>NC_064628.1:225974347-226316847 GCF_023864275.1 Schistocerca cancellata
TTCACTTTTAAATTATGAGATTGAGTTTTTATGTACTACAGTCTTTCTCTGAAATTACAGACACGATTCCCGAAAATTAAGATATTTCAAACGTGAAAACATTTTCCAGGGTACAACATTGTCATGTACCTAGGAAAAACACTGAAATGCATTTCAATCAAGAAAATCTTTTCAGTACTCTGTTTATTCACCTGCCTGTTAAATTATTACACCACTACCCACCAACACTTAGTAAGTGAAATCAAATTAAGCAGAAGTATAATCAGAAACCAGTTACAAGTTAAATACATTTTTGAATAGAAGCTATAGGAACCTTCCGTTCCGTTCCAAGACATAAAACTGTGGTTTCATGACCCGTTCTGCTTCACGGCGTGGTTTACCGTAATAATTTCTGGAGCGTACTTATATCTTCCTCTTTCGTATATCGTCTCGCGGAAAGAGCATAGAGATTCATGTTCACAAGGGTGCTTTCTAACAATCGTTCTTTCCGTGAACCACTCGCTACTGGAACAGGAAAACTGCGAAATCACAGTGGCGCATTAAGAACCTCCTGTCACACATCACAAAGTGGCTTACCGAGTACAGATGTGGTTGATGTAGATGTATTTGTACTCTTGATGAAGCAAAGGGTTCTCATAAACTCGCCACCAACTACGACGGTGGAAAATCAAGGAGTCTTTTTAACCATGAAAAGGAATTCTAGAGATCATCTTGCTTCCACAAGCGACTGTAGTACCTTGCGCAAAATAACCTTGTACCACTTGGCGTCGACAGCAACCACTTGCCTTTCATTGGTAGCAGACGGCTGCTCTCGTGAAAATGCGGGAAGTCAATGGGAAATAAGGTCGCGGCGTTACGTGGAAGAGGTCTTCAGATGCGGAGGTCAGGTGGATAATTATGATGCCTGTCCTCGAAATATATTTTAAAATAATTTGCTCCTCGTTCGCATTTATCGCAATATTTCAGTACCTAAGACAGTACTCTACATACAGACATGAATTGTATTCGCAGTTGCGAATATGGACAACCATCACCAGTACAGCGGAATAGCAAAACTGAAAATTTGTGCCGGACCGTGACTCTTACCCGGGTTTTATACTTAAGGCAAGCGGTCGTCTTAACCTTTTTGGCTTCCTGTGCACGACTCACAGTCAGATCCCAGATATCTGAAGGACCACTGCATCATCATCCTTAACAACGCTGGGAGTGCTATATCGTCTGTCTCCGCCGATACTTGGCAGCCGGTCGTTGTGGCCGTGCGGCTCTAGGCGCTTCAGTCTGGAACCGCGTGATCGCTACGGTCGCAGGTTCGAATCCTGCCTCGGGCATGGATGTGTGTGATGTCCTTAGGTTAGTTAGGTTTAAGTAGTTCTAAGTTATAGGGGACTGATGACCACAGATGTTAAGTCCCATAGTGCTCAGAGCCATTTGAACCATTTTTTTGATACCGGGCAGCAACTAACAACTAAAATGTGCTGCCTTATACGCGAGTTACAAGACGTGTGTACGGGAACAGATAGTGACGCAGGAACGGCGACATATAGAAGTTTGGGGCTGGCCGTTAGTCGTGCATGGATAGCCACTGTGATTAAGGCGATCGCTCGAGTAAAGCGCGAAAATCGAGTTCGAGTCCCGTTCCGGCACAAACTTTCACAGTCGTCATTCCCTTAGAGAGCTGATGGTATTTCGTATTCGCAAATACGCGTACATTTCATGTATATCACAACAGATGTAATCGCCTCAGTGATCGTGTCTTTGGACACGCAAACACGTCCGAAGGAACGTCGCCGCGTCCCCCTCAACAACACAGGCACTGCAATATTATATCTACGTAAAGACTCCGCAAGCCACAGTGCGGTGTGTGATTGAGAGTGCATCGTATCAGTATCAGCAGTTTTCTTTCCTGTAACCATTCTGAAGGTGGCAGGGGTAAAATACAGGGAGCGAAAGGCTAATTACAATTTTTACAGAAACCAGATGGCAGTTATAAGAGTCGAGGGGCATGAAAGGGAAGCAGTGGTTGGGAAGGGAGTGAGACAGGATTGTAGCGTCTCCCCGATGTTATTCCATCTGTATATTGAGCAAGCAGTAAACGAAACAAAGGAAAATTTCGGAGTAGGTATTAAAATCCATGGAGCAGAAATAAAAAATTTAAGGTTCGCCGATGACATAGTAATTCTGTCAGAGGCAGAAAAGGACTTGAAAGGACAATTGAACGGAATCGACAGCGGTCTTGAAAGGAGGACATAAGATGAACATCAAAAAAAGCAAAACGAGGGTAATGGAATGTAGTCGAGTTAACTCGGGGATGCTGAGGGAATTAGATTGGGAAATGAGACACTAAAAGTAGTAAAGGTGTTTTGCTATTTAGGGAGTAAAATAACTGATGATGGTCGAAGTAGACAGGATATAAAATGTAGAGTGGCAATGGCAAGGAAAGCGTTTCTGAAGAAATTTGTTAACATCGAGTATAGATTTAAGTCTCAGGAATTAGTTTCTGAAAGTATTTGTATGGAGTGTAGCCATGTATCGAAGTGAAACATGGACGATAAATAGTTTGGACAAGAAGACAACAGAAGGTTTCGAAATGTGGTGCTACAGAAGAATGCTGACGATTAGATGGGTAGATCACATAACTAATGAGGATGTACTGAATAAAATTGGGGAGAAGAGGAGTTTGTGGCACAACTTGCCTAGAAGAAGGGATCGGTTGGTAGGACATGTTCTGAGGCATCACGGGATCACCGGTTTAGTATTGGAGGGCAGCGTGGAGGATAAAAATCGTAGAGAGCGACCAAGAGATGAATACACTAAACAGATTCAGAAGGATGTAGGCTGCAGTACGTACTGGGAGATGAAGCAGCTTCCACAGGGTAGAGTAGCATGGAGAGCTGCGTCAAACCAGTCTCAGGACTGATGACCACAACAAGAGAAACAACCATTTAAGTACTCAGAACACTTCTGATACGCTTCCGTATGGGCTTTCACCATCACAGAAGAGTGTGTCTGAATGCGCGTGATATCTGTTGTCATGTCAACTTGATAAGGACTCCGAACACTGAAACAATATTCTAGAATCGGTGCACTAGCGTCTTGTTTGCGATTTTCTACACCGCACTTACTCAAAACCGTGCCACTTAATTTTAGTCTTCTATTTGCCTTCCCTAATGCCAAGTTTAGGTGGTCGCCCCAATTCATTTCGCTGCTTTGTCTTATTTGTAAGTATTTTTCTGAACAGACGTGCTATGCATGTTGGGATTTGTGTACTTGTTTGTCTCTAATGGTGTTGCTTATTACGTTTGAAAACTGCTAGATAAATAGCCAAATTTTCGTCAAAAAGTACAAAGTAAAGTATTATCGCCAGGGAAAATCGACATAACCCTCCGTAGTCGATAAACAGATCTATAATCATACAAGACGAGCAAATGCAATGCTCGTTACCTTCATTGAATAATAAATAACTAAACGTTGAGCTGGGACACTCAGCACAACGATAACACCGTCACAATGAAACCAAAAAGCTTAGGTATGCGACAGGTTGTGTTTCTTAATAGGGCTATTCGGAAAGTAAGGAACAATAGTTAGGCGAATTGGATACAACAGTGAAAATCAAAAGTGTTTTATTTGCAACAGTTAGCTACAACTCCCAACTGCTTATCTCCATAGTCGCCGATCCGACTCAGACTTTTGTCGTACCATTGTACCAACTTGACAGTATCCTCGTTATAGAAGGGAACCGCCAGTGCTATCTGCCAATTCTCTAAGCTGGCCTACAGCTCGTTGTCTATGCAAAATGTTGTCTTCATAGCCAGCGGTTCATGTGAGCAAACATGAAACTGAGAGGGAGGCAATTATGGGCTGTATTGCGGGTAGTCAAACATTTCCAATTGAAAACGATGCAGGAGTATCTTCATTGCCCCTGCAGAATGCGGCTCAGAATTGTCTTGAAGAAGAAAACACATGACCGTTATGTAATGTTGGCTGCATAGCTTCAGGCGAAATTTCTCACCAGGTCCTCGTACTTGGCGAGAGACGCTATTGTTCTACGTATCTTTATGTGCTCCCTGTATGCCCAGAACTAAATAGAACGACATAATGCGATCGACGGGCATACTAGAGACACTGCCCAACACACCTGTGCAAATATAATTGGAAGGAGAAACAGCATTGGTCGTATTTCTTTGTTTTATTTTCCGCAAAATCGATTTTCGGTCACTTAGTGACCATCCTCAGTTCTGTAATATACAATTAAAATTGGTAAGCACTGGTATCAACAAGCTTAGAGCGATCAGTTTATGTGATTTTAGGGAATGCGATCGCTCTAAGCTTGTTGATACCAGTGCTTACCAATTTTAATTGTATATTACAGCACTGAGGATGGTCACTAAGTGACCGAAAATCGATTTTGCGGATAATAAAACAAAAAATACGACTAATGCTGTTTCTCCTTCCAATGACATCCATTATCTGGTCGTGGTGCACAGAACTATGTAGGAAGGTACCAAATTATATGGAAGGCTGGATGGAGAGAACGCTACAGGATATCCTTATCTAGGCAACACTCGAATTCAGACCTAGAGAAAAATATCACAAGTTAAGGCTCAAATCAGCAACACATGTTGCATAGCGAAACACATGAATAACTAACTGCCCAGAATATGGACTGCCACACTGCGGATTGTTTCCCTAAAATCAGCAAAGCGTGAGCTCACCGGCACCAGGTGGCGGCTAGGAGGCAAAACGCCACTGATCTTAATTCTCCGCCTTCAGCCCCCTACTTAGATGGAGTGGACGTATAGAAGCTGTTGTCAATTTGGTAGACGAGAACATCCCTTATTTCAGAAAAAGGAAATAAAATTGAAAATAAACTTCCCCCTCTAAGCGTAAAAATGTGTATTAACAAAACTATCTTAGTTCCAGCCTGGAGCAGTGCCTCCTTGATTGCTCAATTATTCATGTCAAGCACAATGGCGGAGGCTTAAATTTGATTGGATACTGCAAAATGTTTGCAGCGAAAGCAACCAACTTTCTCACTGTGGCTGGATAGGGCCGCAGCGTCTCGTCCTTTGACCATCACGTAGAACAGGGAAAGATATTATGCTCAATTTCTCTCTGGTGACAGCAGAGGCAATACGGCATCCTCTGCCCTCAGCGAGGACAGGTGTCAGCTCTGCCACAAAAGCACCTCCGTGAAAACAGTCCCATCTCCCTTGGAAGGCTCACGTCTACTAATAAGATCACCTGACTGCCATCTGCCAATGAATGGTACCTGAGACCGCACTGGGAGCACACCTTTCCCTCCCGCTCTTCCCCCAAGCATTCATGTCATGAAATCTCAATAAAATGACCAAGAGTTAGTGGCAGGAAAATGAAACAATATTGCGTAGCGATATGTGACGCTACTGTCCCATCGTTTACCACTAATCTTCTAATCAGATATTACAGTGTTCTTACTTTTTGTCACAGGTATTGTCAAATACATTTATCCACATATGAAGAGAGCTGCATTTTGTTACATCAAGTGGAGATGTTGTCCAAGTCTTTCTGCAATTCCTTAGTTTCCTGTACACTACTATATCCCCAGAAAACACACTTACAGTGCTGCCGATCTCCTCTGACATATCGTTAATCGACACTGAAAACATTAAAATCCTCTTAGGCGTCTTTGCAGCACACTTGACGTTAATTTGGTTGATGATTCGTCCATTGTAATGTACTGGGTTTATTAGTCAAATGTCCTCCAACGAATCACACATTTGCCGAGATACTCCGTATGATCATACCTTGGTTTTACTCGATGACATTGTACAGTGTGCAACGACCTATAGAAATCTAGGATGACGCGATATAGCTGCTCGCCTGCATCTTTTGTCTGTGCGTTTCACTCCGTGTAGAGAACATAAATAATTGTCAGCCTTACTCACACTCATTTGATACTTCGCTTTGATTGTAACTTGAATTCAGTGATCATATTCGATCAATCCAACTGCTTTCGTTAAATCCATCCTACAATCAAACCACAAAGGACTCTCGCTGTTTGCTTCTCTCCAGGCTGCGAAACAGCCTCTTGAACATTCCTTTTTCCAGTCCAGAGTTCTTCTAGCGTGAGACACGATTTTGCGCGGCGGAAACAGTTCTTCCGCCTTTTCCGTCCAACAGCGGAGAGAAGACAAGGCAGAGCCCGACATAGATTGGTACCCCCTCGTGCCGCCGTTTTACTGCTGTACCGCTCCTATCGATAGCCCCTGTGTTACTCCTGCCAGACTCCGTTTGAGCTCTCTCAGATAACACAGATTCAGCCGCTCCGACTCACGACCAAAAGAAACGTTCTTCCTTGGATTTACAGAAATGCATTACCTCTTTCTCAAAATGTTCGATACGACCCATGGCAATAATGAACTTCTACAGAAGTTATTTAAAGCGTCCTGTAAATGTCTCAATACAGATTGTTTCTCCCAAAATCTTTCTAATGGTTTCATAAAAATTTTTAGCAATTAAAACTAATTTATTTTACTTCTCAGTACTATTTACGCTACATTCTGAGAATTATTTTATCTGCTAAAATCTCTATTCATGTTTTCCAGTGTCTTTAATAATGAGATCACATTCTTTACTTATGCCTATACTTCACCTAGCAGGATTAGGGTCTTACATGTAACCAGACGTTCCTACTGAGTCAACATCACAACATCCGTAGTACATGAGAAGTCCATAACGGTAATAGCAATAGCAACCATTAATTGTTTCGTTTCTACAATACACTTTTCCCCATAGTAAACAGGCATATCATATTATGATATAATGTGGAAAACTAATAACTCAAAAATCATCTTCTTTATAACAATCACTGCTGAAAATATCGCTTCGGTGGGGAAATACATGGTGGAAGCAAAGTGCTTCTAATGTCAACAGACAAAGGAGTTATTCTACATCATTTCCACGCCGCTCGCATTTCTCTACCACATCAGATTCGAGCTTAGAAAATTTGAATCTCGTTGCTTCTACACTCCTATACAACGAAGTAACTGGAACACCATCACTCTTGATGTAAGGAATGGCCCGTAATTGGTGACGATTATCTGAATGGGATAATATTTCGTACAAAGAAGAAGTTTGGATTTTGTACCATGATGTTAAAACAGATTTGTAAATCCTTTAATATGTCTGCATATTTTTTGTAGTAAACCGTAATTACTTTTGTTTTCTTTGCTGTTCCATTGAAAACATTTTTCTGGTAAACTTGTTCTTCCGATTTAAACGTTCTTCTTTTCCTCTTATGATCCTAAATCTAGCTGTATGACGGCTGCATGTAACCTGGAAAATTCACTGCTGCTTTTTTTTTTTAATTTCTGCAATTTATCGTTTTTGCTAATTTGCAATATGAATTGTGCTTTTCCCTAATCGTACTCCTTTTTTCCTCTTATTAGGACATAACATTTTCTCCTTAAACATTAAAAAGTATATTTAAGATTTAATCTATGTTGTTTGTAAGACAGATGAACAATTTATTGAACTTATTTCGAATCACTGCTACGTCTTCTAGTAAAAAATTGCATTCTATATAATTTACAAAACTATGGGAGAAGGAAGAAACGTGTACAGCCATAAAAATATTTGACGTTGCCTTGTCAGCCAAAAGTATCAATGGAGAAATATTGAACAAAAATTGAAATCGTGTTTGTTTGTCAATCCATTCGATACAATAGTTAAAGGTATGAATACGCAGAGTTACTAAATTTATATGTAAGTTTGGATCTAGGCGAACGAACAGTTATGCAAACTGTCAGCATGCAGGCACTCCTTCAGTGAGACCCTTTCATACGTGTGTATACACTTACTTCATGAGGCAAAGCACTAATAATACTTTCAAGCTGTTTACTTGATACTTTTCTGTTCCCTATGAGTTTTTATGGGTACCACACGCATATTCCGAAAGTTTTCGGCATTAGAGTTAAATTGTGTACACAGGATCAGCGTTCAGACGTGACTAGATGAATTTCTATCACCTCATTAGATTTTCTGTACAATTTTCAGTTTATAAATCCTTTAAAAGTATTCATTCAGTACCCTAACTCATGTTTCATGTTTATCAATATCATTCAACGTCTGTTAATCATATTATAAGGGAATATTTACTTCCGAAGGAGACATATAAAACATCGAAGCCGGTTAATATCTGAGCAGCTGATGACAACTTACACTTTGGAAAACCATACCATAAGTCCTGCAAAAATTTCATTACCGAAACTGAAAAGTTCAAATTTCTAGGTGTTCATATAAATAGTAAACTTGTAAGTAGGTTGTTTAGGTTTTTATGTTGCCACGTAGCGCTCTGTATGAAAATCACTGACTGTGCTGTGTGCAGTCTATGGCTGGTTTGCATTGTTGGAATATTTGCTACTGTAGTGTGGGGCAGTTGCATGTAAACAGAGCGTAGCGTTGCGCAGTTGGAGGTGAGCCACCAGCAGTGGTGGATGTGGGGAGAGAGATGGCAGAATTTTGAGAGCGGACGATCTGGACGTATGTCCATCAGAAAGAGTAAATTTGTAATACTGGATATCATGAACTGATATATATATATATATATATATATATATATATATATATATATATATATATGATGACTTTTGAACGTTATTAAGGTAGATACATTATTTGTTCTCTATCAAAATCTTTCATTTGCTAACTATGCTTATTAGTAGTTAGTGCCTTCAGGAGTTAGAATCTTTTATTTAGCTGTATTGCAGCAGTTCGAGTAACGAAGATTTTTGTCAGGTAAGTGATTCATGAAAGGTATAGGTTATTGTTAGTCAGGGTTATTCTTTTGTAGGGATTATTGAAAGTCAGACTGCGTTGCGCTAAAAATATTGTGTGTCAGTTTAGTGTTGATCAGAATAAGTAAAGAGCGAAATGTCTGAGTACGTTCAGTTCTGCTCAGCTGTTTGAAAATCAAATAACATATGAGGTTTATCAGCACAGTAATTCATAAATTTTCCCAAGAGGATGTTTCAAACTGTCAGGGAAAGCCCAAATTCTGTATCTTGTTCAAAGACTTAATTCTGCTCTTTCTTACTATTCTGACGGTATTGAAGCATGTGATAGGTCGACACCAAAAGTAATCTAGTTCTCTTATTTTCATTCGCTTATATATGGTATTATATTTTTGGGTAACTCTTTCCATTCTCAAAAGATATTTTTGGCTCAGAGACGGGTGGTTCGAACTATGAGTGGTGTATGTTTGCGAACGTCTTGTCGATCCCTGGTCATTAGTCTGGGTATTCTGACATTTGCCTCTCAGTATTTATGTGTTCTTTACTGTCGTTTCTTATCAACAACATCAGCTTATTCCCACGAATTAGTAGCTTTCACTCAGTTAATACTAGGCAGATATCGAATCTGCATTTGGATCGCACGTCCTTGACTCTTGTGCAGAAAGGCGTGCAGTATACTGCTGCGTCCATTTTCAGTAAGCTACCAAAAGAATTCAAAAATCTTACCAATAATCCACGCGCTTTGAAATCGAAACTGAGCAGTTTCCTCATGGATCACTCTTCTATTCTGTCGAGGAATTCCTTGAAAACATAAGATGATTATGTATTATATTGTGGATAGCGTTTACATAAACTTATGGATTGTCTTTTTTTGGGTTCATAAACATGCTATTCTATCCGTTATTATTTTACGTTGCAATTGCGTGTACCGACACGTTCTATGGACCTTGGAGATTTGCTCCTCAATTTGGTCATGCGGAACTAGACGTGTAACATAAAAATAAGAAACAGTTTTGCCAAATTGTCGAAAGAGATAACTTTTGCAGGTTAAATCAAGAACCGATAGTTTGAAAAGTTTAATGTTCGTCTTTGCTTGGCTTTCATCTTGACATCAGTTATGTGCTAGAGAATGGGCTTATAACCCAAACCTAGGTCATACAATAATAATAAAGTTTGCGAAACAAGGCTAAAATAGTATTTCGTTTAGATTACCAATATGCAATGTTTCACCAAGTACACACAGTAGTATCATTTAAATTTATATTTAAATTTCTTTGCTTTTGTGTGTGTGTGTGTGTGTGTGTGTGTGTGTGTGTGTGTGTGTCGGGAGAGTGGATTTGCATGTTGTTTAGGACATTTCTCTATTTTAGTTGATCGGTAGTTCAAGTTTTATTATTTTGCCATTTTTATCCACACACGCTTCTTAGAACTATAGTAGGCACGCATGTTAAAGACCTTTCTGTTGTACGCGAGAATACCTCAAAATCATTGAACTTCCAGAAGCTTGTATGTATCAACGCATTGCTGAAGCCGTAACCTTTAGGCGGTGTTACAGTTCCCATAAAATCAATTCAGATGTTGTTACACTAAGTCACACTGAAGGAAAATGAGACACTTCGTTCGCTCTCCATAGAGCACGCTCAATCCACATATACTTATTAAAGATACCTGGTATCGAACATTACGGGCCTTTAGCCTTTCTAAAAGTTTAAAACTGCCCAATCAGAATCGAATAAAAGAGGGAAACGATTGAGCAGTGCTTCGGCACACAATTTACAATTCGATTCCCTGGGAGTAGAAGTTCAAACGTGAAGTTCAGTTTACAGAGGGCACAGACAGGATCCGAGGGGACCTTGATGGAAACGAATTCAGTGTGGGTCGGAAGTCCTCGGCGCAGCGATTCCAGTACGTCGGCTGCCCTCCGCCCCCCCCCCCCACCCGCCTGCTCCCCCCCTCCTCCTTGCCCTTGGTCCCAGCTCTCTGATGGAAGTCGCTGGTCGGGGGTGAGGCGAGGACTGGGTCTGCAGAGGGAGACGTCACCTGTCAATTTAAAAATGTAATGAACCGCAGGGCGGCGCCAAAGGATTTCGTTTAACCAGGGGCACCCTTAAGACGTGTATAAGTCTTATCGACTTCCACGTAACGATATTTCAACGGATTTTCTGGGATAAGGCAACGCCGTCGCTTAGATCTCGGTTTGAGCAGTGCGCTGACACGTGTCTGCTTTTCGATGTGTAGAAATGAACTCGGTGTCCCTTTAATTGTCAGTGTGACACGTTAAAGGTATAGATTAGGATATCCATACAGTACTTTCTGTAGGGCTTCAGCTTCATCGAGTTACATGACTCTGTAACAGAAACAGCAAGATTTTCACAGGGCCAGTAACACTGATAACGGCGCTGCTCCTCTTCACTTATTATACGTACCAGCGGAACTTCATTTCTCCGCCGTTCATTAACAAGGATATATACAGGGTACCCAGAAGTCTTTCCCTGATTACAAACATGCATAAGGCAGAAAATATGAGAAATCGGCAGATAACTTTTACCTTAAAGTTCAGGTAACGTGCTCAAGGTTTTGTGTACAAACACACAATTGATAAATTTCAGCTCATACTTCTTTCGTTGCTCGAAGCAAATTCAAGCGATATCCCAATGCCATCCACGCTCTGTTCAAAATTTCGTAAGGGACAGATGTTATGATGCCAGTAGTTTTGCGTAGTAATTATGCGATGTTGTTCACTGGTGTGTAGGACATCTGGTAGAAATCTACTGGTGTTATGTCCGGTGTTTGCGGAGGCCATTTAATGACATCACCACGCCCGACCCATCTTCCCGGAAATGTTGTATGCGAATAGGCTCGAAAATGTAACTGCCAATGAGGTGAAGCACCATCTCGTTGGAAAATGAAGTGCCGAATATCTTGCATTTGCAGTACAACAAATACCTGCAACCTATCCAGATAGCTATTGGCTTTAATTCACATTCAACTGAAGAGTAGCCGCGCGGGATTAGCCGAGCGGTCTGATGCGCTGCAGTCATGGACTGTGCGGCTGATCCCGGCGGAGATTCGAGTCCTCCCTCGGGCATGGGTGTGTGTGTTTGTCCTTGGGATAATTTAGGTTAAGTAGTTTGTAAGCTTAGGGACTGATGACCTTAGCAGTTAAGTCCTATAAGATTTCACACACAACTCAAGAGTAAGGACCTTATGGCTTTATTGTGCGTAAGACAGAACCACAAGTTCATCTAAGTGCTGTCTCTGACAGTCTCAAACACAGCGTGGGTATTTTAGGAATCCCCCCCACCCAATTCCTAGCTCTGTGGCGGTTGATAACACCGTTCAAATGAAATGTGGCCTCATCTCAGAAAAGGACACGTATCAGGTAGTCATCATCTTCCTCAATATCAGCCAGCATGACTACAGCAAAGTCACAACGAGCATTATAATCCACTCGTTGGAGAGAGTGCATGATCTGGACCTTGTACACACGAAAAATAAGTTGTTTATGTAGGATGCGGTGCACTGATATCTTCGGAATCTGCAACCCTCGTGAGGCTTTGCGGACTCACTTCATGGAATTTCTCATGAAGACATCTCTCACTACCTGAATTGTCAAGGCATTAGGTCTAGGTCTGACTGTTCTAGAGAGATCACAGATGCTCACTGTTACCTCAAATGTCACAAACCACATCTTGGTGCTTTGATATGCGGTATGGTGGCTCCCAATGGTATACTATCTGGAATTTTCTCTGGACTGTTTTTCGAGACTATGTCCTGTTATACCAGAGGACACATTGGGATTTATTCTGTTTTGAGTACATTTTGTTTGCAAATGGTGTCAGACTCCGCTGTTGTTACGTCACTAGCCCCTGTAACAAGGTGACAATATCTATGTATATTGTCCCTTTGTATGTATATATACAGAAACTTGAAAATGTCACATGCCACTCGAGATAAAAGGTATTTGTCTATTTGTTATATTTTATGCGTTATGCAAGTTTGTAATCAGGGAAAGACGTCTGAGATACACGGTATATCCCTGCTTGGCATAAAAGATAGAAGCAGTCATAAGGAAAGGAGGAAACTTCACAGTTTGAGAGTGCATCTGTTTTATTTGAGAGATTACAAAATCGAGAAAAATTTACAGACAACTTCTCAATATAAGTCCACCTACAGTTATGACGTTGCACCACCATCTGGCCTGAATTAATGCCCTGATTCATGTGTGAAGTGTGTCATAAAACCCTTCTATCAGGTCCTGAGGTAAGTTTGCTTAGAACTGTTGTAACTCGTCATATATACCTTGGATACTGGCAGTGGGATGGAACTGACGTAAGAACTGGCCCCACAAGTTTTCTATCGGAGACCCATCTGTGTCTCTTGCTGGAGACAGGGTTACCTTAACATTTTTTTTTTTTTTTTTTGAGTCATCAGGCTTCTGACTGGCTTGATGTAGCCCGCCACGAACTTCTGTCCTGTGCCAACCTCTTCATCTCACAATAGCACTTGCAACCTACGTCCTCAATTACGAGTACTTGCTGGATGTATTCCAATCTCTGTCTTCCTCTAAAGTTTTTGCCCTCTGCAGCTCCCTCTAGAACCGTGGAAGTTATTCCCTTATGTCTTAACGATGTACCTTTTACGTTTCAGTGTTTTCCACATATTCCTTTCCTCTTCGATTCTGCGCCTAGTCTTCTCATACCTTACCATATCGGTTCACCTACTTTCAACATTCGTCTGTAGCACCATATCTCAAATGTTTCGATTCTCTTCTGTTCTGGTTTTCCTACAGTTCATGTTTCACATCCATACAATCTTGGGCTCCAAACGTAAATTCTCAGAAATTTGTTCCCCAAACCAAGGCCTATGTTTCACATTAGTAGACTTCTCTTGACCAGGAATGCCCTTTTTGCCAGCGCTAGTGTGCTTTTGATATCCTCCTTGCTCCGTTCGTCGTAGGTTATTTCGCTGCCTAGGTAACAGAATTCCTTAACTTCATCAACTTCGTGACCATCAAGGCTGATGTTAAGTTTCTCGCTGTTCTCATTTCTGCTACTTCTCATTACTTTCGTCTTTCTTCGATTTTCTATCAATCCATACTCTGTCCTCATTATACTGATCATTTAATTCAGTAGAGCATGTAATTCTTCTTCTCTTTCGCTCAGGATAGCGATGTCATCAGCGAATCGTATCATCGATATCCTTTCACCTTGAGTTTTGATTCTACTCCTGAATCTTTCTTTTATTTCCGTCATTGCTTCTTCGATCTTAACGCCAGGCCGATACCTAATGGAGACACATGCCATGTGTGGAAGAGCGTTGTGCTGATGGAAAACGGCATCACAACACTGTCGCTTGAGAGGTAGTAGGAGAATGGAGGGTATCCATGACAACCCGTCGTGGCATCACTTTCCCTTAATCAACATCAGCTGTGACCAGAATGTATACCCGATGGTTTCCCAAACCATTAAGCCGGGATTAACACTGATCTGTCTCTGCAAAACATTGGAAGAATGGGACTTCACAGCTCGCCGCCGTACTCTCCGACGAGTCATCCGTGGTGGTACGGAGGCTCGATTCGTAGCTGTAATCAACGATACGAAATGATCAGAAGTGGCGGTCAGAGTATCTCTGCAGATACAGTCTTCCGCGTTCCGTTATTAACGACTGCATACGTGTGAGACAGTAGCTCCCTAGACCCGCTGCTGCTCGTCTCCAATCGATGCCGTGGGAAGACACACAGTGTTGCAGGGAGTTCTTTACTTGTTCTCGGAAGGAACACGCAGATGTGAATAACGATGTATTTGGTGCACAATACGGGGACCCTCTTTGGTTTTGAGAAGGGGAACATGGTCAAAATAGGCTGTATTCTGTTTATTGTCCGTGAAATTGGTCAGTTTCAACCGTGGGTCATTTTCATTAAAAGATGAAGCTTTATGCTTAAAATCTGTGATAGCAAATGCCCCACAGTTGAAATTCGCCAATTGTGCGGATAATGAATAGAATACAGACTGCTTGCACAATGTTTTCATTCTCAAAACACGTTGAGGCCGCGGATCCCTACAAAATTAAAATTAAAATACGAAGTCCTCTCTTCTGGTCAGTCGTGATCGACTGGAATCTTGATGAGTATACCTGCCTTCAGCTTCTCACGCAATCCCACATCTGGCCATAGTCACCTCTGAATTCCCCTAAAATCTGAGATCCCCTTCAAACTCTGTCACGCACTGATAACGCTGTCTCACTTGCATACACGGCATCTCCATGTCCACAGCGATCATCAAAATTTTGACGCTGCTTACGGCCCTTATATACCCTAGTGAGCTTGGCAGTAACACTAAACATAACCAACACTAATCCGCTCTGCTGGCCATCACTCAGTATTCACATGCCCGTCAAAGGTGCGGTGTACATTGACATCCGTCTGCGTCTTCCGGGAGCCCCACTTTCTTTGTCACTCGAGTAGTGAAGCAAACCACCATACATTGATTTCCTTGAGGTCTTACTTAAGAGGTGCACATTGAGTTGCATAGTACTGTGTTCTCCGTGTTTGTTTCGAGTGTATAATATCTCAGAGTTCATCATAGTATCGTTGAACAGCACTTTAGATGCACTGCGTAAGATAGACAAAGGACAATTGCTGAGAAACATTGATGCTGAAATTGTGTTGAAGCGTTTGCAAATATTTAAGAACGCTAAGGCATAGCAGTTAATGACGTAAATGGTTGTACGACTCCTGATGACGAAATTATCGTATTTTGCTTGTTTGCAGACAAGGACGATAGTGATAATGAACTGGGTCACGAAACTGGCGTTCAATCTCATATACCATGACACATGTAGAGGCAACAGGCAGCTGGACGATTTAATGTTTTATTAGGAGCGACAGGCGAAATACATCCAGGAGAACTGTTGGTGATAAAACGCTCGCGTGATCGTGCTGCTCGTAAATGACACAAGTTTATAACTCAAAAGAAACTTACTGATTATTTCAGCGTATGGAACTCTGTTTTCCCAGTATCTGGTCAACATTTTAGTGAAAAACTATTCGTACGTTAAGAGCATTTAACTATGGCATTCTATTAGATTGGTACGTATGCTCGAAGCATTTTTCTTTTGCATTTGGGTTTTCTGGTTACTATGGATTTATTTAGCGATTGGTATTTCGTATTTGTGGTTCACTGTTGCCATCTGAGTTTACATATCGTCATTTCGTTATCTGGAGGTGGTCGGGGTGGCCGAGCGGTTCAGGGCGCTACAGTGTGGAACCGGGCGACCGCTACGGTCGCAGGTTCGAATTCTGCCTCGAGCATGGATGTGTGTGATGTCCTTAGGTTAGTTAGGTTTATGTAGTTCTAAGTTCTAGGGGACTGATGACCTCAGATGTTAAGTCCCATAGTGTTCAGCGCCATTTGAACCATTTTTTACCCAGCGTTATCAGATTTCTGTAAATAGTGAAGTAAAATAAGTTATTAAGACAAAAGTATCCGATGTATGCACATGTGGCGTTTCTTAATCTTTTGGAAAAGCGCTACAAACTTATACACGAACCTAATAAATTACGAGTTAATTTTCGATCTGACAGATGTCCTGCTGTCGCACTTGGCCCGGATTATCGATGTTTCCCTGTACTTTAGACATAACAACGAACTTAATACATAATTTACAAACGTTGACGAAACGTTTTCTCGTTGATAATCCCCACAAAATGATGAAAGTAAGAAAGTTTGTCCGTTACTACATTTCCGCTGTTCATGCAGCAAAATGGCGCATCAGACGTGGAGTTTTACTTGTAAACTAGCACCTGTGTTCACGACACGTTTTGCAGGGAGGATTCACTTTATTACCGAAGGTAGTAATAAAGTTAGATCATTCTACTGTACTTAGTTCACGAGATATGACGACATGAACACTGAAATGCGTAAAAAACTGCCACATCATGCACGACGTTTAAATTTATTAGTTCCTTGCTGCATACTCTATTCGCAACACCTGTCGCAGACAGTGTCTACATATGCCACTGAATGTACTTCCAAACATGTATCATTGTACGACACATAGTTCATGAAATATGAGATCAAATACTGATATTCGTGGAAAATTGCCGCATAATGCATGGCGTTTTAATTCATTACTACCTTACTACTAACCCTGCTAACAACAGATTTCGATGACAGTATCCACATATGCTGCTGAATGTACCAACAACAATGTATCATTTTACGACACAAAGTTCAGGAGTTAAAACTCCATAAACACTGAGCTGTGTAAAACGAAACTGCAGGGTGAATTTCGAAACACATTAAGATGGAAATATATGAACAAATAAGTTAGGAATCTCTTATACATACATATATATATATATATATATATATATATATATATATATATATATATATATATATATATATATATTTACTTATGGTGACAAATCCAAGGGTAAAAAGCGCCTCCTGCGTCGATTTCAACCAAATTTGGTGCACATATTACACCGAAGAGCCAAAGAAACTGGTACACTTGGTTAATATCGTGTAGGGCCCCCGCGAGCACGCAGATATACTGGAACACTCTGTAGCATGGACTCGACTAGTGTCTCAAGTGATGCTGTAATCTTGCAGGGCTGTCCATAAATTCGTAAGAATACGAAGGGGTGGAGATCTCTCCTGAAAAGCACGTTGCAAGGCATCCCACATGTGCTCAATTATGTTCATATCGGGGGAGTTTGGTGGCAAGCTAAAGTGCTTAAACTCAAAAGAGCCAATCTGGACGTGTAGTGTGTCGCATTGTCCTGCTAGAACTGCCCAAGTCCGTCGGAGTACACAATGGAAATGAATGGATGCAGGTGATCAAACAGCGTGCATACATACGTATCACCTGTCAGAGTCATATCTAGAAGTATCAGGGGTCCCATATCAATCCAACGGAGCCTCCACCAGCTTGAATAGTCCTCGGCTCACATGCAGGACCCGTAGAATCATGAGGCTGTCTCCATAGCCGTTCATGTCCATCCGCTCGATACAATTTGAAACGAGACTCGTCCGACCAGGTAACAAGTTTCCAGTCATCAACAGCCCAATGTCAGTGTTGATGGGCCCAGGCGAGGCGTGAAGCTTTGCATCAATGGTACACGAGTGGGCCTTCGGCTCCGAAAGCCCATGTCGATGTTGTTTCGTTAAACGGTTCGCACGCTGAAACTTGTTGGTGGCCCAGCACTGATATCCGTAGCAATTTGCGGAAGTGGTGTACTCCTGTCACCTTCAGCTATTCTCTTCAATCGTCTTTGGTCCCGTTCCTGGAGGATCTTTTTCCGACCGCAGCGATGTCGGAGATTTGATGTTTTACCGGATTCCTGATATTCACGGTACACTCGTGAAATAGTCGTACACGAAAATCTGCACTTCATCACTATCTCGGCGATGCTACGTCTCACCGCTCGTGCGCCGACTGTAACACCATGTCCCAACTCACTTAAATCTTGATAACCTGCCATGGTAGCAGCAGTAACCGACGTAACAACTACGCCAGACACTTATTGCCTTATACAGTCGTTGCCGACAGCAGCGTCGTATTGTACCACTTTACATATCTCTGTATTTGAATACGTTATGTCTATACCAGTTTCTTTGGCGCTTCCGTGTATTTACTATTTGGAAAGATATATTGTGGGGGTAAGAAGGAGAAACTACTTAATGGAGGTGGGTGATAACTGGGAGGGAGAAGGCGGAAGGTAACCATGGGAAGATGGAGAGAAGGGAGGAGGAGGTGGACACAGGTATGGGACAAGGATACACTTAGTGAGATGGGGTGGGAGAAACGAACAGAAAATGCAAGAGGGAGAGTAGAGGAGAAGATGAACAAAATAAGGAAAGAGGAGGAGTTGTACAGAGAGAGAAGGGGAAGAAAGAGGAGATGCACAGGGAGAGAGGGAAGGAGCACGTGGACAGAAAGAAGGGGTAAAGGATGTGGGCAGAGATGAATGGAGATGGGGAGCGGAGGAGAGATGGACAAAGAGAGACGAGAGAGAAGATGGCTTAAGAAGTGGGAGGAGGAGATGGACAGAAGGGGAAGGAGCACATGGACAGAGGGGGGGGGAGAAGTAGAGGAGCAGACATATGGGTGAGGATCAGGGGGATAGAAAATAGGGGGAACAGATGCACAGAGAGGGGGGCAGCAGGAAATGTACAGAGATGGAAGGAGGAGATGGAGTAATGGAAGACTGGAATTAATACATATCAGGGGAAAGCTAGGTACTTATTTAATATATCTAAAAATGTGTTATCTGACTTCCATGTGACATTTGTAAGTAAGATCTAATATATTTCACTAATTTAGATATTAACAGATACTGTTAACCTTATTGAACCATTATCGCTGCAAAATAGTCAATATTACTCTAGATTCACAGGTATCTGTGTGTTACAGTTGACTTTAATTAGTATGACACATATTGCATGAAAAACAGAAACCCTGCTTTCTGAAATGTGTTAGGGACTTGGTGTTGAGTAGTAGGATACTGTGTCATAATTTTAGTAATCATTGTTCTAAAAGAGAACAACTTGTCGACTTATCAATAAGAGCCAAGAAAATCTCAGCAACTGCAACCAAAATTTACTTTCGATCTTTATTTTATAAGCAAGACAACTGGTGATAGTTACAAAACCTCTAAAACTATATGTAGGAAAAAATTCTAGGAAAAGAATCTTGTGAAACTTTTTCTGAAAACTTGACATTAAAGCCAAGCCTTAACAGAGATGTTAAATAAGATCAACAGTTGTGTGCTGTCCGTAGGTTATTTAGGTTTAAGGAGTTCTAAGTTCTAGGGGACTTATGACCACAGCAGTTGAGTCCCATAGTGCTCAGAGCCATTTGAACCATTTGAAGATCAACAAAGTGGCATTTAACAACACATTCAACATTTAAGCTTTAGGAACCTTCAGAAATAATTAACAGGCAAATAACATTCAACATCCCCTGACAAAACAGATCACATCTGATTTTTAAAAAATTAGCAAAACCAAGTGAATAGATTGATGACATGTTTACATAAAATTCAGTCAGATGTCCATGCAGGCAGTGTGCCCATGTAGTGCTAAGACAACTGCTTTCTCCTGTTCATGAACAGCGCTCATCCCGATATAATTAAATTTTTATTGGGCAGGGGAAAATAAAGCTGAAGACATGAATTATGGTTTGTGTTGGGAAGGGCATTGAAGTAGGGTAGTCTGTGCAGGCGTGTTATCTATACTGCTGCAGTGGTGTAATGGCTAGCGCACCTGCGTACTAAGCAAAAATACCCAAGTACATGTCCTGCTCGTGGCACCAATTTTGATTCATTTCTTCAACTTCCATCATTATCGTAGATAAACACTCATCCTGGTTGGGTAAATTCAGTATGGTTAAGTGACTGCAGTCTCTCTAGGATTAGCCATTTCAATTACTCGAGACCCTTTTAGCGGAGCTCACAATATAAACCACATATCTACTCAAGCCACCTTCTAACATATAAATGACTAGTGAACAAGTTTAGAACAAAATTAAACCAAAAGAAACTGGAGAGCCGTGAGCCCTTGTGCTGAAATCACTTAACGCACTGTTTAATATCTGCTTAATTTACATAACGCCAGTTAGCGAGTTCAAACCCGAGCAAGAGGCTTCACGCCGATACTTTAGTAGATAAAACAAATGCAGTAAAATGATTTAAATAAGATCACTTTGTAAGTAGGCTGTTTAGGTTCTTATATTGGTAACATCACCACCACCTAGCGCTCTGTATGAAAATCACTGGCTGTGCTGTGTGCAGTCTGTGGCTGGGTGGCATTGTTGGAATTTGCTATTGTAGTGTTGGGCAGTTGGCTGTTAACAGCGCGTAGCGTTGCGCAGTTGGAGGTGAGCCGACAGCAGTGGTGGATGTAGGGAGTGAGATGGCGGAGTTTTGAGAGCGGATGATCTGGACAGAGACAGTAAATTTGTAATATTAGATATCATGGACTGATATAGATATTATGATTTGAACACTATTAAGGTAAATATATTGTTTGTTCTCTGTCAAACTCTTTTATTTGCTAACTATGCCTATCAGTAGTTAGTGCCTTCAGTAGTTTGAATCTTTTATTTAGCTGGCAGTATTGGCGCTCGCTGTATTGCAGTAGTATGATTAACGAAGATTTTTGTGAGGTAAGTTATTTGTGAAAGGTGTAGGTAATTGCTGGTCAGGGCCATTCTTTTGTAAGGATTATTAAAAGTCAGACTGCGTTGCGCTAAAAATATTGTGTGTCAGTTTAGTGTTGATCAGAATAGGGAAAGAGCGAAATGTCTGAGTACGTTCAGTTCTGCTCTGCTGTTTGAAAATCAGATAATGTAATAGGTTTATCAGCACAGTAATTCATTAATTTTTCTAAGCGGACGTTTCAACTTCAAAGGTTCACAAACACTCCTTTATAGACGAAGATGTAAAACCAGGATGGCAAGCAAGAAAATAGTCTTCGCACATAAACTATAATGGTTGGGATTCTCGTTGAATGGTCACCTCAATCCCCAGGAAGTAGGCACATAAGTCAACAACCGCCTGATCAATGGCTGTACCAGTCAACCTCGCGTTCAGTCCTCTGGAACTGGCCGACAGGTAACCAACCTGGTACCACAGTGGTCACAGGCTTTTTCCGAACGATGCAAATCCAAATTCAGTTGGGTGTCTAAGCAACAACCGAAATAATTTCTCCATCGGTAGCCCCCACTGAACCCGCCCACACAAGACATCACGTAACTCGCTGTGACTGACATTCCAAATGCAGTAGCGAGATGAGGATCTTATCGGCCATGACGTCGCGGTGCTTACTGCCCACTGTCGCCACACAAGCCACGAGACATCCGATCACTGAAAGAGGACAACCATCCCCGCGGTCCTGCTTAAATGCACCTGCTCACCACTAGGCTTCCTTCTGTTGGCGGAAAATCACTCTGACTCTACGACCGCCAGTTAAGCTGCCATCCAGAGCGTATATCGATATTGAATTGCGACACGATGTACCCGTAAGGCACAGTTTCGGAATCAAGCATTATAAACTATTGAGTGGTAGAAAATTACAGAAGTTAGACCTGTGGATGGAACAAAATTTAACAACTCGATCCACAGGCTTATCTTCTTCTTCATGTGCCGTCTCCTCTAAGAAGGTTGGCTGTCATCATGGCAATTTCTGATCTTGATTTGGCTGATCTAAGGAGTTCTGACGTTGAGCAGTTGTACCAATTTTTTAAATTGTCAATCCAGGATGTCCGTCTTCTACCCCTCGTTCTCTTCCCACAAATTTTCCCTTCTAGTATTATTTGCAATATTTTGTAATTTACTCCCCTAATAACATGGCCTAAATATTGTAGCTTCCTTACTTACAGGCTTCCTTACTTACAGGCTTATGGTAAGCAATAAAATATCGCGATATTCAGATAGTTAAAGCTTAATTTGTTTGTGCTTCGCAGTGAAATATAGAAATGTAATAATGCAACATTTGACAGGAGGGAATGAGCACACTGGCGTATCTGATATTAACAAATAAATATTGAAGTATGCATGAAAATTTAAAAAGAATGCCTTGAAACAGTGTAGACAAACGTACTGAAAGGATACGCTGTGGACGCAAAATCAGGGGAAGGAGCGTTAAACAATATCGGAAAAACAGTATTAAGTGAATCAGAATCTGAAAGGTTTTTGATTGTCCAACTGTTTCACAGTGCGGTCTATAATGATGGAAAATGAGAAGAAATTGTAACTGGAACGTCCCTAGGTTACCATAACAAAAAGACAATTTCATAAAGACCGGACTCTGTGGCAATGTTTTGCATTACGTACCAGACGTCACGATAGTACCTAACTGCGTCAAGGTCGTTGACATAGTCAGTATTGACGCGTGTGGTAGTTGTAAATACCGAATACGGTGTTGTTCATGGTAAGCAGCTCAAGATGAACAGAGCCGCGGTGCTGCACAACATCACGACAAGTGGAGTACACCGAGTAGCCCAAACAATGTCATCACCTGCTTGTTCGTTCGGCCTTGGAACGAAACACTTATCCGTTTCCATGTCTCATTCATCCGACAGTTTGTGGTTGATTAGTGGAGGAATGTGGCGTTAGATGTCTACACACAGTTCATGTAATTCGCGTAAATAACGGACTGCTGATTTGCGGACTAGGTGGTAGCGTCCGATAGCAGTCCTGATGGATTCCCTAGGATTTACACCGGGCGACTTTGGTCGCCGAGACATCAACGTGAGGTCGCTATTATGCTTCACAAACCGTTGTAGCTGGTTCTGGCTCCGAGACAAGGACAATTATACTATTGAAAGATGACATCTGGATCGGGGAAGACATCAGGCATGAAGGAATGCAGGTGGTTCGCAGCTGTGTGCGTGTCTTGTAAAGTCATCAGATGATCAGAATGACTTGCAAAATGAGTTAGATAAGATATCTGTAAGGTGCGAAAAGTGGCAATTGACCCTGAATAAGGAAAAGTGTGAAGTTATTCGCGTGAGTACTGAAAGAAATCAGCTAAATTTCGATTACGCGATAAGGCACACACATCTGAAGGCTGTAAATTCAACTAAATACTTAGGGATTACAATTCCAAATAACCTAAATTGGAACGATCACATAGATAATATTGTGTGTAGAGCAAACCAAAGACTGCGATTCATTGGCAGAACACTTGGAAGGTGCAACAGGTCTAGTAAACAGACTGCTTACACCACACTTGTCCTCCCTATTCTGGAGTATTGCTGTTCGGGATCCGCATCAGGTGGGACTCACGGATGACATCGAATAAGTACAAAGAAGGGCAGCTCGTTTTGTATTATCGCGAAATAGGGGAGATAGTGTCACAGACATGATAGGTGAACTGGAGTGGCAATCATTAAAACAAAGGCATTCTTCGTTGCGACGGGATCTTCTCATGAAATTTCAATCACCAGTTTTCTCCTCCGATTGTGAAAACATTCTGTTGGCACCCACCTACATAAGGAGAAGTGATCATCACGATAAAATAAGAGTAATAAGGGATCGCACAGAAAAATTTAAGTGCTCGTTTTTCCCGCGTGCCGTTCGAGAGTGGAACGGTAGAGAGACAGCTTGAAGGTGGTTCATTGAACCCTCCGCCAGGCACTTTATTGTGAATAGCAAGTAATCACTTAGATGTAGATGTTTGTGGAGACAACCATTGACCTAATGTATGTGACTCATCTGAAGATCCAACACATTTATATTGATCGTTGGCCAAATCCCGATGTTCCAAAGCCCAATGCAATCGTAATTGTCGATGGCGGTGGGTCAACATGTGAACACGTAGGTTTGTCTGCTGTGGAGCTCCATGTTCAACACTGTAAGACGAACGGTGCGCTCCGAAACACTTGTGCGTGCACTAGCATCGTGCTGCTTCAGCAGAGACTTCACAGTTCTCTATCTATCCTACATTACAGAGCAGACGAGCGTCCGAACTCCACGTTCTGAAAAGAGTCGTGGACGTCCAACAATTTAGCGCCTAGCGGTAGTTTCACCGTCCTTCTACCTCTTTCCGTAGATACTGAAGACAGTAACACGTGAACATTCGATCGGCTTCGTCGTTTTCGAGATAGTCGATCACATGCTATGGGTAATAATAATCTGACCTTTGTCAAAGTCGCTTATGTCAGTGGATTTTCCCATTTTCAGCCGATATCATCTCTAGAGTGATCCCACATCCGTGTCTCCTGTGCTTTCATACTTTTGGCACAATTCTGAATTGTAGAAAAATCTTGATCGCACAGTTCTTCATTGAGCGTTACGCGTTTCGCAATTTAATCATCAGGCTATCGTATATAAACCAGCGGCAATCGATAGATGACGACACTGTCAAATATGCCTACATGCGATGAGATTTGTATTGTATTCAGTTTATGTGCTCACTTTCATGAGCTTTGTACTGAAATATGGGGATGGCCTGAGTGGCCTAGCGGTTCTAGGCGCTACAGTCTGGAACCGCGCGACCGCTACGGTCGCAGGTTCGAATCCTGCCTCGGGCATGGATGTGTGTGATGTCCTTAGGTTAGTTAGGTTTAAGTAGTTCTAAGTTCTAGGGGACTGATGACCTCAGAAGTTAAGTCCCATAGCGCTCAGTGCCATTTGAATCATTTGAACTTAAATTTGGTTTTTATCTTCAGTCTGACGATGAAATTTCGCAACGCGTGACAATAAACGATTGTGCGATCAAGACTTTTCTATATTTCAAAGTTGTACCAAATGTGAATGGTCGCCTGCCTCTACTATGGCTTCTACTTTTGTTACCACGTCACGTGTCGCAACGGCATCAGGCAACATCCAACGTCACGTTTGGCAGTGGGTATAATGTTTTGGCTGATCAGTGTATATAACCCGTACAGAAAATTTTTCGGGGATAAGAGACCGATTGTCGCTAACGGTCACCTATGCATTTGAATGTATTACCGTTTGGTGTCTGTCCTTGTACTTCCTTGAAACTCATGCAGTATGACCAAACGTTGCTACATACTGAAGCACATAACGTTAATATTCATACCGATCTCCTATGTAAGAATATTACTGCAGACACGTCCCTTCAAGGGCTGCGAGAACAGCACGTCCGTTTCACGAGGAACAGGACGCCACGAGAGCTTCACTCATACCTATTCCACCGCACGTGTTGTCAGTAGCACCTTGACTGACGTTCTCCAAAGCCGCACGCTTCTCTCGCAACACAACACGCTCATAAGAGATTCGTTACAGCGACAACTTGTTTCGACTGGTATCATCCAGTAGTCTGGCCATGGTGGATGTCCGTGAGCTCCGTAGAAAAGCAGGTTTGGCCTTTTGCTGTCACTTCCAACTAATATCCTCGTCCTAAAAATTGCACCAAAAGAAGCGACCGCTGTGTCGATTGAGAATATCAAAGTACATTTTAAACAAAGTCTGACTCGTAAAAAGAATCAAACTGACGCTTTGAATGATAGCGCACATAGCATGAAATACTCGATGAACAGTATTTGTGTTGCATGATTCAACATATATATTATAGAAACTAAATTAAAAACATTTTCATAGATACGAGTGTAAGAGAAAAAGCAAACCACACTCGTTAGGAAAAACATTGGTTTTAGGAAAAACAAATTCTCGAAAACATTGAGGAAACTTAGTATAAACACAAGTAATGCGAAAAAAATTTCCTTCACGTTTCCCGTACAGTGTAGTAACGAAAATGAAGAAAGAGCGTTCATCGTTGAATTTATATAATTTCTAACAGCCAAACAGCAGAGAACAGACATTACCAATCTCTTTCTTTCATTTTTCTTATAACCTACTACTGGTACTGAAATTGTCCTTTTTTTGTTTATTGTATTTCAAATACTACATTTTTTAGTTCTTCTACTTTCTGTCAAAAGCAGAAAAGTAGGCCAGATCTAGCCGTTTCGTGTGTCCATGAACCTCCGACGCGTTTCTTTCTTCCCCTCTTCATTTCCAACATTAAATCTTTCACTTACCACAACCAGCACCAGTACTATAGTCAGAAATAGTCAGTACGTTGTACCCCTTCAGATAAGGAACCGACATGGTGAAATATCCTACATTGGCCAAAATACGCAGTACAGATTAGTCCCTTTATACCTACGTAGGCCTTCCTTCACAAAACGGTCTCTTTCGAAACTAAGTGGTTCAGTAACAAAACGATGTGGGTTTTATATATTTACACCTGCGGTTAGATTTTTTTTTCCTTTATTTGGCTTTTGATTCCAAGGTAACAGAATTCCTTCTCTGTATATACATACTGGTATCCAATTTCGAAAATGATATCGCTAATCTCATTTATACTATACCTCATTAATTTCGCTTTCTTTTTCTTTTCCGCTCAATTCATAGTGTGCCTTAGTCTTGGTTCTTCCTTTTATTTCTGTGATCGAACAGTAGGGGTGAAAGACAACATCCCTGTCTTATATCCTATCTAACCAGAGCACTTCGTTCTTCGTCTTCCATTCTTATTTTTCTCTGTTTGTTCTTGTACATATTGTATATTACCGTACTTTCCCTCTAGATTTTTCTGAGAATTCCGAACATTTGGCAGCATCATCGGATGCTTTTCCTTGGTTCACGTATTCTATAATCGTGTCTTTATTTTTTTTTAAGTCTGTCTGCCACTGTCAAATGCAAAGTCAGAATCACCTGTCTGGTCCCTTTGCCTCTCCTAAAACCAAACTAATCCTTATCTGACGGATCTTCAATTTTCCATTGCATTCTTCTATACATCTGGTATTATTCCACAAGTCGGACAGATGCTTCAGTATAAGTGTGTGTGTGCGTATCGTGGATGTAAATGTGACACAAAGCTACGTTACTTGATGAAAGGCAGGTGCAGCGTTCAAAATGCGGTTTATTATTGATCGAAAGGGATCAGAACACTAAATGCGTCTTGGCATGAAATTACGAGCGGTCCTCAATAAGCAGGCTACACATTATCATGGCGGGCCAAGTAACTTTCACTGAATGTTCCACTAGCTACATAGTGACATAGATACGTGACACTAGTTTTCACCAAGTCACTATAAAAAACGGTCGGAACGTTATACTAACGAATCGTTCAATTGCTCGACGACATAAAAGTGCTCCTTGGTGTCAAAGCCGTTCAAGGACCATTTTGTGAATGTCCTTATCGCTGGAAAATCTGCGATAGCTACGAATCAGTCACCCGATTGTGTGGTCACTGTTATCTGTGGTCGATGGTCTTCCTTCCCGATCAGTGCGGCCTCGGTCCAATTACATGCACCGTTTCACTGCGGCTGGACTCGAAACTGCCTGTGATCCATTAACTGTCAGAATATCACGGTGAATCTCTGTGCAGTTTAGAAGCTCTTCCCACAAGAACCGTACTTCAAACGTTTCTGGTAGACACTCCGTTTCACTTGCACGCTGTGATCCGTCTGTTATTCTTACCACAACATAACTGAGTCTGCAATAAAATGAGAACATGTATTCTCTTCTGACATTATGTCATCTAGTTGCCCAAAGGTTTTAGAGTGGAATGGCATTCGTAACTTACGTTTTGAAGTCATCACGTATGTAAAAAGTAGTTGATGGCTGCATTTTATAAAGTAATACAGTCTACAGCCACGAAGCTCAGCCACCAACAATTTAGATACAATTTTTGAACTAATCATTTGAAGAATCTGCAATACATAAGCTTAGTTGGACAACTCAAGGAAGTAATGCTATTAGTCAGCTGGGGCCTTCGAGAAGTCTCCTTTTCGACATGTTTTAAATGCAGAACATATAGAGAACGCATATTCCCTACTACTAGATTCGACACATTGAATGTCCGTTTTGCACACTTTGAATTCATGTAGGTACGTTGCACAAGGGCCGTACGTCCTGGGAATCGGGCTGTGGCACATCTCGGAAAAGAAAAATCCATCTATAACCTTCCCTTACGCTCAAAAAATGCACGTTCTCATATCCTTCGCCGCATTAAGTTCCTCATCCATCCACCCCTCATGTCTGTAACTGTATTTTCCCTTGTAGCTCTACCTGATGTGATTTCCCAAACGTTATCTAGTTGTGCTCTCCGCTGCCACTCACTGCTGCCTGTTACGGGCAGAAGTATCTATCGGAAATGTGTGACATGCTTCAAATAAATACTACTTGGATGCAGAACTATGTTACCTGAACACTGATCTTTTGATGGCCTGAAGATTTCTGCTATCTTGTGCAATCTGCCGTGTTGTAGCTAGGTAAGAATGCTTACGTCAGCCACTACGTGATGAAACATTATTTTTTTCTGCTTCTGAACGTTAAATGAATAGCTCTAACGTTGTCGAAGGCAGTTAACTAACATTCCAGCGCAATAGTTGAATTCCCTAACGAGTAGCCTTACTGCGCATAAGATATGAATTTTACGTTTCTTGTGAATTTGTACTTTCACACAGTAACAGGAAATTTTGTGTTCTGCAAGTACGCCCTGTGCTTTGTATCTTTACTCCCAGTGTCCTGACGAAACTGGCAAGCATTTGATACACTACTGCCAAAATTCATTATCTATCACCTGTTTAATGTTTATGTTGTCAAAACAGACAACATTTAGTATCCAAAGCGCAGATAATCCTCCTGAGAGCTGCATATTTGATGTCTTGTCGATGCTAGTTTTGTTTCTCCTGATGACGATATCCTCCTGAATAGTCCCTGCCCGGAGATCCGAATGGGGGACTATTTTGCTTCCGAAATATTTTCCCAAAGAGGATAGCAACATCATGTAACCATGTAGCAGAGCTGCATGTTCTCGGGAAAAATTACAGCTCTAGTTTCCCACGCGTCCAGTCACTCGCAGTACCAGCACAGCAGGGCTGTTTTTGTTGATGTTACAAGGCCAGATCAGTCAATCGTCCAGATCGTAGCTCCTGCAACTAATGTGAAGATTCCCCTCTTCAGGAACCACATGTTCGTCTGGCCTCTCAACAGGTACCCTACCGTTGTGGCAGCTCCTACAGTATGGCTATCTGTATCGCTGAGGCACGCAAACGTCGTCACCGACGGCAAGGTTCTTGGTTCATGGGGTGGATTACTTTCATACAAACTATGTTAATACTGTGTACTTACATTGTGTACACGTGCTGTGCTTGATATTACACAATGTCGCAAATTGTATTTTAACACAGAAATCTAGCTATGAATCGGTAGAAAACGGTACGGGAGGCCGTAGTGGCCGAGCGGTTCTAGGCGCTACAATCTGGAACCGCGCGACCGCTACGGTCGCAGGTTCGAATCCTGCCTCGGGCATGGATGTTTGTGATGTCCTTAGGTTAGTTAGGTTTAAGTAGTTCTAAGTTCTAGGGGACTGATGACCACAGCAGTTAAGTCCCATAGTGCTCAGAGCCATTTGAACCATTTTGTTGTTCGAAGACGATAATTACTTTGAAGTCAAAGCGATTTACGACAGTCACCTGTGCATTAAAAGAGGCGCGACATGGTTATTAACAGAGTGCGAGATCGCCATGGACAGCAAAGCATGCTTTGCAACATGTTCTCTTCCTGGCCATGAGGACGGTAAGGGGTTCTTGTGGTAGGAAAGTTCATTCCTCCAACGGCGTGGCTGACATCTGTTGGACGGCCGTTGGTAGTTGTGGACGTGGTGCAGTACGACAACCCAAGGCATCCCACGCTTGCTCGATGGCATGTAAGTCGAAGTAACGGGCAGGCCATTTCATTCACCGAATATCTTCTCGTTCCAAAACATCCTTCACCTGCACTGTTCGATTCGATCGCGCATTGTCCCCCATAAAATTGAATTCGGAGCCGAATGCACCCCTGGAAAGACGTGCATTGGCAAGCAGTAGACAGTCACAATAACCTTGAACGGTGAGTTTTACTTTGTTCAAAGATTTTCAGTCCAGTACTGCAATGCTGCATTATGCCACAGCATGATAGGTGAAACACCAATATAATCGTGTTTGACAACACTGGACGTACCCTCGTTGGGCGAGAAGTGGGAACACGTAATGCACCCACGAATATCGTCGAACCTTAAGACAAATGAATACCTTTGACTGCAAGAATAATGTCTGTTTCGTAGAGAATATGAGCATGTTTCTGGGCAGTCTCCTTGCATTGTATTTTCAAACCTGCGAAGTGACGACAATGGATACTGCTGGGTTGTAACTATCTAGGTGGTGACTAACCACATCCCAGTATTCGATGGCTGACACATCAGGCGAATATACATGCCAGAGAAGCAGTGATAGCCTGTCTTTTACGAAGCTCTTGTATATTCCCAGCAAATGTTACCGTTTACTGTCATTGTGAAGCATGATGTAGAGTTGCATAATGGATGGCTGTAAATCAGGCACTAGGATTCTCTTGAAGTTAGGATTAGTTATCATCAAGAAGGAGTTGCAATCGCACGTTGCATACAATGCCACTGTGAAGTTCAACAATACATGAGACCAGATTACACATACGCAGTCTACAAAAGGAAAGGTAGAATTGGAAAAAACCCACATCCAAAACGCTGGTGACAATTTTTAAGTGCCCACTATAGACTGAGCCATTTATGGTTTCTTGACAAAAGAGGCCGATGCAATAACATGCACGTACTCACGATGAGAACACGGCAAGTGACATCGCCCGAATTTCCAGGAACTTCACTGAGCGGAAGTGGGATCAAAGTAAGCCAACACACGTCTCGACTTATCCGTAGATAAACCGAATAGCAGAAAAAGTACCGGAAAATACCTCGAAAACTTTGACCATCGTCTTTTCGTAAACGATCGAGTACCTACGGAAACGAGCACACATGTGTTCGCTTATTTTGACTCCTCTTCCACTGAGTGAAGTTCCTGGGAATTCGGGTGATGGCACTTGCCTTGTTCTCCTCGTCAGTGTAACCCACAACAAAATCGACGCACTCAGCTGCACATTCGTTGCAGCGCTCCGCTGTCGAGGAGCCATGTTTCGTGTACCCCTATAGGCCGCTATATGTGAACGAGAGTTCGATTATTCTGTGTTGGTGTTACACTACGCGATCTGATAACCACAGATCGTTATGCACGGGTTTCACTCATACATTACTGTTATCGAAAGTTGTCCCCCACGAGCTAAATTGTCAAACTGTGACACACTGCTGTGCTAATCTTTCAGAGTAGTAATGTAAATCGATATAACATATTAACAGCTCGATGAAAATGAATGCGAGCCTGTTGCCGGAGGCCTACTAGTCGCACATAAATAGAAGTATGCGTCACTCAGCGAGCAGTTACGGTACCTATGGGGGTGTTCTTCATAACAAAATGGCTCGCATACAACGTTTGGATGACTTCACACGGAGAAGAATCATCGTGAAACCATATGGAGGGTGAAGTCAGACGAGTGTAGCCCAGGAGTTTGCTGTTGCTTGCATCACTGTTTCACGTGCATGGTAGCGTTCCGAAACGTAGGCACTGTAGCCGGAAAGAGGTGAGTTTAGTCGACCACGGTCAACTGCAGCAACAAGATGACCGCTATATAGGCCAAGGGTCCCACGTCAAACAGCGGGTGCAATTGCAATCTCATTTAACAGGACTGCAAGGCACGCAATCTCACGCTTCACAGTGGCAGGGCAATTGCATGTAGGTCATCTCTTTGCCCGATCACCAGTGCGCTGAGTTCCGTTGAGACCCGAATACCGGAGGCACTATAGTTCAATTCTTTTATCTTGGCGGCTCGCGCATGCCCGCCCAGACGCGGGAGATTGCGGCGTTGCCAGTTGCACACGACGCACGCGCTAATAGAAGCAGCGCCATAGTATAGCATAGTTCGCAATCTTACGTTTAGGAGGGAGCGCGCAGTTCATGAAGTAAAGCCACCACGGCCGCATTAACCCTTTCGCTGCTACAAAGACGTGCTCCCTGCATTCCGCGCTGTGCGCGATTTTGTCACTGCACTGCTCGCCTGCACTCTTCAAAATTTCGTGCAATGGTTTACTAAATTTAATGCTGCACAATAACTGCGTTGAACATCGAAACAAAATTAAGTCATTTATGGGGGGAAGGTATCAGTCAAGAAGACGTGTAAAAATCAAATTTTTGGGCCAAATAGTTTTTGTCAAAGCAGTGGGAACACCATGTGTCTGCACAGGCGAGCAGTGCAGTGATGACAAAATCGCGCACAGCGCGGAATGCGGCGAGCACGTGTCTGCAGCAGCGAAAGGGTTGATGAAGAGACAAAGCACTAGAAATTTCAAAAAATTGCATTCAAACGAATATAATTCGTGAAGTAAGGCACTTCGATATTGTTTTTAAATAATAAAGATATTAAGCCCCGCACGAGGTTTGAACTCATAAACTTTCACATAGCAGTCCAACACCTTAACCGTTACGCTAACGCACCTCGTCTCACTACATAACGCCATGAGGACAATAACACTCACGCAAAATACTGACAAACACTGTTGGTATGACTATGAATTACTCACGCTTCGTTGAAGTACAATAGGAAATAAACAATTACCGCTGTCCTTTATTGCGAAAAAGCGGTTCGTGAGAGTGATACAAACACCTTTCCTTGTTATCGCCTGAATTAGGAGTCTTATTGCTTGTTTGGTTTAATTAATTAATAGAATATGAAGCAATTGGTATAAAGAATGCTTTTTCCAGACTTTCTATAAAAGAATGTCTGCTATCAAGACATTGCTTTTGTTCTATTACTTTATTTATGACTGAACGTTTCTAAAACTGCACTGCAGTCGAGATGTGGCAACATCGTTCTCTGTTCATTGGCTGACTGTGTCTTGTGATGTCAGATGCGCAGAACGAACCTAAACTCGGCCGCCAACATAAATGACGCGCACTATAGTTTCGTTGGTGTCAACAACATGGGAACTGGACTAACTAGGATTTGGTTTGGTGCTCTTCTCAGATTCAGTCTAACTAGTGATTCTAGGCATACCATAGTTTGACTAGAGATGGGAATTGTTAATGCATTGTTAACATTGTCTAACATGGTTGTTTTGGTGGTCCAGGTGTTATGGTGTCATCATCATTTGGTTATCCTACTTGCGGCTGGTTTAACTTACTTGTCCTCTGCTTTCCTTTCTGTTCTTCGGCACTCTCCTGCTGACGTCATCCCGAATCTGGTATCTCCTTCTGCCCGTCGCTCTCTTCCCCAGACTACCCCTCTTTTCCGAGGAATTAAACCTGCAGTTGCCGCAACTATACGGAAGTCTCGTTTCAGGTAATGTCGCTTCAAGTGCAGATTCCGATTTTTCACTGTCTGTAACATCATCCGCTCTTTTACACCTCTTCTCAGTACCTCCTCATACTTGACTTTGCCGCTTCCGCTGATCGTCTCCATTCTGTGTCATATCCACATTTCACAAGCTTCAATTTTCCACTCGTCCTGCTTCCTCAATGTTCATGTTTCTGCTCTGTACAACGCCACGCTCCATATCCGGAACTTCACTAGTCATTTTCATAATTCTAAATTCAAATCACTACCTACGAGTGTTTTCCGCTTTTGAAATGCTTCTTATGCAGTGGGGAGACACAATGTTGCATGGGCGTATTGACCTCCATATCTGCGAAAGCCATACACTCACCGCCAAACGTTACCGTGACACTGAACTCCTTCCCTATGCGGCTCTTTCCGGGTGTGCGTTCGGCCCCGACGTTTTTTCGAGTGACAATATTAGACCGTATCGAACAGGACGGGCAGAGGAGCGCTTGGAACAGGATGTTCGGTGAATGGACAGGTCAGCTGGTTCCCCCGGTTTAAATCCCATCGATCACGTGTGTCATGCGGTGGCGAGACGTATTGCTGCACTTTCACGTACATCAACGAGCATCCAGCAGTTGTCAACCGCACTGCTGGATAAATGGAACGCACTACCACAAGGAAACGCTACCAACCTTGGGGCCAGCACGGGGGAACGTTGCACACTATGCATTGCCGTTCGTCGTGCTCACACATCGTATTCAGTACCATATCCCATCTTTCGTAACGTCCAGGGGACCATCATATCTCGCGGTGTCCTCAGTGCAATGACTGTCTTTGAAGGAAAGCGTCGTTTAAATTCGTCCCATTGCGTAATTCTTTCAGTTGCCTTCTATACCACTCTGTGGTAGTTCACTCTATGTATGGCCCACGTTTTATCAAACTATGTTACTTGGAAGTGAAACATTACTTTCGTCCGTAAGTTCTGCACACCGTCGTTGCCTGAAACTAATCATTCTGCCGTGTTCGAACTCATTCGTGAGCTGTTAGAGCGCTGCTCAATGTGGAGTCGCGATACATCGATACCTTCGTTTCGTGCAACGGCTCCCAACCAATTGAAATTAGCGTAACAATAAAATTTCCTGTCATAAAAGCAGCTATGCTTCTGATCCAGCGAGTGCCCATGTCACATTCCTTATCGCTGGCACGTCATTGTACCAATCCTTGGAGCCCAAACTTATTATGGCGATTCTTCTTGGCCGGCAGGAGTAGCCGAGCGGTTCTAGGCGCTTCAGTCTGGAACCGCGCGATCGCCACGGACGCAGGTTCGAATCCTGCCTCGGGCATGGATGTGTGTGATGTCCTTAGGTTAGTTAGGTTTAAATAGTTCTAAGTTCTAGGGGACTGATGACCTGAGAAGTTAAGTCTCATAGTGCTCAGAGCCATTTGAACCATTTTTTGATTCTTCTTGGGTATTTCAGTATTTTTTACAAATATTCTACATCTCTACATCTTCATCCATACTCTGCAAGCCACCTGACGGTGTGTGGCGGAGGGTACCTTGAGTACCTCTATCGGTTCTTCCTTCTATTCCAGTCTCGTATTGTTCGTGGAAGAAAGATTGTCGGTATGCCTCTGTGTGGCCTCTAATCTCTCTGATTTTATCCTCATGGCGTCTTCGCAAGATACACGTAAGAGGGAGCAATATACTGCTTGACTCCTCGGTGAAGGTGTGTTCTCGAAACTTCAACAAAAGCCCGTACCGAGCTATTGAGCTTCTCTCTTGCAGATTCTTCCACTGGAGTTTTATCTATCATCTCCGTACGCTTTTGCGATTAATAAATGATACTGTAATGAAGCGTGCTGCTCTCCGTTGGATCTTCTCTATATTGCAGTAAGGTGTGTATCCAGGACAGTACGAATTATATTAGTCGATACTTTAGTATCTCATACCAAAGTAAATCAGCGTTTAGTGAATCTGAACTTCGGTTTCGCGGATATAGAATTAAGTTGAGCCCAGCGCTCATTAACGTAGAACAAGCTCAGCCATGTAACAATCAGACGTAGATTCCACTACTACATAACTTATCTTACACTTACCTGTCTCTCTCCAGGCCGTGAATCCTGGGAAGCAAGGGGATTCTCTGTCAGCTCAGTAGTGGGATAGGCTTCTGGTGCTTGCAAAAAGACGCAGAGGCTGTTATACTGCGGGAAAGCGGGGAGTGAATGTGAGTGAGTCGACGTGTGAAACCATTGCCGCGAATATTAAAGCAAAGTATATATTTTAAGCAGTATGCTGGCGAACGAATTAGTACAAGGTGTCACATAATAACTGGAATGTTTGAAATGAATAGTAGCAGCCATGGGCAGGTGGCAGCAGTGCGGGTTTGTGACAATTAGCGAGTAAACAGTCCGCCATTTCAGTAATCATGGATGAGTGGAACGAACAACAGCATCAATTAACCATAAAAATGTTTCATAAGAACGGTGACAGTTTGATGGCGACACAGAGGGAGTTCCGACGTTTTTGTAATTTAGAACGTCATGATGCCTTTTCGTCGAAACTCGCGATAAAATGGTGGATTAATAACTTTGAAGAGACTAGATCTGCCCTCAAGAAGAAACCGACAGGACGACCAAGAAGTGTGCGTTCTCCAGCGAACACTGATGTTGTGCGCTAGACTGTCCTACGACGCCCACGGCGTTCAATTCGTAAGCAAACAGCAGTGGTTGGAATGTCCCGGGAGAGTGTTCGCAGAATTTTTCATCTCGATTTAAAATTTCATCCGTACAAACTACAGATGGTGCAACAATTGAAAGACAACGATTACCGCTTACGATAAGGATTCTGTCAACAAATCATAACAAAAGTAAACAATGACGATGAATTTCTAAACAAGTTTTGGATGTCATATGAGGCACAGTTTCATGTCACTGGTTATGTGAATAAACAAAACTACCATTCCTGGGCAAACACAAATTCTAATGACGTTCATGAGCGCCCTTTACACGCTAGTAAAGAGACAGTGTGCTTTGATGTTTCATCACACGGGATTATCGGACCGTATTTTTTTCTCAAATGGACAGGGAAGCACAATAATTGTCAATGTCGATCGTTACGTGGAGATGTTACGAACTTTCATTACGCCTGGATTCGACAACTTTCCAAATGCTCAAGAAGCCTGGTTTCAGCAGGACGGAGCGATATCACACACTGCACAGCAGTCAGTGGCGTATGTGCCAGAATTGTTTGGCAACAGTGTGATCTCATGATTCGGTTACATTCCCTGTGCCGCTAGATAGCCAGATTTATCCGTTTGGGATTTTTTCTTGTGAGGCTACCTCAAGTGCAAAGCCAAGTCTATACGACTCGACAAAGAACCCTGGATGAGTTAAAACAGAGAATTCGGAATGCAGTCCGCAGAATCCCAGCTGAAATGATGCAGCGGGCAATGAGGAACCTTAACAGCAGATTTCTCGAATGTATTCGTACAGGAGGACGCCATCTAAATGACGCAATTTTTAAAAAATGATAAATGCCATCAATGTTTCGTAGATGTTTCCTTCATCACTACTAGTTTTATTGCATTGTGGAAATGTTCCCGTGTTTCTGTTCATATCTCCACCTTTGGGCATTCGACTTGGTGCTGCGGTGGTGTAATGGTCAGTATTTCTGCCTAGTAAGCAAGAGCACCTGGGTTCGAGTCCCGGCCGCTAATGGCAAACATTTCTGCCGATTAAGCAAGAAGATCCGGGTTCGAGTCCGGGCCGCGGCACAAATTACAATTCATTTCTTCAGCTTCCCACGTTATCGTACATAAAGTTGAGACTTAAATGTCTCAAGGAAAATTTAATTATAAGTTCTATATTTATTTATTGTCCATAATGCAATCGATTTTACTTCAAAAGAACAATGACTAATACGCGTGACAGTGTGAATAGAGTGGGTGTATTGACGTAGCTACATCTACATCTACGTGTACATCTACGTGATTACTCTGCTATTCTCAATAAAGTGTCTGGCAGAGGGTTCAATGAACCACCGTCAAGCTGTCTCTACCGTTCCACTCTCGAACGGCACGCGGGAAAAACGAGCACCTAAATTTTTCTGTGCGAGCCCTGATTTCTCTTATTTTATCGTGATGATCATTTCTCCCTGTGTAGGTGGGTGCCAACATAATGTTTTCACAATCGGAGGAGAAAACTGGTGATTGAAATTTCATGAGAAGATCCCGTCGCAACGAAGAATGCCATTGTTTTAATGATTGCCACTCCAGTGCACCTATCATGTCTGTGACACTATATCCCTATTTCGCTATAATACTTATTCGATGTCATCCGTCAATCCCACCTGATGCGGATCCCACGACGCACAGCAATACTCCAGAATAGGGCAGACAAGCGTGTTGTAAGCAGTCTCTTTAGTAGACCTGTTGCACCTTCTAAGTGTTCTGCCAATGAATCGCAGACTTTGGTTTGCTCTACCCACAATATTATCTATGTGATCGTTCCAATTTAGGTTATTTGGAATTGTAATCCCTAAGTATTTAGTTGAATTTACAGCCTTCAGATTTGTGTGACTTATCGCGTAATCGAAATTTAGCTGATTTCTTTTAGTACTCATGTGAATAACTTCAAATTTTTCTTTATTCAGGGTCAATTGCCACTTTTCGCGCCATACAAATATCTTATCTAGCTCATTTTGCAAGTCATTCTGATCATCTGATGACTTTACAAGACGGTAAATGACAGCATCACCAGCAAGCAATCTAAGACGGCTACTCAGATTGTCTCCTATGCCGTTAACATAAATCAGGAATAACAGAGGGCCTATAACACTTCCTTGGGGAACGCCGGATATAACTTCTGTTTCACTCGATGATTTTTCGTCTACTACTACGAAATGTGATCTTTCTGACAGGAAATCACGAATCCAGTCGCAAAACTGAGGTGATACTCCGTAGGCACGCAGTTTGGTTAGAAGACACTTGTGAGGAAAGGTGTCGAAAGCCTTCTGGCAATCTAAAAATATGGAATCAATTTGACATCCCGTGTCGATAGCACTTATTACTTCATGAGTATAAAGAGCTAGTTGTGTTTCACAAGAACGATATTTTCTGAAACCACGCTTACTATGTGACAATAAATCGTTTTCTTCGAGGTACTTCATTATGTTCTATTACAGTGTATATTCCAAAACCTTTCTGCAATTCGACGTTAGTGATATAGGCCTGTAATGCAGCGGATTACTCCTACTTCCCTTTTTGGGTATTGGTGTGACTTCAACAATTTTCCAGTCTTTAGGTACGAATCTTTCTGTGAGCAAGTGGTTGTATAGAACTGCTAAATATGGAGGTATTTTGTCAGCATACTCTGAGAGGAACCTGAAAGTGGGTTATATCGACGTAACGAACGTATTTATGGGCTAAACATTGAATAAACTCTGTGTTATAAGCTGCTTGATTCCGAGAGCCTTATTCGTGATAGCATGTTTAGTGAAAGTGATATGTTGAAGAGAGTAGTTCTAAGTTTGAGAAGCCACCGGTCGCACAGGTGCACGGTGAGGAACAATATTATAGTGATACGTGTATCTCGGGACAATGTTTGCTCGGTAATGCTCAAAACCATAGGGCAAGCTACAGAACAGTAAAATAAAATTGTCGAAATGGCTTTTCGTACACCTTGTGCAAATGTAAGGAAAGAAATCATTGTGCATTTCTTCAATTCATGAATTACTACACACTTTGCGTTATGCGATTTGATGTCCATACGGGAGACGAAACTCCGCTCATTCCCGATGCAAATCTACTATACTAATCACTGTATTATTTATACAGTAGCTTAAGTTTCAGGGCATGTGGAAGGATGTCGTCTGTTTACAGTACATCCTTAAGTCTGTATACAGCCAAGTACTTCGCACCCTGTTTCTATTGCTGCTCGGAAGTCACGGAGACAGTAATCAGGAAATCGGATAAGAAGTTTGTCTAAGTGCAATCGGATATCAACAGGTTTCAAATCGGTGGATTATTTGTTATGCATGCTTAACCTTCTGCCACGAATCAATGCAAACCTATCGAATTATACTGAAACAGTGTCGATAATACAGTGTTGTAGAACTTTGGGAACAACGTAACTTTTCCTTTAGCGGTCATGAAATTATGTCCCGCTACAAAACACATCCTGTAGACAATGTGGGCAAGTGATGCGGATGTTTAACGCTTGTGAGAAGACTTGAGGACATAGTAACGGATTATAGCACTACAAAGTCGGGGCGAGTCGTTTCCATTTGTCACTTTTATTATTTTTGCTAGAATGGATTTTCATTCTGCAGGGGTTGTGTGCTGAGTTGAAACATCCTGGCAGATTAAAACGGTGTGCTGAACGGGATCACGAACCTGGGAACTTTATACCTTTCATGGGCGAGATCTCTACTTACTCAGGTACCCAAGCAATACTCACGATCCAGCATCAGACCCCGTGCACCAGAACCTCTTCTCTTACTTTTCAAACTTCAGGAAGTGTTCCTGCATATCTTTCGAGGATAACATCCCTGGAATGAGGTATATTGAGGAGAAATGGCTTAGCCACAACTTATGGAATTGTTTCCAGATTGAATTTTCACTCAGCAGTGGTTTGAAATTTGATACGTGAAACTGTGGATAATGAACTAATGGCCATTAAAATTGCAACGCCACAAGGGCAGCATGCAACAGGTGTCAAGCTGCCCACACGCTTGGCATTTCAGCACAGCCCCACAAAATGCGTCGTTGTAACGCCATCTCAGAGGGCTTGCTGAAAATCAGAGGGCTTGCTGAAAAGTAATATCTCTGAATTTTTTCTGTAAAATCTCTTCAAGCTTATTAAACAAAATAAACGTTAATATCATTCGAGATGTTTTTCTTCATATCTACATATTTATCTCTCAACATAGTCTGGCGATGAATACATTTCTCCCATCGAAAGACCAGTTTGTTGATCCTGTCACCGTAGAAAGTTTGACTTTGTTGACTGAGTCAAAACCTCACCTGTGCTTGCACTGTTTCATCGCTGTCAAAGTAAAGTCCTCAAAGGTAATCCTTGAGTTCTGGAAACACATGAAAATCCGATGGGAACAACTCGGTACAAATGGAGGATGATCGATGACAGTGAACTCAGGACGTCGGATTGCTGCACGTGTCGCAGGGCTCGGGTGTGGTCTGCCTTGTCGTGCTGAACGAGAGGGTGCTCCATGTGCGGACGAACTCTTCGAATTCGAAACTCGGCTACAGCACGCTGTTTCTCATGCACTTACATGGTTACGTTACACACCGCCATGTTACATGCCACAGTTGGGAGCCCTCTAGTGGCAGACTGTGGCAACTAACGCCGGCTAAGCTGCGACGTCCACCGAGTAACATGCACGACATGCAACACCTCAACAGATATTGAGAACAAAATAAAAAATTCGAAAGCATTAATTTTAAGCACGCCATTGTACATTGTGAAACATCAGGAAACATTAAGCAGCGTGTTTCTCACACAGAAATTGTGTTTCATAAGTGTTTGTGGGAAGATGGTCTGACGACTCTTGTAAAATGTGAAAACATCTGGCAGTACAGGTCAGAATTCGACAAGGAAAGAATCGTAACTCAAGTCATTTATCGTTCAGCAACACTGCCGCTCGATTTGACCTGGATCCCACGACTGCCACTCGAGTCTGCACTCGATTGAGTCGGGGGAGGGGTGTACGAATACCATGCTAGATCTCAACTTCTCTACGCGCCTAATACCCGAAATGATACACGATCTAGACAAGTTAATGCGACCACCGCCTAGGCCCGACGTCAACGTGCAGTAAATAACAACTCATCAAACAGTAGGTGGCGGTACTAGTAGCAGAGGGTATATAAAGTGTGCGGAAATACGCTGCCCTCGTTCTCGTTAGGCACGTTTCACACTGGGACATTGGTGATGGTCACCACTGATGGTCACTGGTGACTGCGGTGTCCGGCACCGCAGTTATTGCCAACTGATAAGCTAGTGAAATGGACTCATACAAGGGTAGTAATTGAATTTCGATAGCCTTTTATGGTACGAAAAATAAGCTATTAAATTTGAAAAAAGAACATACAACTTACCAATTTTGTTTTTTTCATCCATGCTCTTCTCATTGAAGTCAGGCACAAATCGCGTTATAATTTCTTACCAGCATTCGTTTTCATCACTTTGTTGCTATAGTTATCGCTTTTCACATCCCAATAGCAGGACGTCTTTCTAATTCACTTACAAAATCTTCCTTCTTAATCAAACATAAACTCATGGCTACATGTGTGTAGTACAATGTACAGTGAATGTTTCGCGTCACTGACTGTCGGTTGGCAAATCTTTAGCGCTTTGTCTGTGATCTGTGTTCAAATTTGAACACTCCAATTGAAACTAATGCATGTTTGACAGTGACTGCTGTAAACACAGTGACCTTGTCAGTCACATGTAGCGAGGATGAGTCACTTCTGGGTCACAGTGGCTCGTTGAGGCAGTGTGGTGTCCCGCTCTGAATGCTCCAGTTCAAACGAATGTATCTCTCTCGGTGGCCATCGTGGTGACCGTCACCAGAGTCTCAGTGTAAGATGACATTGTTATTGGCTTTTGGGCCAGGGGTAGAAGCATTTCTGGAACGTCCTAGATCGTAAATAAAATATATCGTGAACTCCAAAATAGCACTATCCAAAACTGGCGCCAAGGCAACTGATGTGCCCCTCGGGCCACAGATTATACGGACGAGCGACCGCTATGGAGAGGTGTACGGACGATTGTTGAGCAACTGACCGCCCAGATGAAACAAGGGCGGTGACTCCTCAACGACCGTTCAGCGAACGCTGGTGCATATGGGTCCTCGCAGCAGGCACGTATTTCGTGCAACCATGCTGACTACAGATGATCGGCGACGAATGCTGCAATTCGCCCGCCAACACCTCAGTGGCAGTAGGTGGCCTTTACAGATGACAGACGGCGGCTGGCGTGTACGACGTGAAACGCCCAAAAGGAAATACCCTGCAACAATCGTCTGAGGAATCTACACCGGAGGAGGGAATCTTACAGTCTGGGGAACATTTCATGACATTCCCTGGCTGATATCGTCATTCTGCGAGGCACAATGGATTAACACAAGTATGCATCATTCGCTGAGAACCTCCACCACATGCGATTTGTTTTTCCACGGCACGAGGGCATCTACCCACAGGACAATGCAATATGTCACACACAGCTCGCAGTGTACGTGCGTGTTTTGAAGAACACCATGATGTACTGCTCTGGCCACAGAACTCCAAAGATTCAAACTTAATCTAGGATCTGTGGGACCACCTCTATCGAGCTGTTCGGTCCTTAATTCCTGAACCGAGAAACGTAGCGCAGCATGCAACGGCAATGAAAGTCGGCATGCGCCCACATTCCTGTCGGTACCTTCCACGTGACCCTCTTCCTCCACGTGTCGCAGTGGTCTGCACTTGCTACAGGTGGTCACATTAATGTAACTGGACAGCGTACATTGTTCGCTCGTCCGTGCACTATCGTACAGCTGCGCAACTTCTCATGGGTCAATAAATGAACTTGTTTGCAGCAAGATAAGTAATCACGCATACATAGCGTCTGGAGCAGCACGGATTGTTATGACGACGACCATTGTTGCGACTTCCCTTGAAGCTGCAGCAGGAAGGGACGTGGTGTCAGTCATGCGTCTAACTTCAACAGTCGACACAGGACTAGCACCTCGTCGCCTATTCAGACGAATTCGGATCGTCGTACAGTAATACGATGGGTGTTTAATTGTGTGGAGCCTCTGAGAAGCTCCTTGCAACACTGCATTCGTCATCGTCACATGGACCCAGAACCAGGTATCATAGTTTGAGGTACAGAACGCAATCATCTCTTGTTGGTGAAACCGATAATTTCGAAGACAGGCGGTATTTCTCACGTTTGAAGGCTGGTGGCTGTGTCCTGAGATCTCTGTAACGTTATCGTTCAACAAGATAACGCAACGCCATTTGTTGCCCTTGCTATCCTTACGTACATCGACAAAAAGCGTGTTGACTGTTGGTCCGACCAGCACTTTATGCAGATTTCTAGGCCATGAAAATACAATGACCAGTAACATTATTGTCACCACCAGTGGAAGTCCTAAGGACCGCTGCGACACATAAAGGAAGAGAGTCAGTGATGCTCTGGAGGATACCGGCAGAGATGTCGAGTCACGCCAGTTCCAGTGCTTTGGCCAGCCGCCATGGTTTCTTCGTTGATGATCTAAAGTGCGTACAGTCCGATCAAAGATGTCTCACAGGTTCTCGATTTGACTTGAACCTTGTTTGTCTGGTGACCAGGTGCTCTTCGTACCAAGCACGTACGCTACGTGCTGCGTTGAACGTTGAATTATCCTGCTGGTCGATGCCATCATGGTGAGCAGACACCAAATAGAGTTACAGGTGGTTATGGTTCCCCAGATTAGATGTGTACTTTTGTTGATGCACTTTACCTTCCAGAATGACGACATCATCCAGGAATTGTCATGAAAAGTTTCTCCAGACCATGAACTACCTACTTCGACCTGACCCTTTTAATTTCAAACGTTTCACGACGTACATGCCAACGGCCATTTCTACGACGGAGCATAAAACTTGATTCATCTGAAAAGACCCCTGTCCCTATTCAGTGGACGTCGAGTTGCGGTACTGGCGTCCCATTTCCAGCCTTCGTCGCCGATGAACAGATGAACAGCAGTCAGAATGGGTACAAGAACAGGCACCAGCTGCGGAGACCGGTACGCAACAACGTTCGCTGCACGGTCGTTGAGGAGACCCTGTTGATAGCCCCGTGTTCGTTGACCTCTGTCATCTATGCCCGTTGGTGGACAACAGATATCTAGGCAACAGTTCTGGATAACGCCATTCTGCCGTGCACCACAGAAGCACGCGAACAACTTACAAAGTTAGAAGTTTCGGAAACGCTTCCACTATCTGCCCGAAAGCCAATGACCATGCTCTTTTAGATCGCCCCGTATCCTCGTAAGAACAAAACTAGTACACTGTTTTCCACGTCATCCCAGACACGCTTTACATAACCTCTTAGAGCCGCAACCTGCCGATTACAAGTGGCTCTTGCACATTGACGTTGTACAGAGGAATGGCCGCATTAATGTGACTGGACCGTGTCTCACATATAAGTATTTCTTTAAGGAGTAAATACTCTTTTTGGAAGCGGTAACTAGTACTGCCAATCCTTGAACAGTCTACCGCAGAATGTACAGTAGAATCAAGAGTATTTGACCACTACAGAACTACGTTCAACTGTAGCCACATATCCTAAGTTAATGGCTTATGTGATTATTCCCTAAGGGTAAACAATCCAAGTACAAATATCCCATTCTCGAATGTTCGACAGGTGATGAGAGATTACTGTCTTATTCATATAGTTGGCACACATCCGTGGTAGAATGTTCTTCCGTTTATGTGCAGTACACGTTGCTGTGTCTTCTAAAGGCACAACCAGACATACGACCTTCCGGCAGCCCTCTCTCTCCAAAAAAAAGTAAACCAAGATGAAATGTCATCCAGTCGTCTTTTTCAAGTTTATAACAGCAAATTACACTCATACACGAGCGTTATGTCCATTTAATTTCCTCCGCCGAAACTTAAGAGCGTCCCAAGTACTGCTAAAATTTATTTTAAGTTAGCGTGAGAACTGCCATGTAGGAGTTCTAGCAATCATTCGCTTCAGTGACAGCTCGCTTCTCAACAGGCACTTGGCATGTTCTCTAATCGAGCAATAGCCCTTACCACCTTTGTTGGGACTGTCATCTGATCACTACTTTCAGTAGTACTTTTATCTCTGGAAATGGTTATCGTCCCTACCTTTTTTTTTTTTTTGTCATTAGTCGTCCTACTGATTTTATACGGCCCGCCACTAATTCCTCTCCTGTGCTAACCTCTTCATCTCAGAGTAGCACTTGCAACCTACGTACTCAATTATTTGCTGGCTGTATTCCACTCTCTGTCTTCCTCTACAGTTTTCTCCTTCTACAGCTCTCTCTACTACCATGGAAGTCATTCCCTCACGTCTTAACAGATGTCCTGTCATCCTGTCCCTTCTCCTTATAAGTGTTTTCCACATGTTCCTTTCCTCTCCGATTCTGAGTACAACCTCCTCATTCCTTACCTTATCAGTCCACCTAATTCTCAACATTCGTCTGTAGCACCACATCTCAAATGCTTCAATTCTCTTCTGTTCTCATTTTCCCACAGTCCATGTTTCACTACCATACAGTGCTGTACTCCAGACGTACAGTCTCAAAAATCTCTTCCTCAAATTAAGGCTCATATTTGATATCAATTGACTTCTCTTGGCCAGGAATGCCTTCTTTGCCATTGCTAGTCTGCTTTTGAAGACCTCCTTGCTCCGTCCGTCACTCGTTATTTTACTGCCTAGGTAGCAGAATCCCTTCGTCAACTTCGTGACCATCGATCCCGATATTAAGTTTCTCGCTATTCTCATTTCTACTACTTCTCATTATCTTCGCCCTTCTTCGATTTATTCTCAATCCATAGTGTGTACTCATGAGAGTGTTCATTCCGTTCAGCAGATCACGTAATTCTTCTTCACTTTCACTTAGTACAGCGACGTCATCAGCGAATCGTATCATTGATATCCTTTCACTTGAATTTAATTCCACTCCTGAACCCTTCTTTTATTTCCATCATTGCTTCTTCGATGTATAGATTGAACATCCTTGTCTTAAACCTTTTTTAGTACGAGCACGTCGTTCTTGATCGTCCACTCTTATTATTCCCTCTTGGCTGTTGTACATATTGCATATGACCCATCTCTCCCTATAGCTTACCCCTATACTTTTGCAATACAACGGGATTGTGTTGACCCTGCCCACCAAGCCACAAACCACCGGGAAGAAGCAGCAGACGATAGCATTGAGCGTATCGTTATAATGAAAATGAGCTCTCCAGTGACTGACGACTGTTTCCTAGTTCCCGTGAGTGTGTTCTTTACTAGAAAAATAAAGGAGAAAAATGCTCATAAAGGCTTATTGGCGGAGTTAGAGAGTACAGCATTATGAGTCATGGATTTGTACGTACTCAGGCGTGTTTCTGCCCCAGGTTTGTGGTAACGGTTCGTCCTTGAAGCTGAGTATTTCAAGGTGTCCTTAAAATTTGTGATCGTCGCCCTTTTGATGTCTATAACCACTTAAAATACTCTCCACAAATTCCCACAGCAGACAACAACTTTAAAATAACAGTCATTTTATCTGAATCGTTGGAGCAGTTTGAGGCCTATGAAAAGGCTGACCTGTCACGGGTAGAAAGAAAAAGAAAGAAAAACTGATATAAGCGGGGAAAAAGAGAATGGAAGTGCGTGGGATGTAATGCTACAGGGGAAGTTCTTCGCAGAATCGAAAGAAGGAACTTATGGGAAACACTGACAACAAATGACACAATGAGTTAAGACAGCAGGGAATAATTTCTATTGTATTACTAAGAGCTGTAGCGGCAAGAACGTAATATGCAACAAATGACTGGGGACGTTAATTGCAAGGGTTATTCTAAGAAGAAGAGGTTGGAAAAGAGGGAAATTCGTGCCGGCCCGCGTCAGACGCTCAAACATATATTAAATCCCGAGAGCACATCGCCAAATTCGATTGGACATCATTGGTCCATCCACCATATATCTCAGGCCTGGCATCCTGCCACATCAATCTATTTGGGTCATTGAAGGATTCTCTCCTTGAGATGAATTTCAAAGCTGATAAGAGCGTAAATCATGCACTTAGAACATGGACAAGAGCTTTTACGTACAGGGAATACGTGATGTTACACAACTCTGGCGTAACACCACAGAATGTGATGGAGGCTACATAGCAAACAGTACATGGGAAAGAAATGTTGACTGATGTTGTCACAATTTCTGGCTGTTAAGAATAAATATATTCTGAGGAAGAAAAAAATGTGAGCCATTATTTACTAAAAAAAAAGAACGTAGTATAAACAGATATATCTCATGATGAATTTAGAAGCTCCTATATCAATTATGGTATAATAAAGTAAAGAGTATTTTAGCTTCAGTCTGAGGTATTTCTTTTTACTTAATTGTATGATCGTTTTCTCAGACCTCTAGCGCCGGAGAAGCTAAATTCAGTTTGTTGCTCTGACACACGGCTTATACATTACAGGCGACACGAGATTCGCAATATTGTTTCCCATTCTAATCTACATGACAATTGTCAGAAATATATTTACCGCTTAAAGCGACCATTTAAGAGTTTGGCCAAGAGCGTCCTCAGAACGCTCATAAATTCTCAGACAGGCCGCTCCGTACCCGGACCTAAAGCGCTGTTGACATTTTAACTCGTGCAAATAAAGCTAATGACATTAGCTGCAAACAGAAGCAGTGAATTGAATATGCTTCAACGCTATAATTACAATTTTCGTTTTACTCATGGCGTACATTCGCAGAGGAGCTCCTTTAGTAGCACGAAAAAAATGTATTACGTATGATATGTCAAAGAGTCCAATGCGGCACTTTATTTCAAGTAAAAAGAGCCGCGGCAGTTTCAATTGCGGTCCGTTGCTCGTTCGCCGAGGCCAGCCTCTTTCACAGTGCTGTGACAGGAACCGCAACTGTGTTTCACGAAGCACCGTCAAAGAAGCGCCGCAAAACGATAATCGCATTACGGCAGTAAAAGGGCCGGCCGGCAGTTTGTGGCCGGCCTGGACAGCGATCGCAGCGCCGCAGGCGGCCGCCCTCTGCCCTCCACCCACGCCGCGCCAACCACTCCCACTCGTCACGGCGAAATAAACAGACTGACAGGCCCGAATGAACAACAGAGATGTCGTTTGTTCGAGTCACGCTGTCCAATCGGTGCTATTGCTGTCGTTTCTGCTAATAAGTGCCATTCAAACCTTTGTTTTGGACTGACTGTTATCATCCATTGCACTCCAACGGAAGCTCAGTTACGTTCTCGCATCAGTGCATGCTCCGACTGTGAGGATTATATAACAAACGCGACAGTACATTCACATTTCACAAAGACCTGTAATCTAGTGGTGATATCATTTTTATTATTTTTCTCAACAGGCCACCTTCTCGGTGATCAAAAGAATCGCCACGCAGCAGCTCATTTATAAAATTAAATAGAAATAAAACTCTAAAACGAGTGATCTACGTTGCGACACACGTAATAATGTACTGCGGTGATATATTTTGAACGAAAGAAATGCACACAGTCCATTACATTAAATTGACCAGCACCTACGTTCGACTTCAACGTGCAATAACCACTCACAGACAGCAAATGGAGGCGGGGGCAGCACTAACCGTGGAGTATACAGAAACTGTGTCGTGCCGCGGGAAGGGTGAGGAGGGGGGGTGCGGAAAGAGTACAGAAATGGAAGAGATTTATGTGACGTCCAGTAGGGCACAATCATTGACTTTCAGGTCAAGGGCCGAAGCGGCTAAGTGCGTAAACTGTTCGCGGGCCGCCGTGGTTAGGGTATGCACAGAGCATGGGAAAATGGCGCTATACAAAACCATCGCTGAGGTAACTTTGGTTCACCATGGGCCGTAGGTATCGGGGGTGAACGACGGATGTGGAGCCGGGGGGGGGGGGGGGGGGTAGTCAGGAACTGTTGAAAACCTGAACACCCAGATGAAACAACGGGCTACCAACAGTGTCCCACCAACGATCGTTGAGCGAACGCTGCTGCACCTTATCGGCCGCAGTAGGTACCTAGTTCATGCACCCATGCTGACTTCTGTAGATCGGCAAAGATGGCTGTGGACGTCGACTGACTGGCGTCAGGTGGCTTTTCCAGATGAATCGCGTTTTATGCTCCATCGGACAGATGGTCATTGGCGAGCAGGACGTGGAACGAGATTTTCACTCTGCAGCGGAGTGTGCGCTGATATGAAACTTCCTGGCAGATTAAAACTGTGTACCCGACCGAGACACGAAATCGGGACCTTTGCCTTTCGCGGGTAAGTGCTCTACCATCTGAGCTACCGAAGCACGACTCACGACCGGTCCTCACAGCTTTACTTCTGCCAGTACCTCGCCGTCTCCTACCTTCCAAACTTTACAGAAGCTCTCCTGCGAACCTGTCAGCGCACACTCCGCTGCAGAGTGAAAATCTCATTCTGGGAACATACCTCAGGCTGTGGCTAAGCCATGTCTCCGCAGTATCCTTTCATTCAGGAGTGCTAGTTCTGCAAGATTCGCAGGAGAGCTTCTGTAATGTTTGGAAGCTAGGAAACGAGATACTGGCAGCAGTAATGCTGTGAGGACCGGCCGTGAGTCGTGCTTCGGTAGCTCAGATGGTAGAGCACTTGCCCGCGAAAGGCAAAGGTCCCGAGTTCGAGTCTCGGTCGGGCACACAGTTTTAATCTGCCAGGAAGTTTCAGGACGTGGAACGTCTGAAAGCAAAGGGTTCAGGGCGGAAGAGGAAGTGTTACGATCTTGGGAATGTTTTCGCGTCCGTGATCTAGTCATTCGTGAAGGCACCACATATATTCGTCTATCGTTGGGTACCATGCCCATCCTTAATTGCTTTTCCTCGACACGATGGCATCTACTGGCAGTACAGTGCAATGTGTCACACAGCTCGCAATGCACGAGCGCAGTTCGAGGTGCAGCAAGATGAGGTAAGTGCTCTGCTGGCCACCAAACTCCACCTCAATCGCGTTTCGAGCCATGACTCGAACGAGAAGCCTAGCGCAGCACGCCACAGCACTGGAGCTAACATGTCGGACCGTAGGTATGTACTGCTGTGTGGAATCACAGCATTAAGATGATTCGACGTGCAGCTATGACAAAATGACAGGTTCTGTGGTGTTTGAACGTGCCCATGTCCCCACCGTGAATGAACATACCGGGTTTGTTGGTGTATCAACGCGGGCTGTCCAACAAGTCCACATAAAAGGCTGACGGTGTCACTTAAGGCTGCACGTCACCAGTGGGCTAAGCGACAGTTGACGAGGTGTGTAGATTGGTCCGAAGAGTTGCGATTCTGCTTTCTTTCAGACGATGCAAGGAGTCAACTGCAGTGTATGGAATATATACAGGGTGAATCAGTTAAAACTTGCACCGTATGTACGAAGCCTGTCTACAAAGTATCCGACCTTCGGTCAGAAAAATATTTCGATTACCTGACGGGTTTGGGACCCTAATTCCCTTCAAAGTAGCCCCCTTGTGCTTGCACACACTTAGCCCACCGATCCATCCACTGTTGGAAACATCTCTGGAAGTCTTCGTTTGGAATGGTTCTTAGCTCCGTCGTCGCGCTCCGCATTATCTCTTCTCTGCTCTCAAAACGGGATCCTTTCAGTAACGCCTTCAATTTTGCAGGCAACTAGAAGTCGCAAGGATCCGTATCTGGAGAGTAGGGAGGTTGGCGAATGGCTGTTATTCCATGTTTGGCCAAGAAATTTTGGATCAAGTGGGATGAACGTGCGGCGGCGTTGTCGTGATGCAGTTGGCAGTTTGTCGCTGTCCACATGTCTGGTATTTAGCCCCGAACTGCGTCACGGAGTCGCCGGAGAACATCTTGATAGTACTCCTTTGTCACTGTTTGTTCCTCCGGTGCGTATCCGTGATGCACAATTCCACGGATATCAAAGAAGACAGTCAGCATCACCTTGACTTTGCTTCGCATCTGCCGCACTTTCTTCGGCCTTGGAGACTCGGTATGCTTCAATTGCGTAGACTGTCTTTTTGTTTTTGAGTCATACCTGTACACCCATGACTCATTTTCAGTTATCATTGTGTTCAGAAATCCAGGATCACTGTTGGTGGTGTTCAGAAGGTCCTGTGCAACGTCAAAATGCCGGCCGCGGTGGTCTAGCGGTTCTAGGCGCTCAGTCCGGAACCGCGTGACTGCTACGGTCGCAGGTTCGAATCCTGCCTCGGCCATGGATGTGTGTGATGTCCTTAGGTTAGTTAGGTTTAATTAGTTCTAAGTTCTAGGGGACTGATGACCACAGATGTTAAGTCCCATAGTGCTCAGAGCCGTTTTTGAACGTCAAACCGGAGATCTTTCTGTTTCGGCGACAACAACTTGTGCACGAATTTCGCTACAACTCTGTGCATGCTCAAATCATCACGGAAATTGCATGTGCAGAATCTTTACCCACTCCAACCTCTTGTGTAAAATCCCACACGGTCAAACGACGATCTGCCATCACCAAATTTTGCACCCTTTCAACAACAGCTGCACTCCGAGCAATTTGGTGCCTGCCAGAACGCCGATAACTCTCCTGTGATTTGCAGCCATTTTTGAATCGGTTGTACCACTCCTTAATTTGTGTTACACACATCGCATCTTCTCCAAACACCTGCTGAATCTTACGAATTGTTTCACTTTGCGAATCATCAAGCCTTTGACAAAATTTGTTGAAGTATCTTTGCTCAACACGTTCAGTCATCTTGAGAGAATCGGTAATCCGACAAACACGTTGTGTACCACCTATCTCAGCGATCGACAGGCAGTGACTGACGAGCTGGAAGGTGGGCACAAAATTCACGCATGCACATAAACGTCTTTTCCTTTACTGTGTACAGTGGCGCCGCGCTGTTATCTCTATTTTGCGCGGGAAAATCAAAGGACAGACCTCGTATTGCGGAAATGGATAGTGCTATTGACGTGTAGTTTTCAAAGAATGGATTGGTAATCAGGGTCTCGTATTGTTAACCAATGAACATATTCTTATAGTACTTAGAAATTGTACAGGCGTACACTTGATACACGTTTTTAAATGGAGCAAAACCTGTTGACAATAATAGATTAAAATTAAGATAAATTTCATGGATTCTAGAGTGACTCTTTTACGAGATATCGTATTTTGTGAAGTTCCTACACCGACACTTATACTGTACCTGCTGTAGCACACACTAAACAACAACACACGTGTATACACTAGCTATATGGATTATGACTAGTAATAAGACAATAGACCATCACAGGTTGTGTTCAAACTAACAACAGGCAGTGGCAATACACGCTTCCAGTCTGGTGTAGAACAATTGCAAAGTGCTATCAAAGTGCGGTTTCAGCGGAAATATCTGATGCGCTGTGGTGGTGGTGGTGGTTGTTTGGGGGAAGAGACCAAACTGCGTGGTCACCGGTCTCATCGGATTAGGGAAGGACGGGGAGGGAAGTCGGCCGTGCCCTTTCAAAGGAACCATCCCGGCATTTGCCTGGAGCGATTTAGGGAAATCACGGAAAACCTAAATCAGGATGGCCGGACGCGGGATTGGACCGCTGTCCTCCCGAATGCGAGTCCAGTGTGCCAACCACCGCGCCACCTCGCCCGGCATCTGATGCTCTGTGTTCCAGCATTTCGTTATTTCGTTTTCGACACCTTTTTAAGGCTCGCGGTCCCACCAGTTCTTTCATGCGGGCAGACTGCAATTTTGGCTTATAGTTTTATATCATTGTTCCTCGGCTTGTAATATGTCTGAGCCATCTTTTTGTAACAGCTCCAGTTATGGTCAGCTGTTTCGTCTGCTTCCCTGCCGAGTTTTCACACTGGATCTTTTGCTGATTTCGTGATTCAAGCTTTGATGACGGAAGTTCTGATTGCATGTTTCAGTGTACCAAGACTCAGTGCTTCCGCTACTAACTTTAGGGGTTGGTCTGCCTAGATCAGGTCTTTTATTTGTTTTGCTTCCAGTCTTCTGCAAAAACTGCTAATGTAATGCGTCATTGAATAGGCTGTCAATCGTGCATTGGAGTACAGCTTACCGGTACTGATTCTTCATTTGATCACTGAGAGAATTTTTCTGTTGTTGACTTCGATCAGAGGTGCTTCATTGACATCTTTCACCTAGTCTGTCAATGCACAACTCTGTCTGCTTCACTTGCAGAAGTCCTGCGGCCTGCCATTCTGTGCAATTGCAGCCTGACTGATGGAGTGAATGGTGAAATGTTATGAATTTTCTTGTTTGCCCTTCCAGATTATCCTTCTCTGACTGCGTCAACTTGACGATAATTGCAATGTATTGCTTGAACACATCTTTGGCAAACCATCGTTTATGTCGTCCAGCTGCAAAATTCGTACGTATTTGTGGGTTTATACATGGTGGCACTTGATTGTTGTCCATTTGGCATTTTACTGCCTTCACTTTCTGAGATTTTGTCCTTCTCTGGTGTCATTGTGGCGCCGAATTCCACGTTGATGTTATTGCTGAAGATTCGGACTGCACTCATCACGAACTGGAATTCAGTTTCAGGTTTCTCATAGAGCGGCAGATCATCCATGTAAAACATCTAGGATATTTTAAGAGAATTAGTTCTTAGTTTTATTATCCAAAACGGTCTTAGACACAAATAAATACAGTTCATCGCTTTACTTCTATCGCTAATGTTACTATCATTATCGATGATAATTTTTTTAATTATTTAATAAAATTGTAAAACAAAAATTTTCCCTGAAGAAAGTCCTAGTCCATTGTAAGAGAGGGCCTAAAGATACTAACTTGATTATCTTAAACAAAAAAGTTGCTAAAAACCGAAGAATGTTTGGTTAGGCGTAAGAGAAGGTCATACTGCTAAATCTTGCGTCGATAAATGCATCTATAAGTAAAATGAATTTTTGCTGTTGCTTTCCCGTCTGTCCTGTTCGTGTCTGATATAATAATTCGTTACAGTATATCTCGAATATTTGAATTTTTGCCGTGATTTACTCGTACTTTCGCCATATTCTTGCAACTGCGCTGTGTGATACTTAGAATATTATTAGTGTGAGCTACAGGATAAATAAGTTATGGATGTAGCATTAATACCACATAGTGTAGCAAAAGGTACTTTAATCTTATATTCCTCTCCTTTATAAGCAGCTTGTCTTGTGCTGTACCTATACGAAGTGCGGCATTGTAACAAAAGTTCTGACCTTGAACAGGGACTAATATTTGGTTTAAAATGTTCGTTTTCGGTAAGTTACAATGTACGTAGCTGTGCGACGCACTAGCCGAATCCAGCAGTGTTCTCCCTTCAGGATGTATAATCGTAACAATAAAAGTGCTGACAGACTTAGGGTAACGTGACCAGAAACTACCGAAGTTGGCCGGCGTTGAACTCGCTTTGCACCGCGCCAGGTCTCGCGTCTCACTGGGCCTCAATTTGTCTCGAGTTCCGGCGCTGCAGCCGAGTTTTATGTTACAGCCGTCTGTGACTCGCAAGCAAATAACCAAACGTTTCCAGAGAGCTACAACATTTCTTTCAAGGCGTAAACTGTACTGATCTCTTCACCAAGAGTAACAGATGTAAGCATATATACTGCGAAGTCTAATCATCCAAGAAAGTTAGTACATTTTTGTACCCACAGAAAAGCCTGTGTCCACTGTGGTGCTGGGCTGGTGTCCCGCTAGCCAATTCCAAAGCACTGAACACGAGGGCCACTGGTGGATATGATCAACCGATTGCAGCCACTGACTGGGCGGTTGCTGACTTACGTTCCTCCTCCCTGGGAATTATGATCAGCATTCAATCTTTTACTTGCCATTCTGGTTATCCATCGTGGTGTGTAATGTACTTTTTGTGAACTCTTCAAGTGATCCTACTAAAATCATTTTAGTGTGTATTCTGCACTATTAAACTGGCTGTGTCAAGGCCTCTTGCTTATGTCTGGCCGCGCTAACTGGCATTATCTAAATAAAGCGATGTATAAAGTGACTTCAGCGCACGATTTGCTTTGTCCAGTCTTTCTCTAGTTTTTCTTGGATTTTTAATTTTTTTAAAGCCTGCTAACTAGTGATTTTTATGTTACAGGATAGCTTTGGTACACATGTGTTTTATGTTGTACGTTTTGGTAAAAGAGCCTTGAGTAAAAGAAATAGTTAATCTCAAAGTCGTTGGTCTCTCTGTTAACGGCACTAAACCGAGAACTTAAAAACTCGTATGGCCAAGTAGACTGAGCGTAGTTTTAGCACTGCACGGGCACCTTGCTACACGACCAACTGATGGTATTTAATGTAAACTTGTCATCACCATATTTGGAAGAGAAGGATCCAGCAAAGCAACGCCGACCCCACATGACGTGGGAAAAGGCTGAGATGATGATGATTCATGGTGTACTGATTTGCCCGTGTAATTGTGGAGAACACTATGGTCTGTCAGACATTTGTGTAATAAGATCAAGATGTAAAAGATGTCGTAAGTCAATAAATAAAATATTACACATGAATGGCTTTCTGAGATGATAGCTATCATGGAGGGAAGGAGAAGATTAGTGTTTAACGCAGCGTCGACAACAAGATCATTAGAGTTGGAGCACAAGCTAGAATTGGACGGGGATGGAAAACGAAAGCGGCGCGCCCTTTCGAAGGAACCACCCCAGCATTTTCCTTAAGCGATTGAGGCAAGCCATGGAAAACCTAAATTAGGATGACCGCGCGCGAGTTTGAACAGTCGTTCTCCCAAATGCGAGTCCAGTGTGCTAAACACTGCTCTACAGTACCCCCCACCCCCCCTCGGTAACCACTATCATGCCACGCTATCATCTGAGATGATGTTTCTTGGAATCGCTTGAAGCGTTTAAAAGTTGTTACTTCAGAGATTCATTGTCAAAATGTTTATTCGCTGTGAAACATTAACTTCTGTAGTTTAGAGATACTGAAATATTGTTTTGTCTCTGGATGCGACTCATTTTTATGAGGTTGAAGATTTATTCAGGTTTCTTATCGTATTTGACTGAATTATTATGAATCCTTGAAGAGTTGTAAGACGCCATCTCTCAACTTGTCCAACACTCCGCCATTTCTTGGAGTATTGTCTGTCCGCTTACACAAAGGTTATGCATGCAACAGTCATCCAAATTCGTAGCTTTGGGACTTATCTGTTTCTGACCAGACTGCCTGTATTTTTACCGGGACTCGCCCGTACTGGGCACCTAGCCGGACCTGCCGTGGCGCGCCCTGAGCCCTGCTGGGAATGTCAGACCACGCAAAACGTTGTGACATCTGCCGCAGTCAGACATCTTTGGTTTACTGTTATCGAGCATCCTTCATACAGTCCCGCTTTTGCTTTTTTTTTTTCCTTTATTGAATTTCAATTCCCCCCGAAGGGGGCGGGCTGGCAGCAGCTTAGTACGCCGCTCTTCAGCCTACAGATTTTGTGACAAAGATCAGGAGAACAAATAATAATAAAAAACAGGCGATAAAATCGGGGACTTAGAGAGTAACAAGGCGAAAAGAAATCGTGGAACTTAAAACAAACAACAGAGGGATGATGATGCTAATAAAAATACATACGGACCAGACGGGGAAAACAACAGACAATTAAAAAACACGGCGACAGTCTGGATTCTGTTCGCAAAAGACATAAAATTCACACCCAGCGACAGCATGGTTTCTGTTCGCAACACGAGAAAGACAAACAACACTGAATAGTCACTGGAGCACTGCACGAAAAAGTTGGCAAACGTGACACCACAGTTGAGAGCAGGTGGGGGGAAACTGGACAGAAGAGGGGAAAACAAAAAAGGGGGGAAAGGAGAGTAAAAGCGCAGGGGGGTGACTGGGGAAGGAGCTGATGGAGGATGAGGACCCACAAGAGGGGTGGGGAGCAGACGCGGCAGGGAGGGGGGTAGGCAGAGGAGGGGAATACAAAAGGACTGGGGGGAGAAGGGAGGTAGGGAGAGGTTTAGTGGGGAGGAAACAGGATGGAAGGGGGGGGAAGAGGGAGCCCAGGGAAAGGACAGAGGAAAGGAGGGGGAGGGAGGATCAGAGTTGATAGGAAGGATAAATGGAGGGAGAGAGGGCATCATCCGAGAGGGGGAGTTGACGGAAGCCACCTTGGGAAAGGAGATGGAGGACGTAGAGATGGAGGGTAGGGGGGACACAACGGTGTAGACGTGGCAGGGGGCGGGGATGGGAGAGGAGAGGAGCAACCAGGGGGTGAGGGGGTTCAAGACGGCGGGAGGTGTAGAGGATGCGGATATGTTCGAGGAATAGGAGCAGATGGGGGAAAGGAATGAGGTCATAGAGGATCCGCGTGGGGGACGGGAGGCGGATACGGAAGGCGAGGCGGAGTGCATGACGCTCAAGGATCTGGAGGGACTGATAGAATTCGGGGGGGGGGGCAGATATCCAGGCAGGACTGGCATAACAGAGAATGGGACGGATTAAGGATTTGTAGGTGTGGAGGATGGTAGAGGGGTGCAACCCCCATGTCCGGCCAGAGAGGAGTTTGAGGAGGCGGTTGTGGGCTTTGGATTGGATGGAGCGGAGATGAGGTATCTAGGTGAGGTGACGGTCAATGGTGAGGCCAAGGTAGGTGAGGGTGGGGGTGAGACGGACAGGACGTGCGCAGACAGTAAGGGAGAAATCCAGGAGCCAGAAGGAGCGAGTGGTACGACCTACGATGATTGCCTGGGTCTTGGAAGGACTGAGTTTCAGGAGCCATTGGTTACACAATGCAGCAAAAAGGTCAAGGTGATTCTGGAGAAGGCGTTGGGGCCGTTGGAGGGTAGGAGCGAGGGCGAGGAATGCGGTGTCATCAGCATATTGCAAGAGGTGTACTGGAGGGGGGGGGGGTTGGGGCATATCTGCCATGTACAGGAGGTAGAGGAGAGGGGAGAGGACAGAGCCCTGGGGCACACCGGCAGAGGGGTAGAAGGTGTGGGAATTGGCATGATGGATGGTAACATAGCAGGGGCGGCGGGAGAGGAAGGAGGCCACCAGACGGATGTAGTTGATAGGAAGGGCGTAGGTTTGGAGTTTAAACAGGAGACCGGGATGCCAGACACGGTCGTAGGCCTTTTCGAGGTCAAGTGAGACAAAAATGGCGGAGCGACGGGAGTTAAGCTGGAGGTAGAGGAGATGAGTTGGTCATCAGCAGAGAAGGAAGGTCGAAAGCCACATTGGGTGTTTGGGAGGAGGTGGTTTTGGTGGAGGTGGAGATGGATGCGCCGGGAAAGGATGGATTCCAAGAGCTTGCTGAACACCGATGTGAGACAGATAGGACGATAAGAAGAGGCATCAGATGGAGGCTTATTGGGTTTGGAGAACATCAGGATACAGGAGGTTTTCCACAGGTCGGGATAGAAGCCAGTGGCAAGGATGACATTGTAGAGGGTGGCAAGGAGGGAAAGGAAGGAGGGAGGGCAGTGTTTGAGGTGGCGGTAGGTAACGCAGTTGTGGCCGGGAGCAGTGTTGCGTTTAGTGCGGAGTGTGAGGCTGATGTCCTCTGTAGTGATGGGAGTGTTAAGTGCAGATGGTGGGGTGTGGCCCAAGTACTGGAAGCTAGGAGCAAGGGGAGGAACAGAGGTATTCGTACGGTCCATGACATCAGGGAAGAGGGAATAATCAAAGTGGGGATCATCTGGGATGGAAAAAACATCAGAGAGGTGGGAGGCAAAGTGGTTGGCCTTACTGAGGTTGTCAGGAAAGGGACGGTCATCAAGGAGGAGAGGATACTGGGGGGTGGGGCGGTTCCCAGTAAGGCGGTGGAAAGCAGACCAATACTTGGAAGAGTTGATGGGGAGCGTGGTGTTGAGTTGTGTACATGTCTGGCGCCAGGCTCGGCGTTTCTTCGCAACAAGCAGGTTGCGGATGTGTCGCTGTAATTGCCGGTGGCGGGTAAGTGTATCCCGGTCACGAGTGTGGAGAAAAGAGCGGTAGAGACGGCGGGACTCTCGAAGGAGAAGGACAGCCTGTGGAGGCAGGGCGGGGCGGTGAGGGTGGATGGCTTTGGTGGGGATATGGGTGGCGACGGCGTCAGACAAGGTCTGGTGCAGGAAGGCAGCAGTGCGAGAGATGTCATCAGGAGACTGGAGGGTAAGGTCGTGGCCGTCAACCTGGGTGTGAATGGAATCCCGGTAGGCATCCCAGTTGGCACGGGAGTAATCATGGACAAGTTTAGGAGGGACAGCAGGGCGAGGAGCATGGCGGGGATGGCGACCGTTAGGGTTAGTGAGGAGGACAGAAGCATGGTCACTGCCAATGAGGTCAAGGACATCCGCGGTGATGCGCCCAAGGAGGTTGGGAGAGGCAAGGACTATATCAAGAGTGGTGTTGGATTCGGGCCGGGTGTGCTGAGGCAGGGGAACCAGGTCTCCCTGGAGAGTGGTGAGAAACTGATGCCACCGCCGGAGGTCGGCAGGATCACGGCTGTGGATATTGAGGTCGGCAGCAATCACGTAGGTGGAGAAGGTGCGGTCAATGTGGGCCAGGAAATCGTACGGGATGGGGGTGCGAGGGCGGACATAAATGGTGGCACAGGTGAAGGTAAGGGTGGGGAAGAAGAGGCTGAGGGTGAGATGCTCAGCAGGATTGTTAAGGAGAGGTTGGGGCGGGACAGGGAGGTGCATGAGGTGGCCTATAGCAACTCCGCCACGCGCGAGAGGGTACGGGTTATCGGTGCGGTGTAGAGTGTAAGGAGCCGTGGAGACGGAGATTACGGAGTTGAAGGAAGGTTTCATTTAGGACGAAGGCATCCACGCGGTGCTGACGTAGGGTGTGGAGGAAGAGGAGTTTGTGGGTGGGCAGGGAGCGAATGTTGTGGTACAGGATACCATGGGAGTGGAGAGTTAGACAAGGGTGTTGAGGGGGGTGAAGGTGAAGTGGGCCTGGTTGTGGGAGTATGTGGCATAGGTGGTAAGATGGAAGATGGAACAGGCAGCGAGGGCGATTTGGGAAAGAGTGTGTGAGCGCTGGACGGGGTGGATGTTTTGGAGCACAATGGTGGTGAAACGGATGATGTCCTCAGCAGTAGGGGGAGGGCGGAGCGAGTTGTTGGGGTGGATGGGGTCATCAACAGGACGGACAGGGACGGTGAGCTCAGGGGTTACTGGTGGAGGTTTCGCTTTACACTTCGAGGAGTAGGTAGGATGTGGTTCATTGCAAGTGTTGCAGGAGGGTGGAGAGGTGAGGTTGGGGCAATGCTTGAGGAAGTGTGAAGCTTTGCAGTGGGGACAAGTAGGGGGGTTCTTGCAGGCAGAGGTAACGTGGTCGTTGTAGGTGAGACAGCGTTGGCAGCAGTAGGATTGGACTGGGGAACGGGAGGGGTCCACCTTATGGCGCTGATTGTAGATGAGGGCTCCCTCGGTGAGGAGGCGGTCAATGGAGGAGGAGGATTCAGTGAATATCCGCATGAGAAAAGTCGGCCCGGCATCATTGAAGATGCGACGGGCCGAGTGGATTTCAATGTCAGGCCAGGAGTTGAGTTCCGCCAACACCTCAGCCTCCGTGATCACGGGGCTAAGCTTCGTGATCACAGCGGTGAAGGTTGGCGGACGTCGGGGAGGTTGAGGCTGACGGGGAGAAGACGGGGTGTGGTAGGGGGTGAGGGTTGCATGTTGGCCAAATTGGATACGGGGGATGCGGGAGAGGAGGTCGGTGTGGAAGGAAGCATTGGGGGATTTTATGAGGACCGAGTCCTTGCGAGGAATCAGTTGGGAGATGGGAGCATTGGGGTAGTATTTCCGGATGGCGAGGGTGAGAGAGCGGGCATCAAGGAATTGAGGGTCAGGATTGGAGAGGACAAAGGTGTGGGTGGCAGGCGTGGTGGGGGTGGGGGTCGGGGCCGCGTCCATGGGAGTGGGTGGGTCACGGGGATTGGGGTTTTTTTTGGAGGAGACTTCAGGGGAAGGGTCAGCATTCGGGCGCTTTGAAGGTTTCGTGGTCACCACTGGGTGGGGAGGGGGCAGGGGAACGGGTTGCAGGGGGAGATGGTGGGGGCAGGACCACCCAGAGCAGCGGATGACGCAGACGGTGGGGGCGAGGGTGTCACGGAGACTGTGGAACGTCGAGCAGAGATCCGTGCTGGCTTGGAGCCTGTCGGAGGCGGTGCGGGGAGCGGCGGAAAGTCAGTAGCTGTCGATGGGGCGACAGTGATAGGGGAGGAGGAGTTGGGGGTGGTTACAGCCGAAAGTGGCGCAGGGGTGGGGTGGACAGGGAGAGAAGGAAGGACGGGAAGTGGGGCGGAGGATGAGCTCCATGTGATGGTGGTTGGAGCAGTGGAGGGAGAGGTGAAAATGATAGTGGTGGTGGTGGTGGGTTGGGACATGGTGGCGGCGCGCGAGAAGGGCGGCGGCGGCGACCAGACGGCGGCGGCGGCGGCCAGACGGCGGCGGCGGCGACCGGCAGGCGGCGGCGGCGGCGGCAGGCGGCGGCGGCGGCGGCGGCGAGCACCGGCAGGCGGCGAGCACCAGCAGGCGGCGGCGGCGAGAACCGGCAGGCGGCGGCGGCGAGAACCGGCAGGCGGCAGGCGGCAGGCGGCGAGAACCGGCAGGCGGCGGCGGCGAGAACCGGCAGGCGGCAGGCGGCGAGAAACGGCACGCGGCAGGCGGCGAGAACCGGCACGCGGCAGACGGCGAGAACCGGCAGGCGGCGACGGCGGCGAGGACCGGCAGGCGGTGACCAAACGGCGGCGGCTGCGAGGACCGGCAGGCGGCGACCAAACGGCGGCGGCGGCGAGGACCGGCAGGCGGCGACCAAACGGCGGCGGCGGCGAGCACCGGCAGGCGGCGACCAGAGGGCGGCGGCGGCGGCGGCGGCGGCGAGCAGTAGTGACGGCGAGCAGACGACACGGCAACGAAACGATGGGGAACTTCCACGTCGAAGTTGCACCCTGAGAGTAGCCCAGGCAGTGAAACTCTTTGATGAAGAAGAGAGGGAATCCAACCGTCGAATGCGATCTCCCGCCTTTGCCCCATCCGACATTTATCTGTTTCCAAAATTTAAAGAACACTTTCGAGGACTTCACTTTGATAGTGATGGAACGCTGCAAGTAGAGATGAATTTGTGGTTCCCTCAACAGAGTAAAGCTTGTAGCATATACAGGGTGGTCCATTGATCGTGACCGGGCCAAATATCTCACGAAATAAGCGTCAAACGAAAAAACTACAAAGAACGAAACCAGTCTAGCTTGTAGGAGGAAACCAGATGGCGGTATGGTTGGCCCGCTAAATGGCGCTGCCACAGGTCAAACGGATATCAACTGTGTTTTTAAGTAGGAACCCCCATTTTTTATTACATATTCGTGTAGTACATAAAGAAATATGAATGTTTTAGTTGGACCACTTTTTTCGCTTTTTGATAGATGGCGCTGTTATAGTCACAAACATATGGCTCACAATTTTAGACGAACAGCTGGTAACAGGTAGGTTTTCTTAAATTAAAATACGGAACGTAGATACGTTTGAACATTTTATTTCGGTTGTTCCAGTGTAATACATGTACCTTTGTGAATTTGTCATTTCTGAGGACGCATGCTGTTACAGCGTGATTACCTGTAAATACCACATTAATGCAATAAATGCTCAAAATGATGTCCGTCAACCTCAATGCATTTGGCAATACTTGTAACGACATTCCTCTCAACAGCGAGTAGTTCGTCTTCCGTAATGTTCGCACATGCATTGACAATGCTCTGACGCATGTTGTCAGGCTTTTTCGGTGGATCACGATAGCAAATATCCTTCAACTTTCCCCACAGAAAGAAATTCGGGGACGTCAGATCCAGTTAACGTGCCAGCCATTGCTTCGACGACCAATCCACCTGTCATGAAATATGCTATTTAATACCGCTTCAACCGCACGCGAACTATGTGTCGGACATCTATCATGTTGAAAGTTCATCGCCATTCTGTCATGCAGTGAAACATCTTGTAGTAACATCGTTTGAACATTGCGTAGGAAATCAGCATACATTGCACCATCGATAAAATGCGGGCCAATTATCATTCCTCTCATAATGCCGCACCATACATTAACCCGCCAAGGTCGCTGATGTCCCACTTGTCGCAGCCATCGTGGATTTACCGTTGCCCAATAGTGATATTATGCCGGTTTACGTTACAGCTGTTGGTGAATGACGCTTCGTCGCTAAATAGCACGCTTGCAAAGAATCTGTCATCGTCCCGTAATTTCTCTTGTTCCCAGTGGCAGAACCGTACACGACGTTCAAAGTCGTCGCCATGCAGTTCCTGGTGCATAGAAATATGGTACGGGTGCAATCGATGTTGATGTAGCATTCTCAACACCGCGCAATTTATCTGCTACTAACGTCCGGATTAGCCGCGACAGCAGCTAAAAACCTACTTGGGCATCATCATTTGTTGCAGGTCGTGGTTGACGTTTCACATGTGGCTGAACACTTCCTGTTTCCTTAAATAACGTAACTATCCGACGAACGGTCCGGACGCTTGGATGATGTCGTCCGGGATACCGAGCAGCATACATAGCACACGCCCGTTGGGCATTTTCATCGCAATAGCCATACATCAATATGATATCGACCTTTTCCACAAATAGTAAAAGGTCCATTTTAACACGGGTAATGTATCACGAAGCGAATACCGTACGCACTGGCGGAATGTTACGTGATACCAAGTACTTATACGTTTGTGCCTATTATAGCACCATCTATCTCAAAGCGTAAAAAGTGATCCAACTAAAACATTCGTATCTATTTACGTAGTACACGAATATGTAATAAAAAATGGGGGTTCCTATTTTTTTTAAATGCAGTAGATATCCGTTTGACCTATGGCAGCGCCATCTAGCGGGCCAACCGTGTCGCCATCTTGTTTCCCCCTTCAAGCTAGATAAGTTTCGTTCTTTGTAGTTATTTCGTTTGATGCTTATTTCGTGAGATATTTGGCCTGGTCTCTATCAATGGACCACCCTGTCTACTTGAGAGGTGTCTATTCATCTCCAGCATAACAGAAACCACTCATAATGATGTGGCAAGTGCATACATTTAAACGAAACAGATAATGGGAAAGATGTATAAGAGATAGATGGAAATTCATGACTTCCTTCCACACAGGACATTGTGGTAATGCAATCGTTAAAGTTGAAAATTCATGGTAGACCGGGACTCGAAACCAGATTTACCGCTTCTCATGTGCGGTTGCTTTAATCCCTTCGACCTTCCGGACACCGTCCCTTACCGACTCAATTTTCAACTAATGACACTCTGCAATGGTGCATGCCTCGTCCATTAACGCCCCTCTCACAAATTATTGATGCCCGCAGCAGTTCGAACGATGTTATTGGATCTGCACTGAAACAAACGTCCAGGAGCTGTCACTCCCTCGCAGAAACGTATATATTTGAGAGGTGTGTGTTCAGTCGGACATACCTGACAGTAACGACACCTCTCAAGTGTATAAAATGCTTTAATAATTTTCACATAAAAATGAGTGGCACTACTTCCAGAACGCCCTGATAGAAACCAAGCCAAACTGTAAACATGTTTCATACCATTGACGATGTTTCGTATCAATAAACCGAAACGCATTTGATGATACAAATACTCATTTTCTTGAAGTAGCACTGATAGATTTAAAATAGTTCAAAAATTTGCTTACATATCTACTTTGTGCAGTTAAACTGAAATGACATCCATTTGTATAATCAAGAATGTAGCTCGCTCCACGCTAATTTGACGTTTATCACATTCCCTTTTATTTTAAATGGCCAACAGCGTGCGTTTACTTTTTTCCTATTGTTTCTACTTATCGTTACAGCACTTCTTAAGTTATTAGTAGGTGGCTAAGCGGCCTCTGTCTATTTATCTGACACTGGAGAAATCCTTGGTTCTAGGTTATGATTCGTCTACAAAAGTGCACAGGAATTTGATTAACAGTGGAAGGGTTATGAGCGGGAGCAGAAATATGTCTAATATGTCCACGTGATTTCGCTTTCGTTTCTCCCGGACGTCCGTCAGCGGTGCTGTGCGGAGCACAAATGCCAGCCGGGAGAGCAACGGCCAGCACAACAGGCGATGCTGACGCAGCGCTGGACGTCCGCCGCCGGCCAATAGGCCACTTCCCTCCCCTGGCGCGATGAAAGACGGCGGCTGCACAGCGCTCGTGATTTACGCGCCCGTCATTAGCCGCGTGATGAATCGCCCTCAATGGCCGCGACAGGACAGGGGGTCGCGTTCTGCCGCCGCCGCTGTCGCGCCGGTAGTTTAGCTGACGAGTCGACAACAGGGGCGCGGCCGGTGTGTAAACGAAACACAACGGCGTGTAGGTTACCGGTAGCGTGATACGGGGTACTGTCCGCGCCACTTCTGAAGCCAAGTTGGTTACTGTTAACAACGTTCACTTAGCGTCATCTGCGTATATAGTGTTGCCCACGTAGTCATTCTGCAGAGCGCTGTGACATACTCTGTCGAGACTAGAATAGTAAAACTGCCCTACGTTACTGTACACTATACAGTACGCGCTGCGCGGAGTGGCTGCGCGATTAGAGGCGCCATGTCACGGATTGCGCAGCCCCTCCCGCCGGAGGTTCGATTCCTTCTTCAGACATGGGTGTGTTTGTTGTTCTTAGCGCAAGTTAATTTGAGTAGTGTGTAAGTCTCGGGAACGATGACCTCAATAGTTTGGTCCCTTAGGAATTCACACACTTTTGAACTGCTGTATGTGAGATTAGACTACGGTAGTGTTCCTACTAGCTTTGGTCAGTTAAGTTCTTTACCGCTTAACCTGTATATGAGGTGTGTTGCATACCTATCAGGCGTAACTTAATTTTAATCACTTTGTTTGGACACATGGTCAGTGTCTTACTGGATTCCCCTAGAGATCAGAAGCACTGAATCATCTAGAGTCTCGTGGAGGATATAAAGGACTATATAACCTACAGAACATTTTTGTTCTGCATAGCTATTCTACTGTCTGCTACTTAACACTAAATATTATTTACAGCAAAATTGAAATAGTCAGTGTTTAATTCATGTTTTATTCGAAAAGTGTGGATTTGTAACTTGAAACAGAGAGATCTTGTAGTAAAAGTAAGAAATAAATATTCAAATTTATCATATAGTGCCTGAAAACGAAATTTGCTCAAAAATGGATAAAATTTAAAAAAACGCAAAACAAAAACATATCAAACATCGCTTCAACACTTCATCGAGCCTATGTAAAACGTATTTCTGATATTGATAAACAGCTTTCGTTCTTATCAGTAATAAGAAGAAACTCTTCCCTTTGGTCATGATGAAGAACATTCTATTGAGTACAAAATAACAATAATAACAGATTCTTTTATGTGTGCGTATGTAAACTGTACTTGCATCAAAAGTAATATCTTGAGCTGCATTAAAGCGCAGAAGTGCCGTGGAGAGCTAATTTCTACTACTTACAAAATGCGATTCATGTTTTGTAAGGACATAAAATACCCAACGGATTTATGCTGGGCGATGTGAGGTTATAATTATGTGCAAAACAGACAAGCAAAATGCAAGAGAAGTCTTCGGCTCTTTGTTCCTCTCTCATCTACATCTACATGTATACTCTGCAAATCACATTTAAGTTCCTGGCGGAGGGTTCATCGAACCACCTCATCACTTCTCTCTTATTCCATTCTCGTATAGCGCGCGGAAAAAATGAACACCTGTATCTTTCCGTACGAGCTCTGATTTCCCTTATTTTACCTTGGTGATCGTTCCTTCCTATGTAGGTCGGTGTCAACAAAATATTTTCGAATTCGGAGGAGAAAGTTGGTGATTGGAATTTCGTGAGAAGATTCCGTCGCAACGAAAAACGCCTTTCTTATAATGATGTTCAGCCTAAATCCTGTATCATTTCTGTGACACTCTGTCCCATATTTCGCAATAATACAAAACGTGCTGCCTTTCTTTGAACTTTTTCGATGTACTCAGTCAGTCCAATCTGGTAAGGATCCCACACCGCGCAACAGTATTCTGAAAGTGGACGGACAAGCGTAGTGTAGGCAGTCTCCTTAGTAGGTCTGTTACATTTTCTAAGTGTCCTGCCAATAAAACGCAGTCTTTGATTAGCCTTCGCCACAACATTTTCTATGTGTTCATTCCACTTTAATTTGTTCGTTATTGTAATACCTAGGTATTTAGTTGAATTTACGGCTTTTAGATTAGAGTGATTTATCGTGTAACCTAAGTTTAACGAGTTCCTTTTAGCAACCATGTGGATGACCTCACACTTTTCGTTATTTATTGTCAACTGCCGCACATTTATTTATGTTTATTCCCGACCAGTGCTACAAGTAATCCTACCATTTACTGCATCATATATGCACTCTACCAAGAGTACCGAAACGTAGTTTGCTAGAGTGCAGCTCTAGTGGAGTCATATTAATACGACTACAAGAGAACCCTGTAGCGTGGACTTTAATGGAAGGAATGTTAGACTATTATCCCCCACAGCGTCATTAGAAGCGGAGTTTGGATTCTACGAGCGGTAGTCATGTTTTTGCTTTATCGAGGAAAACTAAAATTACATAACTTTTTCTCCTTTGCATGTATACAATCGTGGTAGAAACTGCAAACCTCCGCCACAGTACAGCAGCATGCCACAATATGAGCCGAAAAAAAAGGTGGAGCGTATTCATGAAGTGTAGTATCACGCAGCGACAGTTTTCTGCATCTGAAGGAAAACACCACTGCGACACCCCATGCTTAAGTTGTCAAAGCGTAAAACAATGAGAGGTGACGTGGTGAAACAAGCCTGGATAACGACGAACCAAGTGGAAGGCAATCTCCCTGTGAAGTGGCACCCTCGAGCCAAGTTCTGTCGTGGTATCAGGCCTTCCGACAGGATACTAGTTTCTACAGAAGCCGTTCATTTAAACACGAATACGCAGAAACATCTGTATACTTTTCCCTAAGCCTGCTCTGATAAGCTAAAAAGAAGCACGCAGATATCATAGCTGAGTGGTTAGCATGGCTGACAATCCATGACCGGACCTGGGTTCGATTCCCGGCTGGGACGGAAATTTTCTCCGCTCGAGGACTGGTTGTTGTGTTCAGTGTTGCCAACAGTTAAAGTGAGCTCCTCACCACTATCAAGTGCAGAAATCACCAGAAAACCACTGACAAAAATGCCCCTACTCTTATAACCACTACCATTTCCACAATTTTTTTTAAATTGTTATGAAAGAAAACAATAAGTATATTGTAACTCTTCAGGCTTTCTCGGCGATCTAATGACATCTTGAGTTGTCGGGTGTTCTGCCGGATATCAGCGTCGTACTTACACGATATTTCGGTCACGTAGCTCGTGACCTTCATCAGGTGCGACCTGAGACTGCTCCTCGAGTGGACCTGGTCCAGTATTTATGCCTATGGCCTTCCACCTCCACCAACGGCTGCAGGCGCTTCCTCTGTGGTCTGTGCCCAATCCCTGCGACCTGCTGGAGCGTTGCTGCCCCGTTTTCCGTCCGCTGCGGTTCTAGGTGTTCCCTCTGCGGTCCGCGCCCACCACCAAACCCGCTCCTGGGGGTTTCATCTACGGTCTGGGGTACCAAGCGTTCCCCCCGCTCACCACCACGTAGTCTGTCATGTGACACCTTCCGCGCACTTTAGCTTCAGAAAATGTGTTTTTAGCTCTGACCATTGCATGTCAACAATTATTTGCTGACTGTATTCTAATCTCTGTCTTTCTCTACAGTTTTCGCCCTCTACAGCTCCCTCTAGTACCGTGGAAGTCATTTCTTCATGTCTTAACAGATGTCCAATCATACTGTCCCTTCTCCTTATCAGTGTTTTCTACATATTCCTTTTCTCTCCGATTCTGCGCAGAACCTCCTCATTCCTCACCTTCCACTACGAATAATTTTCAACATTCGTTTGTAGCACCACATCTCAAATGCTTCGATTCTCTTCTTTTCAGGTTTTCGCACAGTCCATGTCTCAGTGCAATGCAATGCTGTGCTTCAGGCGCAGATTCTCAGAAATTTCTTCCTCAAATCTAGTTTTGTTACTAGAAAAGTTTTCTTGGGAAGGAATACCCTTTTTGCCAGTGCTAGTCTGCTTTTGATGTCCTCCTTGCTCCGTCCGTCATTGGTTATTTTTCTGCGTAGGTAGTAGAATTCCGTAACTTCATCTAGTTCGTGATCATCAATCCTGATGCCAAATTTCTCGCTGCTCTCATTCCTGCTAATTGTCATTACTTTAGTCTTTCTTCGATTTACTGTCAAACCATATTCTGTACTCATTAGACTGCTCACTCCATTCAACACATTATATAATCCTTCTTTACTTTTACTCAGGATAGCAATGGCATCAGCGAATCTTATCATTGGTATCCTTTCACCTTGAACTTTACTCCCACTCCTGAACCTTTCTTTTCTTTCCATTATTGCTCCTTCGATGTATAGATTGAACAGTAGGGGCACAAAACTACATTTCTATTCTACATAATTTTTAATCCGAGAATTTCGTTATGGGTCGTCCACTCTTATTATTCCCTGTTGTTTCTTACACATATTGCGTATTACCATTCTCTCCCAATAGCTTACCCCCTTTCTCTCAGAATTTCGAACATCATGCAACATTTCACATTGTCGAACGCTTCTCCCTGGTTGACAAAACCTATGAACGTGTCTTGATTTTTCTGTAGTCTTGCTTCCTTTATCAACTGCAATGACAGATTTGCCCCTCTTGTGCCCTTACCTTTCCTAAAGCTAAAGTGATCGTCATCTAACACTTCTTCAGTTTTCTTTTCCATTCTTCTGTATATTCATATTGTCCGCAGATTGGATGCATAAACTGTTACGCTGACGATATGATAATTCTCGCACTTGTTACCTCACTTGTTTTGTCTCCCGCCGCGCGGGATTAGCCGAGCGGTCTCGGCGCTGCAGTCATGGACTGTGTGGCTGGTCGCCGCGGAGGTTCGAGTCCTCCCTCGGGCATGGGTGTGTGTGTTTGTCCTTAGGATAATTTAGGTTAAGTAGTGTGTAAGCTTAGGGACTGATGACCTTAGCAGTTAAGTCCCATAAGATTTCACACACATTTGAACATTTTCTTCACCAAACACTTTCTACTTCGTCACATTTCCTCTAGTGTGGGAAACTTACGAGCAAGGCCACATATAAGGCACTTCAGCTACACCTCAGAGGTTGCTCAGAGCTTTGGTTCTGAGAATTACAGCTCATGAGTTCCTGCCTACACACAGTCCGGGCTTCAGCAGTCGTGTCTTCACAATAAACTGCCACCCGTACGCTTTCTGCTCCTACCCTTGCACTGTCAGATGATCCAGCCCACAGATCTGCTTCAGTGTGGAAATGAAGCTCAGTGATACAGTCAGGTGATTATCCACCAGCCAAAGTTCCATTTATCCCAATGTAGTACTGAACTCCTGGGAGAGCGGCCGTTAAACGATTACTAACGCAATGGGACTATATTTATTCCTTCGCAATTGTAGTGTTTGACAGAGGAACATTGTGACACAGCGAATTTTATAGAGGGTGACGCCAGTGAGCGTTGCTGTAGGAATATTTTTCTTAACAATTCAAAATAGACTAGTCACATTTTTACGGTTGGAACCTCCAATCTACTTATTGTCGACATCTTGGGGTGCCGTGTTTCCGCCGGATATCAGCGTCGTCCATTCACAACATTTCGACAACGTGAGTCGTTGTTGTTGTTGTTGTTGTTGTTGTTGTTGTTGTTGTCTTTGTCTCAGATAACAGCTGAAGTCATGTTGTAGAAATATTGTACGTGGACGACCTTCATATCCGGCAGAACACATGACACCTCTGCATGTAAGTAGTTCGCTGAGGAAGCCTGAAGAATTGCATTAATTTAATTTCAAATGCGTAACACAAGCCCAAACTTATTTTATAACCAATAACCTAATCAGTAAGAACTACCCTCTTGACGTGAATAATGTAAAGAATTCGTAACCATTAGCAAATTGCGGAGGGGCTCTCACTCGTTGCTTCTTAAAGGGGTAAACTCGTTTCGTCATCGCGATCATTACAGACGGAGGATTGTTTCGGGACGTGTAAATAGGCTTTCTCTTTTCCAGACGGCCATTCTCGGTATCTGCCCCTAGCGAGTTACGGAAACCGTGAGAAGTCAATACCTGGCTGTCCGAACGTGAGTTTTATCTCCATCTTCCGAGATGAAAATCAAATGTATTGACCACTGCATTGCCTCACTCGATATTGACATTGTATAAGGAAAACTCAAATCTCGTGAAATGGCGTAGTTATGCCAGTTGAGATAATAACTGAGCGAGGACGATTCTTGAACGATATGAGTTAAAAACGAGCATTGAAAAAAGTAATAAATTCTAGATTCGTTTTCTAGATAAGCATTGGGCAAGCAGAACATTAAATACCTACGGCTAGTTATTTGTTTCTATTTAGGCCTCTCAGCATCGGCGTTGGTGCACATACACTTTTCTTACTGTAAACCTGTTATAAAACTTGATATGTCAGTTCAACAGCTCCAATCATTAGGTGGAGCACGTCTCGGTTAAAATTCCAATATCAGAAAATGCGACCAACGATGGGGACACTATAGCAAATCTCAAGACTCATTACGTGGTGGCATAAGCTTTGGTAAAATTGAAAGTGCGGTGCTGTCTGTCCGGAATAAAAAAAATGGTTCAAATGGCTCTGAGCACTATGGAACTCAACATCTGAGGTCATCAGTCCCCTAGAATTTAGAACTACTTAAACCTAACTAACCTAAGGACATCACACACATCCATGCCTGAGGCAGGAGTAGAACCTGCGACCGTAGCGGTAGTGCGGTTCCAGACTGAAGCGCCTAGAACCGCTCGGCCACACCGGCCAGGTGTCTGGAATAGATTTACAGCTTTATCAGTGATGAGGGTCAACAATTTAATCACTTGACATGACAGTCACACTAATAAACACACGGACGGTGCCAAAATTTGCTGGTTTGGTATACTGGACAGGCATTTGTGGAATTTTTTCTCCTGACAGCGGGACTGTAATTTGCGGCGTTGTTACCTTGTTATGAAAATAAAAGTGCATAGTTCCATTAAAAACGGCGCCATAATTCAGCAGCTACAAACTTAAAAAATAATTTGCGTACGTCTGTAATTTTGCCCCATAGTCCGCTGTAATTTAGCGAAAACCACACCTCGGCGTATTTACGCGTTGTATGTACATTTCTAGTGATCTGTCTTAGCTGCTTCCTCATGTTATGTTTATAAACTTTTCATGATTTGTCGTACATCCACATAGCTGTTGCTATCAGACACGCTGAACTCGTTGTTCATAGAGCAAAATAAATATCTGTATTTTAGACAATATGTTTAAGAGCGATCAACAAAGGAAGCTACAATAGATTCTAACTAATGGAAACACTACGAATCAGTTTTATGTTTGGTTACACCATATTCTCCTTGATTGCTTGAAATGAAGTAGTTATGTGTAATGTATGCTCGCAACGCGAAAACAAGGACGTCGTTCTGAACGGAGTTAGGTATTTGTCGATGCCGCCAGAACTATAATCCTTCACTGATTGTCGCCAGAGGAGTAAACAGTGAAGATGACAGGAGTGTTATCAGTGTCCCTGCAATATAGATTCAATTTACTGTGCAAATGTACATCCGCACCTTGAAATTGACAAACATGGGTATGAAGATGACAGGGATCTACCTAGGGCCCTCGGTGTTCGGTGCTCAACGCGAATGTTTACATAGCGCTCGCATTTGATGAGTCGTAGTAGCATTACGTAACAATTCCCCACCAAAATCAACAGTTACCCAGCCTTTCTACTAAGTATTCCCATGCAGTTTACACTGGCGGAATGAGCTCCATCTTGCCTCTTTATGGAATTAACAACGGAAGAGAAAAATACCAATTCTCGTTACTTTTAGATGTCAGGTTTAATAGTCTAAACCCGAAAGAAACATTTATATTTCTGAGCGACTCATGAAGAGGGTAACCTACGTGGTGGTGGTGGTGGTTAGTGTTTAACGTCCCGTCGACAACGAGGTCATTAGAGACGGAGCGCAAGCTCCGGTGAGGGAAGGATTGGGAAGGAAAGCGGCCGTGCCCTTTCAAAGGAACCATCCCGGCATTTGCCTGAAACGATTTAGGGAAATCACGGAAAACCTAAATCAGGATGGCCGGAGACGGGATTGAACCGTCGTCCTGCCGAATGCGAGTGCAGTGTGCTAACCACTGCGCCACCTCGCTCGGTGGTAACCTACGTACCTTGTTTCGTGTATGGAATTAAATGCTTTTAACTGTCTCACTTTCCTACCGGCTATCGTACGAAGTCCACTGCTTTTCGGTATATTTATTTTATTTTAACTTAGTGACCGTGTGCCATCAATATCACCACAGTCCTCGGTTAACCTAAAGGAACGAAATCGGCGAGTTCCATCTGTTTATGAAACATGTGATCTTTGGTCTGTGTCTTAACGTACGTAAACTGTTTGTGTATCGCAATTTCGGGGTCGGAGACTGGGGATCAACCTACCACATGCCTAATCTAACATCGGAAACCGCCTAACAACAACAGTCAGGCTGGCCGATGTACAGATCAACGTTTTTTAATGCACCATGAGGATTTGATAACAGCCTGCCAGGTTAAATGTCATTAATCTACCACAAAAATACATAAAACACTGAAATACTGGTATACCACAATGAAATCAACACAGTACTACAAGGAATTAAACAGAAAATTGAGATTAGTTGTAAAATACCAAACAATATGGAAACACCAGGTTCATGTCACCAACCGGCACACAGTTTTGACCTTTAAAGAAGTTTCAGATCGGCGCACACTCCGTTGCAGGATGAAAGGTGATTATCAACACGAAATACCGCCACTGTATAGACTTATAGCCTCCTATAAGCTAGATGAAGCGTTTCTACATATCATCACATCCATCCAAACAGTTTCTTCATATATTTTTGGTGGACTGCAACATGGCTACATCCTTCGTCTATTGCCGGAGAAGAGTTAACAAACTTCTTGCCACGTTATGTAAATGGCAAATCAATGAGAAAGAGCTCTTTGGTACATTGCTCAACGGCATTGTTGGGTTCTACATTGCTGAGGGAGCGACTGATGCTGAATGCACCCACAGGTCGTAACTGTGTCGATTTGTGCTCCGTGTAGTGGTATGGACTTCTTTTTGATAATTGATGGCAAGTTTAGTGCTTTGCTGTTGATGAATCTTGAAGGTCTCCCGATTTACTCACAAATATCCGATACTAGACCATTACAGACCCGTTGTCTATCCGCGATGGTCGGTAGACAGTGCTGTGGGAAAGAGAGGTGGCGTAAATGTAGCACAGCCTGGAGGAAGTTGCTGAAGACGACCCCCACGACCTGGTCTGATGACTCAACTGACTGTGCAACTTGGATATCCATATGGAACTCATGTGGGTGCCCATGGGCCATGAAATTGCATTTGTGCAGGCTTTATGGTGTTCCTGTGCAAGTAGTACTGTGTTGTGACCTGTCTAACAGCCGCGTTTCCTTAAGTTGCATACGTACTAGGCTAACGAAGCCAATAAACGACAGCCAGTGGATTCGACGTCGCTCACCAACGCATTGGTTTCCAGCCTCTCATCCTCACCAAATCAAAGGACTGGGAAAGAGCGATGCGATCTTGTGGAGCCGTAATTAAGTCTGACAACTTGTAGACGTTATTCCAGATTTTTCAGTGTTATAAAGCGTCGTTTTGATTACAATTTCACCAGCCGCTGTTACAATGGAAGAGGAGATTTTAGCAGTCTTCGCATGTGCAGCATTTATTTTATTTCAGTAAGCTGATCGTCTGAAAATTAAGAAGAAACCGTGCTGGAGAATAACCTCTCTTTTAAAAACCAAGGAGCAGTATGCTGGGACAAAATTGTTTAACCTCAAGCAGAGTTGAAATATTGACTACTTCATTATTTTCCAAATAAAAGCTACATATTTCGAATCGTTATTGAATAGTGTAGGCTTGAAAAATTTTAAAGCCGACATCTCTGTTAGGTGATATCTGTCTGCAGCAGAAATAGTTAATTAAAACATTCATTCATTTTTTTCATCAGTCTTCTGTCTTTTTTTATTGGGACCCAACATAAATTACTCTCCTGCGCCAACTTATTCATTACAGCCGGCCGATATGGCCGAGCGGTTCTAGGCGCTTCAGCCTGCCTGCCTCGGGCATGGTTGTGTGTGATGTCCTTAGGTTAGTTAGGCTTAAGTAGTTCTAAGTTCTAGGGGACTGATGACCTCAGATGTTAAGTCCCATAGTGCTCAAAGCCATTTGAACCATTTATTCCTTACATTTATAATGATAATGATAATAATATTAATAATAATAAGAATAGAAACAACAGTACGGTAATAATAGTAATGCTGGTGAGACGGTATGTGAAAGAGGGATCCAGGATTAGTAGGTAGGGAGCCCACTTTCAGACAATATGAAAGGCATAAGCTGATAAATTGAGATTTAATTATTCGGTGAAACAAATGTAAATCATTATCAGACTGTCTACCATACGTCAAAAGCTACAAACATGATAAAGAAACCAATAAAAACGTAATAGAGTAATCCAAACAAATATTTAAGGCACCACTAATTGAAGCTTCGCATTAACGCCAAAATTTATTTAGAACCGCAAGTATTTGACCATACAGGTTAACATTAAAATTATTTAAAGAGGCGCCAATAATTTGACCAGACGTCGCTACTAATAAATATATTTTACGGGTGCCAACGAAAGGATAGTTTGACATCAAAAACTTTCAAAGCACTAAAGACCAAGTTAAACAATGTAATATCAAAAAATTTATTTTAAAATGCGTCAGTAATAAGATAGTTTGGCATTAAAAGGACTCTAAAACGCCAAAGGCCAAATCAACGAATGTAATATCAAGACCGACTCGGCAGGCGCCAATAAGATCAAACATTATACCTTTCTTTGGATTTAAACTTAGTAAAAATAGACTTCCAATGACACAGGTTAAATTACAATCCGGATTTAATGTCCACGAAGGACATGAAGGCATTGTTCAGAAATTTTGCCGATCTTGTAGTTACACTAGACACCAGTCACAACCGATGTCCCACTAGTTTTACACAGGTAAGGTGAAAACAGTTAATTTTTACAGTTCTAAAACAGGAGAACAGTGTTATCACACATACTCATACCGCTTTAAAAATATTACCTATTATTTAAGATAAAGAAACTACTTTGCATATTTAGTATCCCTTAACTGCGTAATTAAATTCAACAATGAATAGAAGCCTGAATAAAAAACACACATAAATAATGGAACATCCAATGTGCGCTAGAGCCAACAGAGTCACTCGTCTTTATCACAACTTCTTTGATGTGCAATACAGCTCACAGGAGCTCACCACTATCTTTAGTTATATGATCATGATGTCTGCCACACAGCCTCGCTGTAGATAAACCTCGAAGAAGTACTTTCCACGTGAATTTCAACCTACCACAAGCACACTGAATGTTCCACGACAGCAATGGAGTTGCCAAGAAAGAAGAGACGACTTTACATGTGGTCACCCACAATGCAGCTGTCTCCAAACAGGATAACGTGTCGCCTTTCAAAATCAACATTCTCCATTGTCTTGCGCCAGCTTCACCTTATGACTGACTCCTAGCAGAGCGGACGCCACTACGTCTCCCAAGCCCTTCTGTGAGAAAAGTAATGAGACTGACAACACTGCGAGCGATCTGGCAACGCTTTGTCGTGCTGCTTGTGTAGACCGGCGTGTTCATCCCTTCCATACCCAGTCCTAGTTTGTCGGTCAGAGTGGCCGAGCGGTTCTAGGCGCTACAGTCTGCAACCGCGCGACCGCTACGGCCGCAGGTTCGAATCCTGCCTCGGACATGGCTGTGTGTGATGTCCTTAGGTTAGTTAGTTTTAAGTAGTTCTAAGTTCTAGGGGACTGATGACCTCAGATCTTAAGTCCCATAGTGCTCAGAGCCATTTGAACCAGTCCTAGTTTCAGCTCCATACAGCCATCAAGGCATTTTTGAGAGCGCTGTGAGTCACGAAATAGGAAAAGCAGAATTTAGAGGAAGGTTATGCCATAAAGTTTTCTCTTGAACTTGGGGAATCCATGAGCGTGACCCCTGGAAAGTTGAAACAGGACTATTGGAAACTTTCCTTATCAAAAAAATAAGCTTCTCGCAGGCACAGATGACTTTTGGAAGGCCGAGAATACATTGAAAGTGAACCCCGCTCAGGGAGCCCTTCAATTTCAAAAACGTCGGACTAGTGCGTGTTCTTGTAAGATCAGAGCGACGTTTAACAATAAGGATGATCTGTTAAACTTAAAAACTGTCACCATACATCAAATTTTGCCCGAAGTTTGGCACACACGATGTTTTCTGACAAAATGGTGCCGAAAATCCCACGAGTGGTTCAGTTGTGTGATCAAAGTTAATGAATCCTGGACTTCTGAGTAAGGTCTTGAGACAAAACGGCAGAGTGACGATTGGCATACTGAGACGGCTTCTCGACCAAAAACAAAAGCTCTAATGAGATAATAAAACGTCAAAGCAATGCTTATTTGCTATTTTGACAGCAGGTGCATCATGTAGATAGAATTAGTTCCTCTCGGACAAATGGCAACCTCGTTTTTTAAAAAGATGTCCTTGAAAGGGTCTGGAAAAGCGTTAATCGAGCGATACCAGATACTGCAGAGAAGTGGATGGTGCATCATGAGGACGCCCCATGTCACACGACCACTTCCGTCACGGAACTTTGAGTTTAAAAGGCACTCCTGTTATCCTACAGTCCCCCCGATCGCCTGGTATGATTCCATATGACTTCCTTCTTTTCCCAAAACTGAAGAATACCTTAAAAGTAATCTGGAGAATATTCCAAACAGTGTGACAGACAGGTTAGAGGTCCTACCAGTTGAATGAAGCCTTTCACCGCTGCTAGCAAGAAGGAACAACGACACCGCCAGTGTGCAGCTTTTAATATTTCTGGCTTAGTCAGCCATCATATTAGGCTCCAAGAAGCTGTTCCCAGGGCAGTGGAGATGCAAGAAGTATATATATGACGAAATGTGGTGTGAGGTACCTGTGACAGATGTCAGATTCGGTACCATTCCCGTGAGAAAGACCGCCTGCGTAATGCTACTGCTGTGTGATTGATTGCTGTGTTTGGAGCAAGGGCGCCAAAACGTTAAAGTATAGTTATTATTATTGGTTAAACTACTCATTGGAATGACTTCACTTTTCAATATAAATATCTCTCAACAGCTATCAATCAGTCACTTTATAATTATTAAAAACAATTTAAATCAAAAATAAAAGACTGACGAAATTGCAGACGAATCACTTCGGAAGCGTTCGGGTCACGCCTTTTATGGTAAGGCACGCGATGCGTTTCGGGCTGTTCGTCACTCTGGATTAGGCAGTCGAGAAGAACAGACATGTTGTCTGTCGTAGGATGTGTTTCCAATTTTTATTTAAGTTCGTGTTCGTCACTCTGGATTAGGGAGCCGAGATGTACAGTCATGTTGTCTGTGGCATGATGTGTTTGCCAGTATTCAGTGTTAAAAGATTCACTTCGGTAGTCATGAGGCACAGACACGTGCCACAAATAGTGTAAAGACACATTTTCGTAAACATTGTGTTTGATCATGTACTTTGCTGTATAAGAAGGTGTTGTAGTAAGACCATGTAGTCTTCTCGTGTGGCCATATTAAAATTACCAAGTGGCATCCCAAAGAAGTGATACATTATTTCTGAACAGAACCTCTCTAAAAGTCAGTTTCAGCCTCTAGATACAGAACCTACGACCGGCGTGCTGTTTTCTGCGCTGGGGACATCAACTTGAAGACAGGAGGTTAGTGAACTATAACAGAGCCTTCGTATTCCACACAGTGCAGTGGAAACAACTGGGCGCCTCACGTGTATTGCACGCACACAACAGATGTGCTCAGTGTCACGTCATCTGCAGTATTGCAGAGGAGGCAAAGGAGGATGATCGTTATTAACACCAAAAATCAATTCATTCTTCCTTTCTTGCCGTAAGCTGCCGAAGCGAACTACATTTTTTCCGAATCTAGCCTGCCGGAAGACTTCATCAGCGCAACTCCCAGGTTTCACTTTGTCGTTCACGGCAATAAACGGCGATAAGATACTGATGAAGACTGTTTTCTTTTTCACATCGTGCACATTATTTTCTAACAGCTCACATATTTCCCTCCGAGCACCTAATCCTTCGAATTTGTATTTGTAATCACAGTTTGTAGGCTTCCATTAACGTTCCCATTAATGATAAAATGCTGTGTCTGAATTCCAATCCTGCGCAGTATATTTAAACAGAATAAATACACACCCATTCAACACTCACAGCAGATCGCTACTGAACCTACGAACATTCGATCTCTCGTCCACATTAGTAGAAGTTCTAAAGGCACCCACGGCGAACGCTTTGATGTTACAGTCGGCATATGTGACGGCAACCAAGGCCTACCGCTTCATTGGCTCCGATTTGCCACCTGTACACACTAGGCAAATCGTGGTCAACGAAGCGGTTAGTTTTCATTCGTTGGTGTAGAATGGGCGCGCCTTTAGCCGCATGGAATTTGGACACACACCTGTTGAGTCGCATTTGCGAGATCTCGTCCGTGTTAAAGGTACTGAGGCCGAGCCACGTGGACAGCGAGTGACGGGGGAAAACGGCGCTCACTCGGCTACGCCATGCAGCTCCAGTGCTCCATTTAATTGTGTTTCAGTCACTGTGGCTTTTATTGTTCAATAATCACAATCAACAAATCAGACCAGTAAGAGTTACTGCCTCATTGCAGCATTTAATTTATGGTCCTTAAGGGCAAGATGTATGAGACAGGCGAAATTCCCTCATACTTCAATAAGAATATAATAATTCCAGTCCCAAAGAAAGCAGGTGATGACAGATGTGAAAATTACCAAACTATCAGTTTAATAAGTCACAGCTGCAAAATACTAACGCTAATTTTTTACAGACGAATGGAAAAACTGGTAGAAGCCGACCTCGAGGAAGATCAGCTTGGATTCCGTAGAAATGTTGGAACACTTGAGGCAATACTGACCCTACGACTTATCTTAGAAGAAAGATTAAGGAAAGGCAAACCTACATTTCTAGCATTTGTACACTTAGAGAAAGCTTTTGACAATGTTGATTCTGAAGGTGGCAAGGGTAAAATACAGGGAGCGCAAGGCTATTTACAATTTGTACAGAAAGCAGATGGCAGTTATAAAAGCCGAGGGGCATGAAAGGGAAGCAGTGGTTGGGAAGGGAGTAAGACAGGGTTGTAGCCTCTCCCCAATGTTTTCAATCTGTATATTGAGCAAGCAGTAAAGGAAACAAAAGAAAAATTCCGAGTAGGTATTAAAATCCATGGAGAAGATATAAAAACTTTGAGGTTCGCCTATGACATTGTAATTCTGTCAGAGACAGCAACGGACTTGGAAGAGCAGTTGAACGGAATGGACAGTGTCTTGAAAGGAGGGTATAAGATGAACATCAACAAAAGCAAAACGAGGATAATGGAATGTAGTCGAATTAAGTCGGGTGATGCTGAGGGAATTAGATTAGAAAAATGAGACACGTAAAGTATTAAATGAGGTTTGCTATTTAGGGAGCAAAATAACTGATGATGGTCGAAGTAGAGAGGATATAAAATGTAGACTGGCAATGGCAAGGAAAGTGTTTCTGAAGAAGAGAAATTTGTTAACATCGAGTATTGATTTAAGTGTCAGGAAGTCGTTTCTGAAAGTATTTGTATGGAGTGTAGCCATGTATGAAGTGAAACATGGACGATAAATTGTTAGGCAAGAAGAGAATAGAAGCTCTCGAAATGTGGTGCTACAGAACAGTGCTGAAGATTAGATGGGTAGATCACATAACTAATTAGGAGGTATTGAATAGAATTGGGAAGATGATAAATTTTTGGCACAACTTGCCTAGAAGAAGGGATCGTTTGGTAGGACATGTTCTGAGGCATCAAGGGATCACCAATTTAGTATTGGAGAGCAGCGTGGAGGGTAAAAATCGTAGAGGGAGACCAAGATATGAGTACACTAAGCAGATTCAGAAGTATATAGGCTGCAGTAGGTACTGGGAGATGAAGAAGCTTGCACAGGATAGAGTAGCATGGAGAGCTGTATCAAACAAGTCTCAGAACTGAAGACCACAACAACAACACAACCTTCACAACAGAGCAAAGCACACCCTGATCTCAACCCATGTACTCCTTATTTTGTGACGATATATGTTTGTGACATGTCCTTAAGAGACAATACATATGTAATCATTTTCTGCTGTAATCTCATAAACTTTCTGAATGAAAGAGCAGGGCCGGTGAATTCAGCCATTTTAGCTCGTGTTTCTGCCAGTTGTTGGAATGTGGCTACAGATTCCACCTGCAAGCTTTCAGAAGTGGGTGGTCCATGGTAGAAACCCGTGGGGCTTTTCACCAGATAATGCTACGGGCAGTGTTCGGACGAGTAAACCGCTCTGGCTACTTCTGAAGCCAGAGTACTCAAAATCTGCCTTGACAGCAGTGCACACCACGTGAGCTCCTGAGAGATTTTAAAAAACAGTAGCAACAAGTTGTCCTAAGAGCGAGAGAACAGAGTCATCGCTGCGTTTCTGTAAACAGCGTGGGAAGCAAGCCGCATTGAATTCCCCGACATCGTTTTGGGGACCATAAGGCGAAGGCCAGTACACTGGCAACTTTTAATGTGTTCGCAGAAATTACAAGTGGTAGAGAATAAAATTCTGTAAGCTTTCCGTGCCTGCTGGAAGAGAGAAAGTGATGTTTTAGTTGTGACTGTGCAAATCTTGCGATTTCCTCCCCTCCTAAGGCGAGTTTGAGAAGTGTGTGAAGTGTGTATCTCATCATCGGACAGCCTCTGTTCAGAAACCCTGTCTCACTTTGGCGCTCGTTTAGCTGTCTTGGAGTAAGTTTCACATTCAGCAGTTGCATTGTTTTCACACTGTATACTCCAAAATTTGCGAGTCTGTTACGCAACTTGTGATTGCTCTTTATCGCTAGCTTCTACCATATTGGGATAAAAAGTCGATACTGTCCAGTATACGTCCCTGTTGTGATTGGCGAGACTCTGGGAAATGATTGGCATCTCAATTTACAGTCCTCTAGAGAACATTAAATGTGTTATTACTCAGGGAATATACACGTTGAAAGCACCGATGATGGCTGTTAATCAGTTGAAATCGATTTACAAAATTAAATAAAGAAAGCATGATCTTGCGACTGGTTGCTGCTTATTGGGTAATTTTATGGTTTACGGTCGCTGCACAACTTGGGAACCATATGGAGCCCGCCATTCAGAAATTGTGATGGTGTTTGAATATTTCAATAGCCCCCTGATCTCGCGCGTCATCTTCCCTGAGTGCTTGGACGGTATGCAAGTCTCTCGCAAATGTTCTTCTCTTCGAAGAGGGAGGGCAGGTAGAGGCTGGCACCATGCTGGCAGCGAGCCACCGGAGTGCTAAAGGCCCCCAAATACTTGAGACGCAAGTGAACCATTGCTGCGCCTGCGATCTTATGCTCGGGGAAAATGGAAATCTACACCACCATTCGTAAATGACTGAAATCATGGCACAGACTGAATGGGGTAGAAAATAACAAGAGATTCCTTCTCCTTGTGGCAAAGAAATCCATCCTAAATAAGGTTCCAATTCTGTCACCATAGAATAGTGGTGACATCAATACATTTCGAAATTGTGACGTAATGGCGTCTATAGTCGAAGGGTCGTGAAGAAACATAAGTGGAACCAAGACAAGACAGTACAACAGTAGTGAAAGGCCACTGCGACAGTGACAGAAACGTCGGTTTTATTCAGTGGCAGCTGACTTACAATGAGACGTGGCAGTAAACCCATAATGGATTTATTGTAACGCTGTTCACAAACAGTTCTACTTATACGGGATCTTGTGTATATTACGTTGCGTTAGTTGCACACTGTGATACGTCGTTTTCATTACATACTTATTCTTCGTAACACTGCTGCTGCTAAAATCAGACAGTTGCTTTCTTTTACTGGTTTATGCCTGTTTATGTTGACTTTAATTTCAGTAGACGGCCCACTGAGTCTGAAATTAAAAGGCGTGTATAGATTCTATTACCAAACAAGGATAATTTTATACTTCATTACCTACTGGCACAGCTCATTTTCTACTTTTACTAGTCTCATTTAAGAGACTTTTTCTGACCCAGATGACTATAATCTTTAATATATTTCTTCATATCGAAGAGATGGTGTGTTGTTTCTTCGGTAAGATACTATGGATTAACTGACTTGTCAGCTTTATCAACATTAGTTTCGTCTCAGAAACTGTAAGGTGCTACTTTACACCGTTCTCCTAATTGGGGTCTATATTTTACCAAGATATAATCTGATCCGGTCTTGCTTTATACACTCCTGGCAATTGAAATAAGAACACCGTGAATTCATTGTCCCAGGAAGGGGAAACTTTATTGACACATTCCTGGGGTCAGATACATCACATGATCATACTGACAGAACCACAGGCACATAGACACAGGCAACAGAGCATGCACAATGTCGGCACTAGTACAGTGTATATCCATCTTTCGCAGCAATGCAGGCTGCTATTCTCCCATGGAGACGATCGTAGAGATGCTGGATGTAGTTCTGTGGAACGGCTTGCCATGCCATTTCCACCTGGCGCCCCAGTTGGACCAGCGTTCGTGCTGGACGTGCAGACCACGTGAGACGACGCTTCATCCAGTCCCAAACATGCTCGATGGGGGACAGATCCGGAGATCTTGCTGGCCAGGGTAGTTGACTTACACCTTCTAGAGCACGTTGGGTGGCACGGGATACATGCGGACGTGCATTGTCCTGTTGGAACAGCAAGTTCCCTTGCCGGTCTAGGAATGGTAGAACGATGGGTTCGATGACGGTTTGGATGTACCGTGCACTATTCAGTGTCCCCTCGACGATCACCAGTGGTGTACGGCCAGTGTAGGAGATCGCTCCCCACACCATGATGCCGGGTGTTGGCCCTGTGTGCCTCGGTCGTATGCAGTCCTGATTGTGGCGCTCACCTGCACGGCGCCAAACACGCATACGACCATCATTGGCACCAAGGCAGAAGCGACTCTCATCGCTGAAGACGACACGTCTCCATTCGTCCCTCCATTCACGCCTGTCGCGACACCACTGGAGGCGGGCTGCACGATGTTGGGGCGTGAGCGGAAGACGGCCTAACGGTGTGCGGGACCGTAGCCCAGCTTCATGGAGACGGTTGCGAATGGTCCTCGCCGATACCCCAGGAGCAACAGTGTCCCTAATTTGCTGGGAAGTGGCGGTGCGGTCCCCTACGGCACTGCGTAGGATCCTACGGTCTTGGCGTGCATCCGTGCGTCGCTGCGGTCCGGTCCCAGGTCGACGGGCACGTGCACCTTCCGCCGACCACTGGCGACAACATCGATGTACTGTGGAGACCTCACGCCCCACGTGTTGAGCAATTCGGCGGTACGTCCACCCGGCCTCCCGCATGCCCACTATACGCCCTCGCTCAAAGTCCGTCAACTGCACATACGGTTCACGTCCACGCTGTCGCGGCATGCTACCAGTGTTAAAGACTGCGATGGAGCTCCGTATGCCACGGCAAACTGGCTGACACTGACGGCGGCGGTGCACAAATGTTGCGCAGCTAGCGCCATTCGATGGCCAACATCGCGGTTCCTGGTGTGTCCGCTGTGCCGTGCGTGTGATCATTGCTTGTATAGCCCTCTCGCAGTGTTCGGAGCAAGTATGGTGGGTCTGACACACCGGTGTCAATGTGTTCTTTTTTCCATTTCCAGGAGTGTATTATGACAGTGTCTCACTTGGCATTTCATCAAAGAGCGTCCTCAAAACTGACTTCCAAAGAGTTTCTAAGGCAGTATTATGGAAGATGCAATGACTAAGACATTGAAGTGGTAACTGCTACATTCATACACACACTTGGAGAGAAGTTGTTGAAGCAATTTTGATTTAGACTTTACGTGGCTTCCCTAAATTTTTACATGCGAATTTCGGAAAAATATCTTTTGAAAGTGCTTCGTCTAAGTTCGTCCCCTTTGCTCAAGCTACGGCAGCATCACTGTTGAGTGTATGCGCTTTTCCTCTTACTGTATTTAATTAACTTGTTTTATTCTTTAATACAGTGTTACCTTACGTATAGGAAGGTACCGTATAGTCTAACATAAAAACCAAGGATTGCTAAAAAGTTTGGTGGTGAATATGGAACGAATGAAAGCAGTCGATGATCCATATAAAAAAAATGGCTCTGAGCACTATGGGACAACTTCTGAGGTCATCAGTGCCCTAGAACTTAGAACTACTTAAACCTAACTAAGCTAAGGCCATCACACATCCATGCCCGAGGCAGGATTCGAACCTGCGACCGTAGAGGTCGCACGGTTCCAGACTGTAGCGGCTACAACCGCTCGGCCACCCCGGCCGGCGAGCCATATCAATTTGAAGATGTATTATGCTATATAGCTGAAAGAAGTAAGAGTCAAAATGGGCAGTAACAAATAAGAAGTAAGTGTAGTATCGCCTCAGATAGATATGAAGAGTCAGGAGAATTATTACAGAAAATTAAACCTAGTTTTACGGAAAGAAAATTAGAGTTATTACCACTGCCTATGTTCAGTGTCAAAGTGCAATATACACCCATACAGCTGGCAACAACAGTAGTGGGTAGTATAGAAAGCGCTTCGGGGACATGCGGGAAACCGTGAAGTCGCTGTCGCAACGCGGAAACGGAGCGATTTATCTGATGTCCAGAACGGCATAATCATTCACTTTCGGCCAAGAGTGGAAGTATTTGCGGAAAGACAAAGTTTTTATACTGTTCCCGTGTCGCCGTGATCAAAGTGTACCGAGAATGACAAAATGGCGCTATCTAAAACCGCTACCAAGGTAACTGCGGTGCACCATGGGCCATAGAGCCGAACGACGGGTGCGGAGATGTGTACGACGGAATAGACGTGCAAACTACTGAGAAACTAACGGCCCAGATAAAACAAGGGGCTGTCCCCTCAAAGACCGCTCAGCAAACGTTAATGCATATCGGCCTCTGTAGCAGGTGCCTGATTCCTGAGCCCATGCTGACGGCTGTTCTTCGGCGACGAAGCCTGGAATTTGCGCGCCAGAACCGCAACTGGACGTGCACTGAGTGGCGACAGGTGGCCTTATCAGATGAATCACGTTTTGTGCCCCATCGGAAAGAAACGAGCAAACATCCTTCAACAATAATCCGAAGAGTCCAGGCCGGAGACGGGGGAGTTATGGTGTGGGAAATGTTTTCTTGGCATTCCCTGGGTGTTCTCGTGATGCTCAAACGCACAGTGGATCAGCACAAGAATGAGTCTATCCTTGGGACTGATGACCACCACGACATATTTTTCCTCGGCAAGATGGCGTCTACCAGCAAGACAATGCAACGTGTCTTATAACTCGTAGAGTACGTGCGTGTTTCGGAGAACACTAGGATGAGTTTACCGGTCTCCCCTTGTGTTTATGGTGAATCGAGAATCTGTGATACCACCTCGATCTGACTGTATGCGGCATGGCTTCCTGAAGCGAGAACCTAGCGCAGCTGCCACGACACTGGAGTGGTATGGTTCCACATCCCTGTTGATACCTTACTCATTGACACTCTTCCTGCACTTCTCACAGCGGTCCGCACCGGTAAAGGTGGTTATTCAGATTTTTGACAGGTTTTCACATTAATGTGACTGGACAGAGTATAGTTTTTGTGGTCACCGCCAGACACCACACTTGCTAGGTGGTAGCCTTTAAATCGGCCGCGGTCCGTTAGTATACGTCGGACCCGCGTGTCGCCACTATCAGTGATTGCAGACCGAGCGCCGCCACACGGCAGGTCTAGAGAGACTCCCTAGAACTCGTCCCAGTTGTACAGCCGACTTCGCTAGCGATGGTTCACTGTCTACCTGCGCTCTCATTTGCCGAGACAACAGTTTAGCATAGCCTTCGGCTACGTCATTTGCTACGACCTAGCAAGGCACCATATTCAGTTACTATGTCTTCTGAACAGATAATATTGTGAATCACGTATCGTCAAGTGCGACGTTCATCATTAATGGATTAAAGTTAAGTATCAAACTAATAACGTCCGCTTTCTGAATTCTAATTCCTTGTCATGTTCCAGACCTCACGTCAGTATAGTTCTTCCCTCCTCATGCCAGCTTGCGTGAGCTAAAACGGGTGCATTTCGGCCTCCTCTAGTAACACGGTGTTGGCTCTTCTGCCAACACAACAGTTTTATTGTGATCTTTTTAAATGTTCAGTACTTTAGGCTTCCACGCGTAAGTCTACAGCATTCATCAAAAAGATATGGCCAAACCTTCAGGAAGTATACCTCACACCAGAGAGGTTACTTGTATTTCTTTCATGTTAGAGCTCAGTTTCTACAAGTCTTCGACACATTAATCATGGGAAACACATAAGACAAGAACGTATCAGCAAATTATGTAATACTTTCGTACATGAAAGATACAAAATTTCGTCCATTAGCAATGATTCGTGCATCAACCCGCCATAGCTTTCAATATCCAAATGCATTTATGTATCCCTGGAGAATTCTGTATTGTTTCAGAGCCCTTAACAATACGGGTGCTAATACTCTGCACATTTTATACCAGGTTGCCGTACATAAAAGCTTTGAAATGGTCACACAGGTAAAAGTCCGGTGGGTTTAAGTTGCGAGAGCGTGGAGGCCAAGGCATCTGTCCACCTTAAACCATCCATCTCTCACAGAATCTGTTATTCAGAATTCTACGAAACTGAAATGAGGTGGAGCTCTATCATGCATGAACTACATGCTTTGACGGACTCGTAAGAACACATGCTCTAGGAGAACAACTAGAACATTCTCTACGAAAGCATGGCAACCCGGTTGGAAGAACATGAAGCTGTAGTAAACACTCATCAACAATGCCGGCCCAGACCTTAACAAGAAACTTTGTTGACGACGAGACTGCACAATTTCATGATAATTCTCGACAGCTCAAAGTAAGGAATAGAGGACAACACAAAACTGAATTTTCTCCTTTGGCATTAAATTTTTTCCTCCGTACAACATTCTTTCAATTATTGAGCTCAAAATTTTTGCAAGGTGTTTGTTAATTATGATTCAAACCAATTTTTTTCCCGTCATTAATGTATTAATTCGAAATAAATTCACTAACTGTAAATACCTTGGCATCAGCTGTATTAGGTATAGAAGTATGACACATGAAAGTGCCGAATCAGGATTCTATTCCAGATTTCTCGCAGATCACGGGCGGTCGCCTTGACCACTTTCTGTGGATCTATGGTATAGAGATGTAGACTATGTTACACACGCAAGGCTGGGTCACTCAGGGCAAGAATAGCCGAAGTGGTTCAGATGACAGCTCGCGTTAAATGGTAAATCCGGTTTCGAGTCCCAGTCTGGCACAAATTTTCATGTGTGCATCACAAATAGGTTGTATATGTATACCTACCATAGTAGATCCCGAGGTGTCGCAACTAGCGAATTTATTTCGAATTAATATCGGACGGTTGTCGACCATCGTTAATACACTGAAGCGCCAAAGAAACTGGTATAGGCATGCCCATTCAAATACAGAGATATATAAACAGGCAGAATACGACGCTGCGATCGGCAACGCCTGTATAAAACAACAAGTGTCTGGCGCAGTTATTGGATCGGTTACTGCTACTACAATGTCAAGTTATCAAGATTTAAGTGCGTTTGAACGTGGTGTTATAGTCGGCGCACGAGCGATGGAACACAGCATCTCCGAGATAGCGAGGAAGCGGGGGTTTTCCAGGTACGGCCATTTCAGGAGTGTATCGTGAATATGAGGAATCCGGTAAAACATCAAGTGCAGCCCTTCCGCAGAATGCTGCAGATTTCAGAGGTGGAACCTCAACAAGTCTCGCCGTGCGAACCATTCAACGAAACGTCATCGATATGGGCTTTCGGAGCCGAAGGCCCACTCGTGTACCCTTGATGACTGCGGGACACAAAGCTTTACGCCTCGCCTGCTCCCGTGAACACCGACTTTGGATTGCTGATGACTGGGTACATGTTGCCTGATCGGACGAGTCTGGTTTCAAATTGTATCGAGTAGTGTTCGGGAATGGATACAACCTCATTAATCCATGGACTCTTCATGACAGCAGGGGACTGTTCAATCTGTTAGAGGCTCTGAAATGGTGTGGGACGTGTGTAGTTGGATACGTCTAGATACGACTGTGATAGGTGACACGTATGTAAGCATTGTGTCTGATCACCTACATCAATTCACGTCGACTGTTCATTCCGACGGACTTCGGCAATTCCAAAAGGACAACGCAACACCCTACATCTCCTGAATTGCTACAGAGGGGCTCCAGGATCACTCTTCTGAGATTCAACACTGCTGTTGGCGACCAGACTCCACAGACGTGGACATTATAGTGCATATATTGGATGCCTTGCAACGTGCCGTATAGAAGAAACGTCCACCCCTCGCATTTTTACGAATTTATGGACAGCCTTGCAGGATTTATGGTGTCAGTTCCCTCTAGCACTACGTCAGACATTAGTCGTGTCCATGTCACGTCGTGTTGCGGCTCTTCTGCGTGCTCGCGGGGACTCTACATGACATTAGGCAGGTGTACCAGTTTCTTTGGCTTTTCCGTGTATATGTTTATCTAAACATGCAAGTAAATATTAATTTGGTTGTGAAGTGAAGTAGAAAAGGAAATCTGAGATGGAAATGAATTCTTTCTGCACCCATATCCATACAACATATTTCACTCTTTTATGTGTAAGGCATATTTCCTGAAAGTTTTTCCACATTTTTCTGTTACAGTAAGAATTGTGAACGAAGAGTTACAGAAATAAATAACATATAGATACGATTTATCGTGAGAATTTTAAAACTTTGTAAAACAATATGATTAGACGGTAGAGACAGGAGTAAAATAAAATGTACAAATAGCTTCAAAAAGCAGCAAGGCTCCACCCAGTACTGCTAACGTACAATCGATTACAAAGTACTTAGCCCAAAGCTATTATTTCATGTAAACAACTGATAATTGATAAAGAGCAGCCTGCCGTCTCTGATACATGAAACGATAGAGCATAATGTTCATAAAATTGGGAAAACATAGGTATGAATTACAGCAACTGCTGGTTCTAGGACTAGTAAAAGTGTTTTTCCACTATTTAATAAAAACATTAAATTTATTGTTATTGAAGGTCCTGTGTTTCCTAATAATGTTAGCAGACGTATTTCTTCTTTAACTATTTTCAACCTTTATTCCTCTCTGAAAGCGATATTGACACCAAGTACCTTTAATGTTGCTAACGGGAAATAATGCCTTGTTTAGTAAATAACTTACGCAACTTCTGTAAAGTTATCTATCCCCTGAAGCTTAATTAATACAGAAATGTATAGAGTTACTTCGTTCGTCTTTCTTTATCCGGACTGCAACTCGTTACCGTAGACACCCTAAAAAGTGAAATACGGTCTTTTCTTGCTCACACTTATAAATTATTTACGTATAACAACTGAGTATACGTATCCTAATTGAAAACCTATATTGGGAACAACTAATACTTTCAATATAATTGTTACATCCATCTGGTGGCTGAGGGAGAACGTTTCCAACACCTTGTAGAACAGATAGATACTTTCCTTCACGGAAGGAAAAAGAAACGGCCACCGAAACTTTTTATTAGTCTTTCTGATGTTGAGACGTAGGTCTTTCTTTTTTTACGGTTGCCGGTGCAACAGTTGTACGGAGAGGTGGAAGACTGAAGATTAAACGGATAATTTTTAAACGACACCGTTTTCGCCGTTAATGTACAGATTATTCATTTCACATTTCACAATTGAAAATTCCGCCTTTGGGCCATTTTCATGTGATCACGTCCTCAATTATTTGCTGCATATATTCCAATCTCTGTCTTCCTTTACAGTTTTTGCCCTCTACAGCTCCCTCTAGTACCATGGAAGTCATTCCCCTCATGTCTCAACAGATTTCCTATCATTATGTCCCTTCTCTCATCATTGTTTTCCACATATTCCTTTCCTCTCCGATTCTGCGCAGAACCTCCTCATTCCTTACTTTATCAGTCCACCTAATTTTCAACATTCGTCTGTACACCACATCTCAAGTGCTTTGATTCTCTTCTGTTCCAGTTTTTCCACAGTCCATGTTTCACTATCTTACAATGCTGTACCCCAGACGTACATTCTCAGAAATTTCCTCCTCAAATTAAGAAAGATATTTAATACTAGTAGACATTTCTTAGCCAGGAATGCCCTCTTTGTCATTTCTAGTCTCCTTTTGATGTCAATCTTGCTCCGTCCGCCGCTGGCTATTTTACTGCCTAGGTAACAGAATTCCTTAACTTCGTGTACTTCGTGACCATCAATCCTGATGTTAAGCGAAAAGGCAAAGGTCCCAAGTTCGGGTCTCGGTCCGGCATACAGTTTTAAACTGTCAGGAAGTTTCATATCAGCGCACACTCCGCTGCAGAGTGTAAATCTCATTCTGAAAACATCCCCCAGGCTGTGGCTAAGCCATGTCTCCGCAATATCCTTTTTTCCTGGAGTGCTAGTTGTGCAAGGTTTGCAGAAGAACTTCTGTGAAGTTTGGAAGGTAGGAGGTGAGGTACTGGCAGAATTGAAGCTGTGAGGACGGGTCGTGAGTCGTGCTTGGGTAGCTCAGTTGGTAGAGCAGTTTCCCGTGAAGAGCAAAGGTCCCGAGTTCGAGTCTCGGTCCGGCACACCGTTTTAATCTGTTAAGCTTCTCGCTATTCTCATGTCTACTACTTCTCATTACCTTTGTCTTTCTTCAATTTACTCTCAATCCATACTCTGTACTCAATAGACTGTTCATTCCGTTCAGCAGTTCATTCTTCACTTTCACTCAGGATAGCAATGTCATCAGCGAATAGTATCACTGATATTCTTTCATCTTGTAATTCTGTTCCACTCTGAACCTTTCTTCTATTTCCATAATTGCTTCCTCGATGTACAGACTGAACAGCAGGGGAGAAGGGCTTAATCCTTGTCTTACACCCTTTTTAATACGAGCACTCCTTTCTTGGTTGTCAACTCTTAATTATTCGCTCTTGGCCGTTGTACATATTGTACATGACCCGTCTCTCCCATAGCTTGCCCCTACTTTTTTCAGCATTTCGAACATATTGCACCATTTTTACTTTGTCGAAGGCTTTTTTCAAGTCGACAAATCCTACGAACATGTCTTGTTTTTTATTTATTCTTGCTTCCATTGTTAACCGCAGTGTCAGAGTTGCCACTCTCGTGCCTTTACCTTTCCTAAAAGGAAACTGATCGTCATCTAGCGCATTATTGTAAGTAACATGGATGCAAGAGCTGTTAAGCTGATTGTGCGATACTTCTCGCACTTCTCAGCGCTTGCCTTCTTGGGAATTGTGTGGATGATGTTTTCCTAAAATCAGATGGTATGTCGCCAGACTCATACATTCCACGCAACAACGTAAAGAGTCGTTTTGTTGCCACTTCCCCCAATGTTTTTCGAAATTCTGATTGAATGTTATCTACCCCCTTTGCCTAATTTTGTCTTAAGTTCTCCAAAGCTCTTTAATATTCTAATTCTAACAGTGGATCCTCTATCTCTTCTAAATCGACTCCTGTTTCTTCTTCTATACATCAGCCAAACCTTCCCCCTCATAGAGGCTTTCATTGTATTCTTTCCACCTATCCGCTCTCTCCTTTGCATATAACAATGGAATTTCTGTTGCACTCTTTATGTTATCATCCTTGCTTTTAATGTCAACGAAGGTTGTTTTGTCTTTCCAGTATGCTGAGTCTCTCCTCCCGACAGTCACATCTTTTTCGATATCTTCAAATTTTTTCTGCAGCCATTACGTCTCAGCTTCGCTGCACTTTCTATTTATTTCATCCTCAGCGACTTTATTTCTGTATTCCTGAGTTTCCCGGAACATTTTTGTACTTCCTCCTATCATCGATCAACTGAAGTATTACTTCTGTTACCCATGATTTCTTCTCAATTTCTGTCTTTGTACCTATATTTTTCTTTCCAACTCTTATGATTACTCATTTTAGAGATTTCCACTCCTCTTCAACTGTACTGCCTACTGAGCTATTCCTTACTGCTGTATCTATAGCCTTAGAGAAATTCAACCGTATCTCGTCATCCCTTAGAACTTCCGTATCCCACTTCTTCACGTATCGATTCTTCTGACTAATGCCTCAAACTTCATCCTACTCTTCATCACTACTAAATTGTGATCTGAGTCTATATGTGCCCCTGGGTACCCCATACAATCTAGTATCTGATTTCGAAATCTCTGTCTGACCATGATGTAATCTAACTGAAATCTTCCCGTGTCACTCGACCTTTTCCAAGTATACCTCCTCCTCTTGTAATTCATGAACAGAGCGTTCGCTATTACTAGTAAAAACGTGTTACAGAACTCAGTTAGTCTTTCTCCTCTGTCATTCCTTGCCCCAAACCCATATTCTCCTGTAACCTTTTCTTCTATTCCTTCCCCCCACAACTGCATTCCACTCTCCCACGACTATTAGATTTTTATATTCCTTTACATACTGTATTACTCTTTCAATATCCTCATGCACTTTCTCTGTCTCTTCATCTTCAGCTTGCGACGTCGGCATGTATACCTGAACTATCGTTGTCGGTGTTGGTTTGCCGTCGATTCTGATAAGAACAATCCTATCACTGAACTGTTCTCAGTAACACATTCTGTGCTCTACCTACGTATTCGTAACGAATCCTACTCTCGTTATACCATTGTCTGCTGCTGTTGGTATTTCTCTATACCCATCTGACCAGAAATCCTTGTCTTCTTTCCACTTCACTTCGTTGACCATTACTATATCCAGATTGAGCCTTTGCATTTTCTACTTTCCCTATCGCGTTGAAGCTCCTGACATTCTACGCCCCGACTCGCAGAACGTTATCCTTTCGTTGATTACTCAATCGTTTTCTCGTGGTTACGTCCCCCTTGGAAGTCCCCTCCCGGAGATCCGAATGGGGGACTATTGCGGAATCTTTTGCCACATGTCCTGTGGGTACACGTTACGTGCCTTTAATGCAGTGGTTTCCATTGCTTTCTGCATCTTTATGCCGTTGATCATTGCTGAGTCTTCCGCCCTTAGGGGTAGTTTCCCACCCCTAGGAGAAAGAGTGCCCTGAACCTCTGACCACTCCTCCGCCCTCTTTGACAAGGCCGTTGGTAGAATGAGGGGGACTTCTTGTGCCGGACGTCTTCGGCCAACCATGCTGATTATTAATCAAAATTTAAGCAGCGGCGGGTTTCGAACCCTGGACCGAAGACGTTTTGAAAAAAATGGCTCTGAGCACTAAGGGACTTAACATCTGTGGTCATCAGTCCCCTAGAACTTAGAACTACTTAAACCTAACTAACCTAAGACATCACACAACACCCAGACGTTTTGATTATGAATCAGACACTACCCCTTTCTTACTTATTTAATCTCATTTTGTTCTATATTGTTCATTGAAATTGTTCGTGGCAGACGTCTGATGACACCCGGACAGGTTGTTGGTTGAACTGTTCACTCAGGTTGTTGTTTTTTATTTTTTTTTATTTTTTTTTTATTTATTTATTTAATTTTTTTTTGTAGCTAAACACACTGACCGAACACGCTGAGCTACCGTGCCGGCGCCTCTAGACCACGGGTATACTGCATCTATGCGTACATACATTTTAAAGACTGACATATGCCGAAGAAAAATCTTTTGCATTACCACCTGAAAATGGTCCATAGTCGGAAATTCCAATAGTGCAATAAATAATTTATAAAGTCAACGGCGAATATTACGTCTTTTTAAAAAAAAATTATGCATGAGATGGAACCCTCACCATGAGAAGTTAATCAGTAAACGATTAGTTTGTGACACAACTGCCACGTTAAATCACTTTTGCTGGGTACAGGGTGGGGGTAGGGGCAGAGAACTGCGATGCATAATATCTGCAATATACGAAGTTATTTCTCCTCTGTGATATGAAGATCATTTCAGATGGGGGAAATTTCTCGGATTGTACAAGGACAGTAAGACGGAGAGACTGCGGCATTGTCGAAATAGCCATCTCGGTGTACAGCTAATGTGGTATCGAGCAAGCATTGTAATTCTTTTCAGGAGATCCCAACGGGTATTAAAAGATAAATATGAGTTACTGGTTTCATAAGGTCCCATTGCATCTGGAAAATATTCGTACTTGGTACAAACTGGAGGGACCCAAGTATTGTTGTTCTCAGGTCTCCCCTCGTTTTTAGTCATTACCTATAGAAAGCGATAGTATTCTTGATGGCAAGCATCCTCCCATCGTCACTGACAAATCATCGCCGTAGGCACTTATGTGTTACCTCAAATGGATGTGACAACAACACGCAGCAGAAGCGTCAAAGGCTGTTTCAGAGCCAATCGGAAGACATGAAAGTGCTTCCGCATTACCATGTGTAGCTGTCAGACGATACACAATCTCGTTCTGGTACTGAGACAAGAACAAAGCACTTTTTTTTGCAATTTTCGGGCAGTTTGTACAGGAACCGGTTTCGTAGGATGAAACAAGGACTGGAAAGGTTTGTGATCCGTTACTAAGTAGAATTTTCTGCCATACAAATAGTGATGGAATTTGGTGACAGCATATACGATAGAAAAAGCCTCTTTCTCAACTTGTGAATAATTACACTGAGCTTTGGACAACCCTTTTGAGGCGAAAGCGATAGACCTGTCTATATCACCTGTTCTGTGCGAAAGCGCTGCACCGATTACGTGAGAGGAAGCGTCAACTTGCTAAGCAACTGGTTTGTACGGATCAAAGTGAACCAAGCATCGATCACCTACGAATCCACCTTTAAGTTTTTGAAGAGCTACTTGGCACTCATCTCTCCAGACAAAGGGGCCGCTCTTGTGACGCAAACGATGCAATTGAGCTGAGATTTGTGCAGAATTCGGTATGAACCGAATATAATAGTCCAATTTCCCTGAGACTGCATGCAGTTATGTGACATTGCGAAGATCTGGCAAATCTCATATGGCTAACAAATGCGACAGAAGAGGACGTACACCTTGACTGTGTATGACGTGTCCAGCCTGCATTTTAATCCTGAATCAGATAACAAACGAAACAAACCACGCAAATTTGCAATATGATCTTCGGGTGTATGACCTGCTACGACAACGTCGTCAAATAGTTCCAACAATTTGGCACTTGAGCTATCAGATGTTCCAAATACCATTGGAAAATGGCGGGTACGGAAGCATTGCCAAAAGGCAAACGCAAATATTTAAACAAGCCCAAATTTGTATTCACTACACACACTTTTTGAGATTCTTCATTGACGAGTGTCTGAAGATGTAAATCGCGCAAATCAGTTTTTGAAAAGTAGCAACCAGCGCCTAATCTGTCCAAGAGATCCTCTGGACGAGGAAAGGGCTAAGTATCAATCACAGTTGACCGTAAAGTCAACACAGAAGCGAATGCGACCTGGAGTTTTGGGGAGCAAAACCTGTGGATTTCCCCATTGACTAGCTTGTATGGGCGCAATAGGTCCGCTATCTTGCAATTCATTAAGTTTAGCCAGCGATGTTGTCCTCTAATGCAACGGGAACGCTCCTGGCCCTGAAAATTTCCGCTGAGCATTGTCTTTCAGTGTAATATGCGCAAAAAAATTGTTAGCCTTGCCTAAACCTTCAAAAGAGTTCTGGGAATTCTTTCAGCAAAGTAGCTACACTGTCTTTTGCGTGGAATGCAGACACTGACAACACATTATCCTAATGTTAAAGCCAAACAAATCAAATGAATCAAGACCAAATATGTTCTCATAATCAAGTGATTGTAGTACCGTAAAAGTCACTGTTCTCGTATGCGAGCGATACATGGCAGGCAGAGTACATTTTCTGAGAACAGGGATGACTTGTCCATTATAAGCTGTCAGGTGCATGCTAGTTTTAAATATACGTGGGAAGCTTAATATCTCATAAGTGTGACGATCAGAAATATAACCGAGGCACCTGTGTCCAACTGAAATTTCACATGTTTCCCACAAGAAGCAATTGACCAAAGCGTTTGTTGGAGTGGCAGAGCAGTCAACGAACTGCTTGATTGCTAGTTTCGCTAATGCCTGTTGCAGACTTTGAATGTACTACATTAATGACATGGGCCTTGTGACTAGATTTTTGTGAGTGGGCCGAATTCTCGTATTTGTTCCGTTGGAAACATATGGATTGTACATGTCCTTTCTTTCCACGTGAGCAATAGGAAAAATTAATCAAGATAAAAGACTACCACAAAAAACAGCAACAAATAATAAACCAATCACACAAGCATAACACTGTGCATATTGGGAGTGGCAGTCTTCTCATCTGTGCAGTGAATAACACCGAGAGCATGACTTAATCCTGTTCGCCTGTGTAGCTGCCTGTTTAGTGAACTGCTTATGCGGCGTGGAGAGTTGTTTATGTGGCATGGCGAGTCCAAGCTGCCTTTGCCAAATGGGGCAGTCGCAAACAAGGTACTCAACCCGACAAGTTACTGACTGTTCAAATTTATCATCTGACAGGACACCTGAATCATACTGATCTAGTGTCTGAACTACCTGCTGAAATAATGGATCAGAGGGTTACAAAATCTGTTCTCTGCGTTTGACATCATTTACACTGCACATGATTGCATCACACAACATAACATCTGAATATAAAGCACCACAAGCACATCTGAATTTGCATTTCCTCGTTATACCCTTCAAAACTCGCGATACGTTTGTTCTGACCATTTTTTACAAATTAAGAATTGATACCCAGCTGCTACCACATTCACCTTTTGGTCATAATAGTTAGTTAACGAATCTACAATTTATAATACGAAAGTTTACTCGGAGTGGCGTTAGGAAATAACTTCTGAATAAGTCTGAAGACTCCACTTTGTACCATGGACAACAAATAAGGGCTGTTCCACAGTACCTGCTACGTAGTGAGCAATTATGTGGGCTTCAAGCTGTTGGAACCACTGGAGCCATTCCCCTTCTTGCTCATGAAACTGGTGGAAAGGCGTTACAGCACTTGGAGCTGCTGTAGGTGTTGATTGTGCTGCATCAGTAGTTTGGTTTGCCAGGAGCTGCTGTGCTGAGGATATTTTCTGGCTCTGAAATTGAAACATTTGCATTAGCTGTGTTGAACCTAACGCTGGCAGATGGTTGCCACAAGTTTTAGAATTTTTCCCTGGCAAATTTTGAGATCTCAAGGTAAGTTAAGACATAAGTTGACAATCTGCCTTCACAGCTTTGGTACAGGAAACAATAGTGCAAACAAGGAAATATCTAAAAAAGAAAAAACTTGCAAGCAGATGGCGTTTCATGATGTGAGCAGACATCTTAAGTACTAACATCAATATCTTTTCTGATGAACTGTTTTTAGATGGAGAAAGCAAGCCAAATGCTCTGTGTGTTTCAATAAAATCACTGATGTTATTTTATTTCAATAAAACAAAACACCTTTGGTGACAAAAATATGCATGTCCTTGGAGTCACAAGACAGATTTTAAATACCTTCTAATCTCAAAAGAAGTAGGCCTCTTGGAAGAAGTGTATAAGGTGAGGAAGAATTGTGTAAACCAACACTATAGATGACCACCAATAAAATGTTGGTTCTACTATGTTCATTACTGTCGGTTATTACCCGCTGTGTTTTATCTACTATTTTAGAGGTATTGTGTGATTTTTCTTTCGAGAAATATATGAGTACATAGCGTACAAAACGCCAGCGACTTGCAGAATTGTTTTCTACTTCTTACCATCCATACTTTATAATGTATAAACTACATTTGAAGTGCCGCCGGCCAGAGTGGCCGAGCGGTTCTAGGCGGTTCAGTCTAGAACCGCGCGACCGTTACGTTCGCAGGTTCGAATCCTGCCTCGCGCATGGATGTGTGTGATGTCCTTAGGTTAGTTAGGTTTAAGTAGTTCTACGTTCTAGGGGACTGATGACCTCAGAAGTTGAGTCCCATAGTGCCCAGAGGCATTTGAACCATTTGTAAAATTGTACGCCAGTCTGGTGATTCGACCTGTTGCAACCCTATTCATGAACAGCATTCCAAGTGGTGTTTTCCAACAGGATACCTCTCGCCCCATACCGCTCTTGTAACCCAACATGCTTTACAGACTAATGACACGTTGCATTATCCCGCTTGATCACCATATCTGTCTGTAATCGATCACATAATGGACACGATCGGACGACGTTTTCAGCGACAGCCACGTATTGATCGACGAAGTGTAACATGTATGCAACTCCATTCCACAAACTGACATCCGGCACCTGAAAAACACAATGCTTGAATTCAACAGTATGGTGGTTACACAGGGTATTAATGTACCATCATTTCTAATTTTCAGTTGATTATCTTGCGTTTACATTTATCTGTGATCTTGCAAAGGTAATCACTCACACATGTTGCCTCGACCAATGTAGTCCCGAAATTTCATTACTCTACGTTAATTCATTTTTGGTGTTTCGTTTTTTTTCCGTCAGTGTACATTTAATTCCGATGAGTCTGATTACGGGTAGCAGATGAGGTTACGGGAAGCTACCGGCAGTTTCAGAAGAGCACGTGGCTTTGCCGGGCAGTTTTCTTGCAGACTGCTGGAGTAGTGGCGCGTGGTCCTCTGAAGGCAGGTGACGCGCCTCCTCGGCCGCCGGCTGCCCCACAGTGCGGTCCAGCTAGGCTCGGGCAGAGCGGCACGTGGAGCGACCACGGCCTGGTGCGCCGCTTCAAAGCCGCTAAAAGCGGACCGTTTGCCTCGCCATCCGGAAACTGCGGCCGCCATTGGTCCGCAGTCGCAGAGCCGCCGCAGACCGCCGCGCCTCTGCTGGAAACTGCACGCAGCGTCTCCGTGTCTCTTCGGACTAATAGCTCTGCCCACATGAACACGGCGCTAAAAATATTGTCGAAGAAAGGAAGGCTCCAGGTTAACGACCTGCCAGCGTCTAGGTCGTCTGAATCGATAGAGCTAATACGCCCAGCGAATGCAGTGGTAGCATTGGACAATATTTATAACACTGGCCAACAAATACATACTATGAAATTTGTTTATTGATCATTGTAGGTGATTCTAAGGTTTCTGAATGCTGAGTTCAGATATGTTATGAGTTTGTCACAGTTTTTTCTTCCCACAGACCGATCTATATCGACATCTACATGGATACTCTGCACAGATCTATATCTACATCTACATGGAAACTCTGCAAATCACATTTAAAAGCCTGGCAGAGGGTTCATCGAACCACCTTCACAGTTCTCCATTGTTACAATCTCGTATAGCGCGATGAAAGAACGAACACCTATATCTTTCCGTACGAGCTCTGATTTCCCTTATATTATCTTGGTGATCGTTTCTCCCTATGTAGGTCGGTGTTAACAAAATATTTTCGCATTCGGAGGAGAAAGTTGCTCATTGGAATTTCGTGAGAATATTCCGTCGCAACGAAAAACGCCTTTCTTTTAATGATGTCCAGCCCAAATCCTGTATCATTTCTGTGACACACTCTCCCATATTTTGTGATAATACAAAACGTACTGCCCTTCTCTGAACTTTTTCGATGCACTCCGTCAGTCCTGCCTAGTAAGGATCCCACACCGCGCAGCACTATTCTAAAAGAGGACGGACAAGCGTAGTGTAGGCAGTCTCCTTAGTAGATCTATTGCATTTTCTGTGTGTCCTGCCAATGAAACGCAGTCTTTGGTTAGCCTTCCCCACAACTTTTTCTACGTGTTCCTTCCAATTTAAGTCGTTCGTAATACCTGGATATTTAGTTGAATTTACGGCTTTTAGATTACACTCATTCATCGTGCAACAGAAGTTTAACGAATTCCTTTTAGCACTCATGTGGATGACCTCACACTTTTCGTTATTTAGGGTCAACTGTCAATTTTCGCACCATTCAGATATCTTTTCTAAATCGTTTTGCAATTTGTTTTTTTCTTCTGAGGACTTTATTAGTCGACAAACGACAACGTCATCTGCAAACAACCTAAGACGTCTGCTCAGATTGTCTCCCAAATGCTTATGTAGATAAGGAACAGCAAAGGGCCTATAACACTAGTTTGGGGAACGCCAGAAATCACTTCTGTTTTACTCGATAACTTTCCGTTAATTACTACGGACTGTGACTTCTCTGACAGGAAATCACAAATCCAGTCACATAACTGACACCATATTCCATAAGCTCGCAATTTCACTACAACCTGCTTGTGTGGTACAGTGTCAAAAGCCTTCCGGAAATCCAGAAATACGGAATTGATCTGAAATCCCTTGTCAATAGTTCTCAACACCGATGATGAAATCCAGAAAATACATGCAAAACATATGCATTACAAAATACATTTAAAAAAGTGATACAGTAAGAGACTCTTAACCTTATACTGCAGTGTTATGTTCTTCAGGTGTAATACGAAGGAATAATTCTAAATGTCTCATCTTTTGCTCTTCCCCTCAGATCGCCGTTACTTTTCTTTCTGTGCACTGACTCAGCACACTCCCTGTGTAGCATCTGTAAGAAGTCACAATCGTGCTGACATCCCATCCGTTTTGGCACTCCCGTTCAACGTCTTAGAGGAACATATGGCACCTGATATCTGCGAACTACTGCGTCACTGTTTAACGAAAGGGGAAAGGGGAATTCTATGAACAGACAGATGGTGTACCTGTGGGCTCCCCTCTCTAGCCTATTGCAGCAGACATCTTCATGGAATCATTTGAAGAAACACGCTCCGGTCCGCACCATTACGCCCAGAATATTGTCTCCGATATGTTGAGGATACTTTCGTTATCTGGCAACATGGAAAGGAAGACCTACGAAATTTCCACCACCACCTCAACCAGCAGCACAGTGGAATCCAATTCACTATGGAGACAGAAAAGAATGGGGTGCTGCCTTTCCTCGAGTGGAAGTTTACAGAAACCCTGATGGTAAAAAAGTTCAAATTTGTGTGAAATCTTATGGGACTTAGTTGCTAAGTTCATCAGTCCATAAGCTTACACACTACTTAACCTAAATTATCCTAAGGACAAACACGCACACCCATGCCCGAGGGAGGACTCGAACCTCCGCTGGGATGAGCCGCACAGTCCATGACTGCAGCGCCCTAGACCGCTCGGCGAATCCCGCGCGTCGCCTGATGGTAAACTGGGCCATAGAGTATGTAGGAAGTAAACAGTACTGATATGCTTCCACTCATCATCACCTAAGCAGAAAAAATCCGCCCTGCACACTTTAACCAAGAGGGCTCACAGGATCAGCGATAAGGAACATCTAAAGCTGAACTACGAGTCCATTTTTGGTGCCAATGGTTATGGGATGAAACTGATAGATAAAACTATGGCGAAAAAGAATTCTGGCAATAGAGGAGAGCAGAAAGATGCACAAAAATCGCTCTACTCAATTATGTTCACGGGGTCACTGTAGGGGTGAGCAAAATTCTCCGCTGAGCAGGTATCAAGCCGATCTTTCGAAGCAGCAACAGAATAAAGGATGTTCTTCGCACAACGAAAGACCCAGCTGACAAACTGCACCCTGTTGGAATTCACGAAATTAGGTGCGAATGTGGATTAGTGTATGTACGCGAGACGGAGCGTCTCATCAGCGCCCGGATATCTGGACAAGATAGATATATCCGACTAAGATAACACACCAAGTCAGCTGTGGCAGAACAACAGAGAGAGTGAGGCAAACAGATTGATTTTGGTGAAGCTCGCGTAGTGGCGAAACAGACTCTTACCTCCAGGAGAAAAATTAGAGAGGCCATAGAGGTAGCCAACCGACCCGCCAACATGAACAGAGAAGTCGGGTACCGACTTCCGACGTCTTGGCTGCCAGAAATAACAGCGTTACAAGACGACAGCTCACGTGAAGCAGCACAAACAGGAGCTCATGAGACCACGGCGGCCGCAGAAACATGAAGCAGTGGCGCTCCTCAGCTGGTGCTACAAAGCACGATACCAACGCAACGTCTCAACTGCGGCCTGGTTTCACATTCTCCGACTTCCACCAATCACAAGCATGAATGCAAACACCAATCAAAACGTCAAGTTTCCACCAATGAAAAGAAATAATAAAAACACCAATAAAGAACATCTAACATGCGTGCCTACGGAGTATCTCCTCAGTTGTTCGACCGTATTCGTGATTTCCTGTCAGAAAGCTCACAGTTCGTAGTAATAGACGGAAAGTTATCGAGTAAAACAGAAGTAATATCCGGCGTACCCCAAGGAAGTGTAATAGGCCCTCTATTGCTCCTGATCTGTATTAATGACGTAGGGGACAATATGAGTAGCCGTCTTAGATTGTTTGCCGATGATGCTGTCATTTACCGTCTTTTAAAGTCATCAGATGATCAAAACGACTTGCATAATGATTTAGATAAGATATCTGTATGGTGCGAAAAGTGGAAATTGACCCTGAATAAGGAAAAGTGTGAAGTTATTCACATGAGCACGAAAATATATCAGCTAAATTTCAATTACGCGATAAGTCACACAAATGGTTACCTAGGAGATGTAACCTGAATCGATACTTAATTTTATCGATAAGCAATATTATGAAACCAGTGATGGCCTGACGCGAGCTTAAAATAAACAGGAAAATGCATCGCCGTGATTTATGACAGTATGCCATTACTAATAACAGACATTAAGCTTAAACTGCACTTAAAAATACGTGATGAATCCTAAAATGGAAGTGAAGTTGACCAAGCTAAGTGTAGTCTGTAACGTTATAAGCAGAAGTGCAGGTTACACATTCGTCAGTTAGTTTCGTATAGATGAAGTATACATGAGTATTTGACATTTTGCAATTACATAAAAAGTGGTAATAACAGAAATTACCAAGACAAATGATATTTAGGAAGTTATAACCGAGTCGTTAGATTGCATCTTATCAACCCAAGCACACTGAAATACCGATAAGTATTTGTACGAATATTACAGCATGACATCATACGAGCGCCCACTCGTTATCTAGGCAACAAAGCATAATCGTGCTGTTTCATTCTCAATCAACAAAATCATAGTAGCTAGTGTTAGGCAGACATTTACCAATCTTTATAGGTAACTGGACAATAAGAAGTGTCACTAACATTCACAGACTGACACAGCATTATAAGTAAATTTATGATTACTAATATAAAAATTTTGGCATAACAAAAACCCCAAATGATTTTCAAGGCATTAAGGCATGATCGAACTGTTTCAGTATCGATCAGCGAAATCATGGAAGTCAGTGTTGGTTGGAAACTGGTGCAACAAACGCGTAACAGAATGCTAAAATGTTCCACTAACAGTGATAGCTATGCATTATTGCTAATGGTTACGGCTGAATTGTCTACTATATCATAAACACAAATACAAAAACAGTGTAAGAACAAGCGACCTTATAAAGAAAATACGGATGCACACAGTCATTGCCGCTGTGATAAAAACTATGTAATTCAGTAAGCAAAGGTCATTAGGTAGTTGTAATATAATGCTCGCCTTATAATGAATACTCCAGAAAACTGTACAAACGGAATAATACGATTAACATGTCACCAGTAAGATAAATGTGAAAGGTCCAATTATTGTTTATTTTAAGGATATATTTTTTCGTTCAATAGAAAATTGAAATGGTCTATAGTGCTAAAAGTATGTAAGATTTATTTGAAACAGATGTCTGTGTACTGTATGCAGTACAAGAACAGTTCGGAGGCGATGGCTGATGCATCAGCATGATAATGCACCCTGACATAAAGCAGCAGCTGTGAGGAAACGGTTTGTGGAAATGAACTGGCCTGCCTAGAGTCCCGAGCTCACCCCAACATTTGCGATGAGCTAGAACGCCGACACCGACTTCGCACCAGACCCCACTATCTTTTCTACTAACGGCTCGTATTCCTGCACAGACCCTAGGATAACAATAAAAGTCAGTTCAAGTCGTCGTAAAGGCGTAGTGTCGATACTCCCTGCTCCACTGGAATTACATCTACATTACCCAGTTTGTGTGTGTGTGTGTGTGTGTGTGTGTGTGTGCGCGTGTGTGTGTCCGCGCGCGCTTAACGACACTTCAGAATTCTTGGAGGGGAGCCACTGTCATAGAAAATGTTTTGAAAGAAATTTCCGCTATTTGACTGTTAATTGTTCATTTATTTTCCACAATCATGATTTCAGTTTTACAGCCATTCTCAGGTGCATGTTGAAACGATGTAATATGTCTGACCTGTTTGCAACATGTCATAAACATATTTCTGCTCTTATATACGGTATATAGTGAAGATATACAATACGGCTGACACTGCAGAAAATCCAAAAATCATTAACATATAATATGGCGCATTTAAAACCCAGTTTCTGTGACCCGCATTCGTCACTTCTGTACACCACTGACCCCCTTTTATACAAGTGGTCTGTTTTTTCGACGATGACGTACCACAGACAGATCAGACAGGTTTTAATATTTCATCATGCTCTTGAGAATGGCTATAAAGCCGAAATCATGATTGTGTAAAATAATTGAGTAATTAACAGTCAAACGGCAGAAATTTCTTTAAAAAATAATAAACACAAAAAATTCCTTCAGTGGTTCACTACAACGTAGCGACGCCGTTACACCGATCTTCAGATGGCGTTAGTGGCCAAACACCAGTTTTACGGAAGAAGAATACCGAGAGCTGTTAAAACAGGTACAGTTTCAAGCCTGTTTCCTATCTGTTTTAACTTTTCCACTCTGATTGCTTTCGTCAGCTACACTGCAGAGCTACCAGAGGAAGTATGAGTCCCTGGTAGATTAGAATGTGGAGTCTGAGCGCGAAGTCTGGCAACATTGGTAAGCTAATGAGAGGACTGACGTCAATGGAGTTAGTCTGAGCTTTGATACCTGCTTCGGTACACCTCTTGAATTTATCATGGATTTAAGACCATCAACTCACAGGACTGAAGCGTTATCATTTTCAAGCGGGAAAGAGAAGTTAGTTACGCATCGAGGTTCAGGGAGATGATCAACAGCTACCCGGGCCTTCCAGGAAAATTTTAGTATAATGTCCTTCTGCCGATAAAAGATGAAAATTTATGGGACTTCTGGTATTCCTTTCAGAATTCAATATTCATTGACAGGAATAACAACGATGTCTCTCCTTCGGTAATTGATACAGTATGTTTCAGAATCTTAAAAAGCATCAGTGATCAGCCAAAATAATGGTTTCACTATCTAGTGTCTACGTAGATAACTGTACATAATGAAATGCTGTCATATCCCTGAGACACTTTACATTCTTGAAAGGTCCGTTTATTCAACAGATACACTTATCTCTTTGGGGTTACGCATCTCAGTCGCTAAATGTAGAACTGTTACGCGATAATTTTGTTCTGGCGTCTGTCTCCTCTTGTGTTATCCTCTTGTTCTCAGAAACATGTAGGTATAATGTTTAAATTTATGTCAAATACTAAGGTCGACGGTGTCATGGCGGTGTAAAAGTTTAAGCTTCTACGTCAATGTAATTTTATACCAGATATGTTGACCGTCGTAAACTCACTCATCAGTACCTATAGATGACTTACACTATGTGATAAAAAGTATTCGGGCACCTGGCTGAAAATGACTTACAAGTTCGTGACGCGCTCCATCGGTAAGCTGGAATTCAATATAGTGTTTGCCCATTCTTAGCCTAGATGACAGCTTCCACTATCGCAGGAATAGTTCAATCAGGTTCTGGAAGTTTTCTTGGGGAATGGCAGCCCATTCTTCACGGAGTGCTGCACTGTAGAGAGGTGAGGTCTGGCACGAAGTCGGCGTTCCAAAACATCCCAAATGTGCTATATAGGATTAAGGTCACGAGTCTGTGCAGGCCAGTCCATTACAAGGATTTTATTGAAGTGTAACCACTCCGCCACAGGCCGTGCATTATGTACAGGTGCTCGATCGTGTTGAAAGATGCAATCGCCATCCCCGAATTTCTCTTCAACAGCGGGAAGCAAGAAGGTGCTTAAAACGTCAATGTAGGCCTGTGCTGTGATAGTAGCACGCAAAACAACAAGGGGTGCAAGCCTCCTGCATAAAATACACGACGACACCATAACACCACCGCCTCCGAATTTTACTTTTAGCACTACACATGCTGGCAGATGTTCACCGGGCTTCCGCCATACCCACACCCTGCCATCAGATCGCTACATTGTGTACCGTAATTCGTCACGCCACACAACCTTTTTTCACTGTTCAATCGTCCAATGTTTATGCTCCTTACGCCAAGCGAGGCTTCGTTTGGCATTTACCGACGTTCAAATGGTTCAAGTGGCTCTGAGCACTATGGGACTTAACTTCTGAGGTCATCAATTCCCTAGAACTTAGAACTACTTAAACCTAACTAACCTAAGGACATCACACACATCCACGCCCGAGGCAGGATTCGAACCCGCGACCGTAGCGGTCGCGCGGTTCCAGACTGTAGCGCCTAGAACCGCTCGGCCACCCCGGCCGGCCTTACCGGCGTGATGTGTGGCTTATGAGCAGCCGCTCCGCCATGAAATCCAAGTTTTCTCACCTCCCACCTAACTTCCATAGTAGTTGCAGTCGATCCTGATGCAGTTTGGAATTTCTGTGTGATGGTCTGGATAAATGTCTGCCTATTACACATTACGACCCTCTTCAACTGTCGGGGGTCTCCGTCAGTCACCAGATGAGGTCGGTCTGTGCTGTGTGTGTCCCTTCACGTTTCCACTTCACTATCAAATCGGAATCAGTGGGCCTAGGGATCAGATCCATGGCACAAGTGACACCCAATCACCTGACCTCGTTCGAAGTCCGTGAGTTCCGCGGAGCGCCCTATTTTGCTGTCTCACGATGTCTAGTGACTACTGAGGTCGCTGATATGGAATACCTGGCAGTAGGTGGCAGCACAATGCACCTAATATGAAAAACGTGTGTTTCTGGGGGTGTCCGGATACTTTTGATCACATAGTGTATCCACAAACGTAAGTAAGATGGTGCGAGGCCTCAGAGAGCGTCTATTACTCGCACTGGCCCTGTCTTTTTTTATACCGACTACATATCTCCTTACTAACACAGATATTAGATAAGAACTGCGAGCACAACCAGGATACCTTCTGTGTGTTTATAGATCAGTATAGTGAGAGAGGATGTGGAGGATAATTGTAGAGTGTGGGATACCGGACCAGGTGATAAAGCTTACTAAAATATGTGTGATGTGATCGAATTGTAAAGTGAAAATACAGGGGCAGTTCTCTGAAACTTTTGAGGTAAAAACAGGAGTGATACAGGATATATATAAAACATAATCACCAACCCTGTTCAGTTTGGCACTCAAGGACACACCGAGGAGAGAAATACAAGGATATGCAGAAGTCGTCAAAGGGTAAAAGATAAATTTCTTGTTTTCGCGGATGATATTGCTATGATAGTGTAAGTAGGCTGTTTAGGTTTTATGTTGATAACGCCATGTAGCGCTCTGTATGAAAATCACTTACTGTGCTGTGTGCAGTCTGTGGCTGGTTGGACTCATTTTTGGAATATTCGCTTGTGTACTGTTGGGCAGTTGTATGCGAACAGCGCGTAGCGTTGGGCAGTTGGAGGTAAGCCCCCAGCAGTGGTGGATGTGAGGAGAGAGATGCCAGAGTTTTGAGAAGTTACTATGAGAGCACGATCTGGACGTGTGCCTGGCAGAGAAAGGAACTTTGTTTAATTGGATGTCACAAAATTATATATGTATTATGATTTTTGAACGATATTAAGGTAAATACATTGTTTGTTCTCTGTCAAAATCTTTCATTTGCTAACTATGCCTGTCAGTAATTAGAATCTCTTATTTAGCAGGCAGTATTAGCGCTCGCTGTATTGCAGTAGCTCGAGTAACGAAGATTATTTTGAGGAAGTGATTCATGAAAGGTATAGGTTATTTATTGTTAGTCAGGGCCATGCTTTTGTAGGGATTATTGAAAGTCAAATTGCGTTGCGCTAAAAAGACTAACGGTGTTTTGTACCAATAAACTGACGTGTATATGTTGAATCTCTAGTAGTTGCACAGTCAGAATTTAAAAACCTTGAATAAGTGAAAGAGCTTTTATTCTGTGATTTGCTCTAATGACGCATGTTGGTCGATGCTTTGTTCGACAAATGTCATGCATAATGAGAGCGTTCTGAAGATGTCCAAAGTATGACCCCAAATTGTAACTGTGTGTAATATATATATATATATATATATATATATATATATATATATATATATATATATATATATTGTCCAAATGCGAGTAGGACTCGCACACTGAGGATTCCGTACAAACGGAATTATAAATATAGGCAATTCATCTAATCCGGTAATCGAGAAACTCGTTCCAATTTTTCTTGTTGCCGATACTGATACTGCCAAGGCTCCGGTCCTAGGAATTCCAAAATTTTTTACAGTGTTTCAATTTCAATAATATAAATGTCACATAAAGCTTTGCAAAAGGCAGGCGACCATTAATATAATAATGAGCAGTTCTCTTCTCAGGCTGACGAGGTCGCAATGGTAAAAGTCAAACATCAGGCAACCAGGAGTAATTACTGCGCGTAGATACCGCGTTTCAAGTTGTATGTGAAACAAACATTCGCAGAGTAGTAATAGCTCCTGATATCTGATGATGGATAAATTCCGACAAGCGTCGTATGAGCGATAAAGTGAGTCCTTACCTGATGTTTGAATTTTATCATTCCTACCCAATGAGCTTGAACACAGAACTACAGACTATTTTAAAATCAAACTTAATGTCAGATACTAAATGAAAAAGGAAATATCTTTTCGTGTGATACAATAACAAATTAACAGTTTCCAGATTCATTACTTCCGTTGTACTGTGGGACCTTGATTCTAAGCAAAGTTCACGATTATTGGCCAACGGGACCTACCCTATAAAATGTAACGAGTGAGTTTGCGAATATTAAAATATGTGACATAAATCGCCGTATCTTTTTATTACTTGGACAGAAACTTCAACGATATACACTGCCAAGGGACCATAGACATCAGCGTATGACAAATTTCAGCTTGATGGTCATTCCTGAGAAAAACGGTATTTAACATTCGGACAGACAAAGAGACAGACGGACTTAAAGTGATCCACTAAGCGTAACGTTCGATTAAGTTACGGAGCCTTAAAAATAAGAAAGAAAAACCTAAGAAGTCATTCAATATTCTCGCTAGATGTCGCTGTTCCTAACAAACTTAGATGCCTAAATTCAAACATTTCCGCAAATTTACAACCAAAGCAATCTCTTTCGAACTTATGAAAATAATAGCCATGTGCAACAGACACCTTAAAATGACTGGAGAAGAAGCCATTAATGATAATTGTGGTTCTTGTTGTTACGGTCTTCAGTCTAATTTGATGTGGCTCCCGTGCTACTCTATCCTGTGCAAGTAGCTTTATCTTCGAATAACTACTGCAACCTACACCCTTGTGAATCTCCTTAATGTGTTCGTATCTTGGTCTCCCTATTCGATTTTTACTGCCCACACGTCCCTCCAGTAGTGAAATGGTGATTCCTTGATGTCTCAGAATGTGTCCTATCAACCTATCTCTCCTTCTAGTAAGAGTGTGCCATAAATTTCTTATCTCCACAGTTATCTTCAATAACTCCTCATTAGTTACTGATCTACACATTCATCTTCAGCATAGCACTGTAACAACACGTTCCAAAAGGTTCTGTTGTCATCTGGTCTAAACAGTATATTCCTCATGTTTGATATCGATACGTGGCTTCACTACATGCAAATACCTTAAGAAAAGACCTCCTGGCACTCTAAATCTGTATTTGATGCTACAAATTTCTCTTCTTCAGATACGCTTTTCTTGCCCTTGCCAGTCTACGTTTTACATTCTCTCTACTTTGGCATCATTGGTTATTTTGCTGCCTAAATAGCGAAACACATCTTCTACATTTTCTCGTTTCCTGTTACACACTGATAGAGCCGAAACATTATAACCACCTGCTTCATAGCTTGTCTGTCCGTCTTCGGAACGAAATACATCACTGATTCCGCGTATCAGGGATCCGACAGTTTGTTGGTAGGTTTGTGGAGGTATGTGGCATTCGATGTCTACGCACAAGTCATGTAATTCGCGTAAATAACGGGCCGCTGTTTTCGCACACGGTGATGGCGCCCGATAGCGAACCAGATGGGTTCCATAGGGTCTGATCGCGGAGACATCTACGTGAGTTGACTGTAATGCTCCTCAGATCACTGTAGCACGACTCTGGCTCCGAGAAACGGATAATTATGCTACTGAAAAATGACATCACCGTCGGGGAAGATATCAAGCATGATGGAATGCAGGTGGCTCCCAGCTGTCAGCGTGCCTTCGATTACTACCACAGGTCCCGAGCAAGCGCACAAGAATGTCTCCCTCTGCGTAACACTGCTCCCACCATCCTGCTTCCGTGGCCCGCTGCACGTTTCGAGCCGCCGTTCACATCGTCGACGGCTTTTGTTGAGACGAACATCGACGTGGTGTAGCAAAATTGCGCTTCATCCGAAGAGCCGGCAGGTTTCCGTTGAACGACGGTCGAATCCCGATGGTCCTGTGCCCACTGCAGTCGTAATTGACGATATTGTTGGGTCAACATGAGAACACGTAGGTGTGGTCTGCTGCGGAGCTCCATGTTCAACAATGTACAATGAATGGTGCGCTCCGAAACACTTTTGCCTAATCCAGCATTGTGCTAGAGGTGCCACAGGTCACTTTCTATCCTAGTTTACAGAGCAGAGAAGCCTCCGAACCGCATTTTCTGTCAGGATTCGAGAACGTCCAACCATTTAACGCCTAGTGGTAGTTTTACTGTCCTTCTACAATTTTTAGTGGAGGCTCAGTACAGTGGCACGTGAACATTCGACAAGATTCGCCGATTTTCAGATACTCGTTGACGGGCTGTGCGTAATAATAATCTGCCTTTTGTCGAAGTCACTTATCTCAATGGATTTTCCCATTTTCAGCCCATAGCTTCACTGGGATTATCCCTCGTCCATGTCTGCTGCGCTTACATACTTCTGTTACCGCCTCACGTGCCCGCAACGCCACCTGGAGGCATCCAGTGTCTCAGTGGGCAGTGGTGACAACATTCTGGCTTATCAGTGTAATTCCATCACTATCATCTGATTTAATTCTACTACACTACTGGCCATGAAAATTGCTACACCAAGGAGAAATGCAGATGATAAACGGGTATTCATTCCAAGAATATATTACACTATAACTGACATGTGATTACATTTTCATGCAATTTGCGTGCATAGATCCTGAGAAATCAGTACGCAGAACAACCATGTCTGGCCGTAATGACGGTCTTGATACGCCTGGGCATTGAGTCAAACACAGCTTGGATGGCGTGTACAGGTACAGCTGCCCATGCATCTTCAACACGATACCACAGTTCATCAAGAGTAGTGACTGGCGTATTGTGACGCGCCAGTTGCTCGGCCACCATTGACCAGACGTTTTCAATTGGTGAGAGATCTGGAGAATGTGCTGGCCAGGGCAGCAGTCAAATATTTTCTGTATCCAGAAAGCCCCTTACAGGACCTGCAACATGGGGCCTTGCATTATCCTGCTGAAATGTAGGGTTTCGCAGGGATCGAATGAAGGGTAGAGCCACGGGTCGTAACACATCTGGAATGTAACGTCCACTGTTCAAAGTGCCGTCAATGCGAACAAGAGGTGACCGAGACGCGTAACCAATGGCACCCCATACCATCACACCGGGTGATACGCCAGTATGGCGATGACGAATACACGCTTCCAATGTGCGATCACCGCGATGTCGCCAAACACGGATGCCACCATCATGATGCTGTAAACAGAAGCTGGATTCATCCGAAAAAATGACGTTTTGCCATTCGTGCACCCAGGTTCGTCGTTGAGTACACCATCGCAGGTGCTCCTGTCTGTGCTGCAGCGTCAAGGGTAACCGCAGCCATGGTCTCTGAGCTGATAGTCCATGCTGCTGCAAACGTCGTCGAAATGGTTGTGCAGAGGTTGTTGTCTTGCAAACGTCGCCATCTGTTGACTCAGGGTTCGAGCCGTGGCTGCACGATCCGTTACAGCCATGCGGATAAGATGCCTGTCATCTCGACTGCTAGTGATACGAAGCCGTTACGATCCAGTTTTTTTTTTCTATATTGTGATTTTTATCGCCTTACACAAGGCGGGCTGTCAGCAGCAGAGTACGCCGCTCTTCAGCCTTGAGTTGTACAATAAGTAATACATAGAGGGGGCACAGAGAATACAATCAAAACGGCGGGCAAAAAAATGTAGACACTAAAAGCTAAAAACATGGAGCCGTTCACGCTGGACGAGAAAACACCACTGACACTAGTTGACACGGCGCACATAACATGGATGATGGTGACGGTACACGTGAACAGTGGCGGCGTGACGGCGAACAAACACTAAACACAAATGAAGGCACACACACGAGACACATGGCGATGACCTCCGGCGCGCGAATGTTCACTGTGCGTGTGCGAGTCCGCGGACCTGCCAAGAGGGGAGGAGGAGGAGGAGGAAGGGGATTGGGAGAGTGAGAGGGGAGAGCAGAGGTGCCACGGGCAGGGGAGACCGTTACGATCCATAACGGCATTCCGTATTAGCGTCCTGAACCCACCGATTCCATATTCTGCTGGCAGTCATTGGATCTCGACCAACGCGAGCAGCGATGTCGCGATAGGATAAATCGCAATCGCGATAGGCTACAATCCGACCTTTATCAAAGTCGGAAACGTGATGGCACACATTTGTCCTCCTTACACGAGGCATCACAACCAAGTTTCACCAGGCAACGCCGGTCAACTGCTGTTTGTGTATGAGAAATCGCTTGGAAACTTTCCTTATGTCAGCACGTTGTAGGTGTCGCCACCAACGCCAACCTGGTGTGAATGCTCTGGAAAGCTAATCATCTGCATATCACAGCATCTTCTCCCTAACGGTTAAATTTCGCGTCTGTAGTAGCACATCATCTTGGTGGTGTAGCAATTTTAATGGCCAGTAATGTACATTGCATTATCATCGTTTTGCTTTTGTTGATGTCCTCCTTTCGAGGCAATGCTCTTGCATGGTATTTATCAGATGATAAACGCAAATACGTTTGACCAATAAATACACCGCATTTTCAGTTGCACAAATCATAATCCCAGTAACCCAAGTTGTTGACAACACGCAGCTGAGGTCAGAATTGGTAAGAAAGAGAAATGCTATTAGCTGTTATTAAGCTTTTGCTAAGCAGTCATGTCCTTCTCGCTTGATAGCGAAATGACGACATCGGTACTCATCGACGGAGATGAGTTTGTGATGTAATTCACCCTGAGCGAGCAGATTCCCCGGCGCGGCCCGTAGGCAGGGACGCCGTGCGGCGACCGTAGCGCCTCGGGCCCTCGGGCGGCCATTAGCGGGCTGCCACAGACCCTCGGCGGTGCCCGCGGGCGGCGCAACCCCACAAACTGCGGAGCAGGTTGCAGCGCCCACCGCTTCATTACCGCCTCCTGTCTGCCCCACTCCCTCACAACAGGTGACTCCCGAGCGCCGAGCTACCTCCTGCAGTTGTCACTGCACTGGATCTTCTTCCAACATAAGTGCTAATGAAAGATCCGGACTGCGCCGTTAAAAGTAGTCCGCCTCCCCCTGAAATAAACAGCTACAACAGTTTTATGTAATAATTGAACAATGGACTCTTTTATGCAATAATAGAATCTTATTTCAGCAGTTCACTTTATTTCATCAGTGAAGTTAGACGTTTCCCTTTGCGGTCTGTGAAATGACTTTCTGGAGAGAAGAAAACACTGAAATCGTGGAATCATGTGTGAGAAACAAGTTCGAATTTTTCGGATCAAGTATCCTGATAGAGGACCACCAACAAAGAGAGCAATGCAGAATCTGTATAAAAATTGGCGCACCTACGGATATGACAAAACGTAAAAGGACAAAAAATTCCTTCAATTCGCTCACCAGAAGTAATTACAGACACTGGCAGAAGAATTATTCAGAGCCCAAAGCTGTCTACAAGTAAACTGGAGCAAAAGGCGCATATAAGTGGGAGGAGTTGCCAGAGGATACTGAAAACTCTTCACTTGAAGCCATATCCTGTGACAGTTGTGCAGCAATTACGGGAAGACGACAGTCAGAAACGTGTAGATTACTGCTCGTGATTTTTGAATCACTTCAGAGATGGTTTATTAAATTCATTACATCGTGTGTGATGAAACATGGTTTCGTTGGGTGTGGCCGGCGCTTGGATGGGTGACCATCCAGCTGCCATGCGCTGTTGCCATTTTTCGGGGTGCTGGCCGGGGTGGCCGAGCGGTTCTAGTCGTTACAGTCTGGAACTGCGCGACCGCTACGGTCGCAGGTTCGAATCCTGCCTCGGGCATGGATGTGTGTGATGTCCTTAGGTTAGTTAGGTTTAAGTAGTTTTAAGTTTTAGGGGACTGATGACCTCAGAAGTTAGGTCCCATAGTGCTCAGAGCCATTTGAACCACGGTTTCGTCTTTCCGATCATTTGAATTCACAGAACACGACGTAATGGGCAACGGAGACTCCTAACATGACGTGTCGGCTTTTAGTACGATGTAAAAGGAACGCGCAATATTGTACCGATATTTTTTGTCACTCAACTAGCTGCATTTTCTGCTCCTTACTACATATAAAAGACAATACTGTTTCTTCAAGCAAGATGGGGTAATATACCACGCGTCTAAAATATCCGAGTCCATGATGTCTTCATTGAGGAAGTAATTGTCAGCTGATATTCATAGCCACCACGTTCGGCGGATCTAACAAGTGATTTTTTTTCCTGTGTGGTCTCTTGAAGAGAAAGGTCTATGAAACGACCCACACACAATACGGGAACTAAGAGACAACATCAGCCGTGAAGCTGCCGCCATCGATATTCAAATTATACGCCGGGTTTAATTGAATATGCTAAGACGTGCACAGCTTTGTGTCAATGTTGTAGGGGATCAATTTCAATATCTTCTGTAAATGTAATTTGCACTGTATTTTTCATTGTACTTAAGTGTGTACCAATTTCATCTGTTCACTGCATTTCCTTTATCATTACAGCGGGTCATTTTACCTGCGCCACCCTTTAGTTGAAAGAGCAAACGTAAAAAATAAGTATCACTTTACGTCACTGTGCATGTCTCCCGAACAGGAAAGTGCAAAGAAAAATTTCCTGCTTCATATAGGCACATGCCTCAGAGATAGAGCGTATCTTTACGTTCATAATGTTACGATCAAATCATTGGACCATAGTCAAGCTTACACCGTAACAACACACAGCTATTAGTAAGGACAGTTACGGCCAGTAAAGTTATTTCCACGCACTACGTCTACTTCATCGGTTCCCCTGTGCGCGTTAGGCCAGTCCCTCACATATAACGTCATTTTACCATATTATCACAAACGATGTTGATTTAATATATTTGTTTTGATCTGGTGAACATAAGCAACTGTGGAGCATACTTATAGAACAAATACGGTTCAGTTGCTAGTAATTTTCTTAATTTATTCTACGACCGGTTTCGAAGCTAAAACCTTCATCTTCAGGTGACACCAAATAATTATGAAAACATAATGTGCGAGAATCATCGCACTATCAGCTTAACGGCTCATACAATCGAGCTGCTGAAAAGAGTAATATACAGAAGAATGGAAAACAAAATTGAGGATATATTAGATGACGATCAGTTCAGTTTTAGAAAGGTAAAAGCACCAGAAAAACAATTCTGCCGTTGCGGCTGATAATGGAAGCAAGAACAAAGAAAAATCAAGGAACATTAATAGGATTTGTCGATATGGTAAAAGCGTTCGACAGTATAGTATTCGCTAATGGCATTACTATCTCGAGTGAAAGAGAAGAAGAATTACATTATCTACTGAATGGAATGAACAGTCTAATGAGTACAGGACACGGATTGGAGTAAATCGAACCAAGACGAAAGTAATGAGAGGTAGCAGAAACTTAGCATTAGGATTGATGGTCACGAAGCAGTTGAAGAATTGTACTAACCAGGCAGCAAAACAACCAAAGACGGACGGACCAAAGAGAAAATTAAAAGCAGCGTCGCACTGGCAAAAAGACCATTCCTGGCCAAGTGAAGTCAACTAGTATCAAACATAAGCCATAATTTGGGGAAGTATCTTCTGAGAATGCACGTTTGGAGCACAGCACAGCACTGTAGTGAAAATTGGACTGTGTGAAAACCGGAACAGAGAAGAACAGAAGCATTTGAGATGTTGTGTTACCGACGAATGTTGAAAAGTAGTAGGACTGATAAGGTAAGGAATGAGAGGGTTCTACGCAGAATCGGAGAGGAAAGGAATATGTGGAAAACACTGACTAGGAGAAGGGACTGTATGATAGGACATCTGTTAAAAATCAGGGAATGACTTCTGTGGTACTAGAGGGAGCTGTAGAGGGCAAAAACTGTAGAGGAATACAGAGATCGGAATACATCCAGTAAATAATTGAGGACGTAGATTGCAAGTGCTACTCTGAGATGAAGAGGAATTCATCAAACCAGCGAGAGGACCGTCTTAAAAAAAAAAAAGATCCTGCCATCTGAAGATGAAGCTTTAAGGTTCGACACCAGTCTCGGCATAAATTAAGAACGGTTTTAGCTCCTGTTGTCGATTTTTATTCTATAAATTATTTGATTCGATTTAATCAGGCAGACAAAACAGCAGTTGGCTTACTCACTGTTGCGCAACCCACACAAGATTATTGTGTGGTATCTCTCCCTGCCATTCTAGTAAAGCCAGCCAGTCCCAAAGAAGATTCATAGAAATCCCTTCACTATCTCTTGTATCTCTTGAGGAATTTGTGGCCGAAATATTTAGTACTTTGGAGCTTCTTCCTCTGTTCCCATCGTGCAAAGATGTTTCTTGAAGTAACCAACAGTCATTAAACTTACAACGCGTTTAACATGCCTCCAGTTTTAGCCCAGCTTTGTAGAATTCTTTAAAATTAGTTTCGACATAATTAATTTTCTGTGTGTCTCTTTCTCAGTCTTAGTCCAAAGCTCTCTAAGCCGCCTTTGAATCCAGTCACGTATTTTATATTGTATCATTACGTTAGTGATAGCTCAGGAAATTTCCGGTTCAACAAATGGTGTCGTTGCCGCTGTATTTGTTAGCCTATCGCGTTGTTAATTACTATGAATAATTTCTTGACCATGGGCCCATAACATGTTTACCCTTTGGCTTCCCCCAAGATATTTAAGATAATTCTTTTGATTGTTCAGTCTTAGTTGAACACTTTTTAAATTCGATTACATGTTCCGATCACCCTGGATCATCATCAAATCTAAAACAAAGTAAAAGTAATATTTTACAATAGTAGGAAATCAGACGTACAAAAATGTAGAATTTATCTAAGTTATTGCATCAGCTGTCCATCTGGTTACTCAGAACAACATATGAGAGTACAGTATTTTCCAGCTGCGGTCAATGTTTTAAGTAGGTATATGTTGGAGGTAGGAGGGAGAAGGGTGGAAGGGAAATGGAGTGACGCTCATTAGAAGGGGGGATAGGAAGCAGGAAGCGAATGATGGGGATGTCAGGAGTTTAACAAGAGATTTCGTGTTACAATCATAGAATGTATAATTATGTAAAAATTCTCGTACAAACATTAATAGTGTAGAACAAAGCGTATACAAAATAAATCGGTATAAAATAAGTGAAATTACAAAATGGCTGTGAGGGGTAGGGGGGAAACGAGAGCGGGAAAAGATGGTAAGGGACAGAAGGTGAGGGAGGGATAGTGGAGGGATGCTATGGATTCAACAAAAAGAGGTTCTTACACTAAAATTGCAAAGAGTCAATTATATAATAAAAACCTTGTGTGAGACACCATAATGCATGAGTAAAACTGTAAGAACAGGATCAAATAGAAGATTTTAAAAGTGGAAAGAAAGTCTAAAAAATAAGTGTGTGAAGTTATTCAAAGTCTGAAAGTATAAAAATCAAATTGTATAAAAAAATTTTTTCGTTAAAATGTAAAAGTATAGGCCAGGAGAAATGGATGCATACATAGTGAAAGACATAAATATCGTAAAATTACAGAAATGGAATTATGTAGAAGACCTAGAAATGCATGACGAGTAATTCAATATACTGAATGAAAAATATGAAAACATTCCATCGACAAAACAGTAAAAACATGTATAAAACAATAAATTATAAAAGTGAAACTATGAGTGGCAACTAAAGTCATATGGACAGGATGGACAGGGAGTGAGAATTGTGGTTAATTGCACTTTTTAGGCTTGGTGACGTCATACGGTGCACTGTTTTATAGTATTTGTGGAAGCCAGTCCGTAGGCCAGCCTGCTGCAAGCACTGTGTGTGAGCCGATGTGCTGCTGCTGTCTCTTCCCTGTGAATGGGGCTGTTTCCCCCAGACCCACAAGGGATTCCTATTGTTCCGTGCTAATCTTTGGACTCGTGGCAGGGCTGATAAAGATTTCAGAGCTGCTTGTGTCTGTGAATGAAAGTGGATGCTACGACCGTTGTAGCACCTACGAAGATTCTCTGCTAACAGACATGAGGGTCTTACTTTTCTAGTGTCATAGTTGTGTCCATTCATGAAATATAAGCATTCACAAAGTCATACAGACTAAGAATACTGCCACAAGATAACACAATGGCCGAACTGCTATCGGTTTGTCTGTTACATATTTCAAATGGTATTATTACCGTTTTCGACTTATTACGAATTCATCATTAGGTGAACATCTCTAACCATATATCCGCAGTTAAAGAGTTAGCAGCCATTTACTGTAGTGTCTTAAGCGGTAGCCGTCAGTTTCGACAACCAAAACACTGAGAGCGCCTCTGCAGGACCCTTTAGTTGACAAGTTACTGCGGGACGCATGTAAGTTCTCATGACTGTGTAAAAAAGATAATTTGATTTTGAGTTTAGCTTCATAGTACTTTATTATCCCCTCCAGATTCTTTTAAAACATATAATCTGATGATGGTAATCAGTCGGAATCGGCCATGTTACCATTTCTGGGATGTGAGGCTAAAACATATAAAACGGATAGCAAACTCTTCTGTTCCTGCTATCAGTCTCTGGAAGACACTACTCTGCACATGGTGCACAACTGACTGCAGTTCTACTTTTAAGGAGAAGCTAAAACACTTCCTTTTGTCACGCTCACAAATTTAATCAAACAGTAAAGGAAATATCTTCATCATCTCCCCGTCACTCTTCTTTTCCTTTTTGTTTCTCAGTTAGTCACGCCCCTTTCACCCCTTTTGTTTCTTCCCTTTCCTTTCCCTTGCCTCGTGTTCACTGCAGCCACTGTCCTCAGTGTAAAACTAATTGTGTGTAACCTGTATTTATTGTTCCACTTCTCCTGATTTCATGTGCTCCTCTCCTCTACAGCTACTAATATTTTCCACTACTTATTTTATACGAGTAGTTACGAGTACGTGCTCAAAAGCAACGCCTAAGAAATTTTTTGTAAAAACTCTTAAAACTTTTTTAAAAATAAAACAAATATTAATTACTTTCTACATATTTATTCTACATGCCTACATAACTGCAGCGCTCTGCCGCTGGAGGGTTCCGAATTTTGGCGCGTTACATGGCGGTGTGTAACTTAGCTATGTCGTCGCGTGAGAATCAGCGCGCTGTAATCGAGCTTCGAATTGGAGGAATTCGTACACACGTAAGACAGCTCTCACCTTCAGCACGAGAAAGCCACACCGGTACACGGCCGCTCTGACATCTGCAACAGTTCGGCGCCTTGGGTTCACTGTCATTGATATCCTGCATGCAGTCCCGACTTGGCCCTATCCGATTTTCAGCTGTTTGTAAAACTTGAAGAACACCTTCGAGGACTTCCATTTGATAGTGATGAAGCGGTGCAAGCAGAGGAGAGGGTGTGGCTCCTTTAACAATGTCAAACGAACCAATGCAATGAAATGGATGTGTGGAATGTTAATAACTTTTCTTTATTTGAAAAACTTTAAAATCTTACACATAACAAATTCAGAGTCATTTCTTGTCAGCACGCTCTCGTACAAGTGGCTTCTACCTGTCTACGAATGAAATATTGTAAAAGTCACAGTTAGGATTTCAGTTTGGTTCCTGTACTGAGAAGTCTTTCTATACATACAGCGAGAATACACTTCATTCGTAACACAAAAAATCACAGACAACTGGTTTTTAATGAGAGCTGTCGAAGAAATTTGGCTGTATAAATCACTTTGTCCTCTTGAATACAAGTATCATAACAGGAAATGTAAAATACCTCAAATAGTATGAGAGGAAACAGTGGATGTCAGTAGGAAAGCGTCCTGTATTTAGCTATTGATACTCATCCAACAAGCGTCCCATCAGGTTTTTTTCTTCATGGAGTTACTTTTTCTGTGTATATTAATGACCTTTCATCACTAACATCAACAGATGTCAAATTTGTTTCGTTTTCAGATGATAAACGTTTTCAAACAAATACCAAACAATGGATGATTTAAGAAATATCGATTAATAAATTGTACTGGACAAATTGAAAGTTCCTAGTCCATCTTTGACCCTAAACTAGACACACTATAAGCAGTTTTAAACGCGTAAGACGTTTCTCTCAGTACAATTTGTTTAAAATGCGAGACAATTATACAGAAGAAGTTATAGAAATTTTTAGAAATTTGTGGTAAGTTCCTATGGGACCAAACTGCTGAAGTCATCGGTCCCTAGGCTTACGCTATTGACAACACACACACTAATTCCCGAGGGAGGACTTGAACCTCCGACGGGGGTAACCGCGCCATCCGTGGCAAGGTACCTTAAGCAGCACGGCTATCCCGCGCGGCTTGTAGAGGTATATTCATGCATTACGTTCTCATCCATCGTACCAACACAAAGGGTCCTACGTGCTTTGGTAAAAAGAGCGTTTGCCTTCTGACAGGCAGATAGTTTAACACAAGTACTGGGTCATCCAAAAGCAGTGTTTAAGCAGAACGGTTATACCGACTATCACATCTGTCATGCTCTACATATTGGATCTTCGCGGAAACCAACAGGATATAAGTAAATCGTTGGCGTTCCTACATTTCGTGGGAAGCATATCTTCAAAACAGGAGATTTGATGTTAAAAGTATGTTCCATCCACCAGCTTAGACTATGGCGCTGTTGGGCTCAGTGAAGAATGATTTGAGCTTGAGGAAGCCCGGTGTCTACAAAATTACCCGCGAGTGCGGGAAAGCCTATATTGTAGAAATGATTCGTACGATCCAGGCTCGATAAATAGAGTACCATCGTCACATGCATGTATTTCAGACACAAAAATCTACGGTTGCGGAACATTGTCTTACTGAAGAACTTAAAATGTTGTGCGATGAGACAGAAGTGGTTACCCCTGCATCGCGTTACTGGGACTGTGTATTGAAAGAAGTTACTGAAATCCAGTTAGCTGACAATGTTATTAACAGAGATAAGGGATATCCTTTAAGTAAGATTTGGAACTCCGTTCAGTTTGACATTAAAAAACAACGGTCTTTGTTCCGGTCATCAAAAGGTATCAACTGTGTTTGATATCGATTGATCGTTTCCGTGACTTTTCACCACCAGTGCGCTGTCGTGCTTTGCACAAGATGCAATTACGTTCGCGCACGCGAGGTACACTTACAGGCGGTGTATAAAGGAGCCGACTCTGCGGTTTGATTTCAGTTCCGGCGAGCTAGTGCGACTGCTTACTCACTTGAAGATGGCGTCCAGGAGGACCGCCGAAATATTGTGTCAAGATGATGTTATGTTCCTGCTTGAGACACTATATAAATATTATCAATTAGTACGCCGGGTAAGTTTACTGAGCGTCATCGAGTAAAAACTTGTCAGTTTAAACGCTGGTAGTGTATACAAAACAGTTATGAATGGTCGCTAAAGGATAATAAAGTAACTGGCCAAAGCAACTACCCCCACTTACATCTCATAGTAAATAAATTCAGTGGCCAACCGAGATTCAGATTCCAAATCACACCACGAAGCAGAAACGGTGAATACTTAACCGCCCCGCCTGACGCAGGACATAGGTCGAAGGAAGAAACGAACGGTTGGCTGATGAACATCATCTACTTAAACACAAGCTTGGCTTGGAAGTAAAACCCACCAAAATGGGTGCAACAAGATCTGTCCCAGTAAGGCACATAAGCTTGCGGTCTGCAAATAACTAAAGAAAGCGCCACGGCGATTTCGTGAACAATGTAGAAGGTAAACATAATATTTTGGACATCATGAATAATGACGCAATGAACATGAAGGAAATTTACAAACACCCAGTAATTTAAAACACATAATCAATCACCATTCTATGACAATTGCCTAATAAAAGCTATACGCGAGCGATACGCTACTCAAGACTCCTGGCCAGACACCGGTACAGGGAACAACAACAACTGGAGGCCGAACCGAGTCCGCTGTAAAAGCAAAAGGGCACAAACACGCGCAGGAAGCCAACCAGTCACACTTATCACGCTCAAAGCGGGAAGCAAGATCAGTCACGCCCCCTTCACGCCAAAGATTGTATTCCAGGAGACATGGCACAAGCTGTCGATCGCGTAATGGCTCAGCCTCCACCCCCCGCTCAAATCAGTAACCCCAGATGTGGGGGTGGGGAGGGCTCACAAAGGAGACTTAATTAATACTACTTCTCTTTACTTGGCTAAGGTGCACTTGCAACTCATTTCAATTCTCCATGTTACAAAGTCCAAGTGGAACCGGAGTGGGTACCTCCAACACCTCTAACGGACCCTCAAACTGAACTGACAGCTTTTCAGACACCTCACTCGCATAGTATCCCCAATATTCCTAACATCAAGACTATACCTTGACCTGAATGTTCCCCAGACTTCGACCCTTTTTGTATCGTGCCCCTTCCATTTTATGGGCGCTGTGAATAATTACCCTGACTCTACGCCATTTATCTTTGATTAACAAATTGGGCAACAAATCATGCATGGATCAGATATTTTAGAAAGGACAATTAAACGGATAGGCAAAGATTGGAAAAGCAGAACTAGTTCTCTGCGACTCATGCCTAGCAGTAAAAGCTGGGTTCAGCCACTGTAAAGAAAGATCCCATTTAATTTGAGTTTCAGAGTGTAAAACAATCAGAGATGACTTTTGGTTATGATTAATGCACTTCACGAACGAAAGACGGGTGTAAAAAAGTGAAGTATTTAAACCATGATCGGAAACAGATGTTCTGAAACAAGGCGTGTTATCTCTGACAATGACACATTAAGGGCTGAACCAAGAGAAAATCTTACTCAGATGCCTAGTACTCTGTCCGGCAGTAATACCACTACTGGGAAGCAACCAGCTGAACTGACTAAAACTACGAACTTTCACAAAAATACAGCGCTGACCACCTCGGGTCGTTGGAAGTGGATTCAATAAACAAATTCTCCATGAGGACCTCTGCCGGAGTGGATTGAAGCAACCCCCTACGCCCATCGGAATTCGGCTTAACGATCTTGCGTTCTCGACACTGACTAATAATTTTTCTAACATCAAGCAACAGGATTGGAAAGTTTAGTGACTCACAGATCTTGTGAATGGTTTTATATATCCCCGCATGACGCACCACAAAAGTATTGTGACAATATTTGAACACTGCCGAAACAAAGCGGCAGGCAGACTGATTTTAAGCTCTCCCTCTTGGCGCCCGTGGCAGCACAAGATGTCCTTCCGCATTTCGTACTCGAGAACTTTCTGACTGGCTCACTCCTGCTCCATAATGGAGCCCAATTTGGGGTCCTGCTCTGACTACTGCGTAAGGTCAGCAAACAATACTGACACCTTGATAAGTACTTAATTAAGAAGACCTTTTACTCCGTCGGCATGAGGAGTAGAATCCTCCTCCTCTTCTGGGTTATTAGGCCGCGCCATATTTTCTCTAAGATAATCGACGTTTCGACTCCTCTGGTGGGACCTTCTTCTGGAGCTTGCAGCGTTCACAGTGTTCTAGCAGTAGTGGACACCGGAAGATCCTGAAGAAGATCCCAACAGAGGGGTCGAAACGATTATTTTAGAGGAAATATGACGCGGCCTAATAACCCAGAAGAATTGATAACGGCCACCAAAGCCTGCCGACTTACATGATCCTCCCCCTCTTCTAACATTCTGCTAGAGGTATGCGTTACAACGTAATCGCATCCTCTAATGTGGCGGAAATTCGGACAGCTCACCTCGCAATATGTCCAGTTTTACACGAGCGAGCCATGACCCAACTAAGGTCGTGGGTGTCTGTCTCAAGAGTGAATTCCCAGTGTTCGAGATAGTATTTAAATTTCTCTAGTGCAAAAAAGGCAGCCAGCGCTTCCAACTCATAGGTAGAGTATTTCTTCTCAGCTAGAAACTAGAACGTAGGCTAAAGGCCTCCACTCGCCACCTTGCTCCTGAAGCAACACGGCAGCAATTCCTCAGTTAGAGGCGTCGGTTTGGACCATGAAGGGTTGCTGAAGTCAGTAATGACCGGAACAGGAGCGTTACGCCATGCGATCTTAAGCACATCAAACGCATTATGCTGGCTGTCGGGCCAGACAAACGGCTCACCCTTCTTTTGCAGCAGGTTTAATGGCGCAGCTAGCTCAAAAAGCTCCGAAAAAAAATTTCTGAATAAGTTGGTCATTCCAATAAAAGGAGCCACCCTTTTCTTAGTCTTAGGAAATTGGAAACTATAAATAGCTCGGGTCCTAGATTAATCAGTCCTGACCCCCTCGGCCCAGGCTAGAAGCCAGAGGAAAGATATCTCACGACGAGCTAGGGTAGCCTTAGACGCTTCGACAGCCAGTACCACAGCCTTCAAACGCTCAAAAACCAGTCACAAGTGCTCCAATTGCTCGGAAAAGGTTGCACTATAAATGACGAACATCATCCAGATAATTATACACACACCTGAACTTCAGCTCTGTGAGCACGTAATCGAGTAACCTAGAGAGAACTTCCACCCCTGTAGGAAGGCCGAAAGGCACCCGATTGAATTCGTATTAGTTCCAGCCAGTGCAAAAGGCAATGGCTGCCTTGGATTCTTCGGCTAGAGGGATCTAGTTGTATAGATGGGTAAGGAATGTAAACGGAAAAATAGTGAAGCTCGGGAAACCATGAAGAACACCCGTGTAAGTCAGGAAGAGGAAGAGACTCAAAGATTATGATTAAGGACACGATATTCGACAATAGGAATGAAACCCCGTCATTATTCATAGACATTAGAAACAACGGTGATGCATATTTTCGTATTACAGAGATCTGCTCTTCTAGAATGGCTGCATGAATGAAACTTCACCTCAGGCCGAAATCCAAAACAAAATTTCCGAAGGGCAAATACAAAACTACTCCCGTTCTACTTACAAAATCACACCCCAAGAGGAGGTCGGTGCTTAAACCCTCCGCCACCAACATGGCCACGGGCAAAGAAAATTCACCGAAGCCACAAGAGTTTGACATTAACAATTGTACAAGTTCTTCCCATCGGTTTTAAATTGAAATAAATGCTCTAGTATCGGGAGTACCACATACCACTCATTAAGGGGACACAGTCGCGAACAGGCTAAAAAAAAATCTAATTTATTTTTTTAGTCTTAATCTATGCTCCAATTATTTGGCTACAAAATGCCGTTTGTTTCATACAAATCTGATTATTAGATTCGGAGTTATTAATTTGTTCATGAAGCGTGCTAACTAGCGCCACGTCCATTTTTGCCGTGTCTTGCACAGTAGTCAGCATTGACTATAGTACAACAACCATTTATGTTCCACGGATACAAATACTCTTTATTTGGGTTGCAAGAGAGAATTGTTATTCTGATGTTTGCCAGCCTGTCTGCATTGTCGACTATGGTTTGTCAGTTTCTTCATCCTAGTTGTTTACGTTTTGGTGATACAAATCTAATGATTTTGTGAAACGTTATAACACAATGGGTAGAATAAGGAAGTTTGGATATAAGCCTAAGTTTCGTGGAAATAAATATGTAAAGATAAACCGCGAAACTGCTAGTTTGAACAGAGGACAGAAAATAATATTTAAAGTGAAGTCAGTGCGAGTGTCAGTGCTTCAAGCAAGAAGCTTCTAGGTGCTGCCGGTTTTCCAAATGCTTCTCAAATGCGTGACAATGCAATATGTGGTGTGAACAGTGTTTCTGGCCGGCCGCGGTGGTCTAGCGGTTCTGGCGTTGCAGTCCGGAACCGCGGGACTGCTACGGTCGCAGGTTCGAATCCTGCCTCGGGCATGGGTGTGTGTGATGTCCTTAGGTTAGTTAGGTTTAAGTAGTTCTAAGTTCTAGGGGACTTATGACCTAAGATGTTGAGTCCCATAGTGCTCAGAGCCATTTGAACCAGTGTTTCTGTTGTTACTGACACAAACATTCTGATCTCCATGAGGTTATTACGTGAACTTGTCGAAAAACACACAAATTGTAAAAACTGTGGTGGAACCAACGGAATTGTTTGTAATTTAGTTTTGATATGTTTGGAATGTAGCTGTACTGCCAATACAACGTCATCCCACGTAACAAGAAACAGATTGTATGAAAGCAATATAAGATTAGTGTATGCACTTAGATCTATTGGAAAAGGGCAAAGTGCAGGTGCTGTTCTTTGTGCAGTGATGAACATTCCTCCACCTCCAAGAAAGTTTGATGTTTACAACAAGACTAATGGTGCAGTTGTAGCTGAGGTAAGTGAATCTACAATGTTGAAAGCAGCCAAAGAAGCAGTTCAGTTGAATGATACGAAATCTGACCCAAGGCAAATTTCTGCTGGTTTTGATGGCAGTTGGCAGAAACGTGGGCATACATCCCTAAATGGCACTGTGTCAGCAACTTCTTTTGATACTGGGAAGGTTCTGGATATTGAAATTATTACTACGTTCTGCGACATCCGTAGCAAAAATCCCACTATCCAACATGTGTGCAAAAAGGACTATGATGGTTCTAGTGGAGGCATGGAAGTGGCTGGTGTTGCTAACATTTTCAAAAGGTCTGTGCAGTCAAGAGGTATCCTCTATACAGACTATCTTGGGGACGGGGACAGTAAGGCTTATCAGAAAGTGGTAGAAGATAAACCTTATGGGCCTAGAATCAAAATTAATAAACTGGAATGTATAGGACATGTACAGAAAAGAATGGGATCACGACTTCGAAAGATATGTAAGGAAAAAAAGTTAGGTGGTAAACGGGGCCTGACAAAGGCTGAAATAGACAGGATCCAGGCTTATTATAGTATGGCCATCAGAAATAACTGCAACAATGTAGAAGCAATGAGAAGAGCCATCTGGGCTATATTCTTTCATAAAATTTCAACAGATGGGAACCACAACTTAACTTTTGCCCACGGGGACCTGACAGCTGGTGCAAATTCAACAACCCAGCTACATCTTCCAGCTATAAGCACAAACATTCAATTCCAGAAAAAATCCTGCTAGCTGTGATACCCATTTTCAGAGACCTTAGCCAACAAGAGCTCTTGAAAAAGTGTCTCCATGGAAAAACTCAAAACCCAAATGTAAGTTTGAATTCTGTCATTTGGACAAGGCTACCAAAAACTATTTTCGTTAGAAAAGACACACTAAAATTTGGTGTTCATGATGCAGTGATGTGCTTCAATGCTGGTGTGTCAAAGAAGACTGATGTATTAAGACTCTTGGGAACAAAGGATGGTATCAATACTAAAAGGGGGCTGAAAAAGATTGACATAGACCGTATCCGTTACGCTGATATTTTTGCAGGAAATGCTACCAAGGAGGCCAGGATAGCCAGAAGATGAAAGAAAAGAAGGTAAAGATCAAGAAGCTGAGCCACAATATAGCCCTGGAATGTTTTAAAAGTGTGTCTGTATGACATTGTTCAATACTTTCTTGCATGTAAAACTACATTTTTTAACCTTCTGGTACACTTTTCTCAAAAACTATGACTGCTACAGACATCAGACTTACAGTATCTCTTGTTAATACAACGATGATTAATTAGATAAAAAATAGACCAGTAGTGACAAAAAGAACAGATTTACAAGCTCCAAGGTGTTTAGAAAAGTTTTAATTTTTTGTCTTATAGAACAAAAAAAATGATTTCTCATGAAATATATAAAATACATCAACCATTTTTTATGTGATTTGAGAATGATGTTTCAACTGTACACTGTAAAAGTTTCAGGTCTTTATCTCCATTAGTTACTTGAGAAAGTGTGCCTGACGTTTGATCGTTTTAGCAATGATTGCTTATGGGAGTTCCCTCACGACTGTCCCCCCTTCAGGAAAGACTGCTGCTTTTTGAATTTAATAGCGCACACAGAGGCTCACGATTGACGTACGTACACGAAAATGCAAGATGATCTTGGGTCACTCCTTTTACTTCATTAGCTGTACACAGAAACGTGAAAAAGGTGCCACAGTGTCTCTACCTATGGCATCAGCGGTCGAAACACCTTTTTCTGTTGACCTCGCACTGGCGAGCTAAATGCCTCTGCCGATCACGGCGGTAACACCTGCCTTGGATAACCTCATATTACTAGCGCAGACAGCACCCTAGGTGGGTTTGTCCTAAGGCTGAGACAAAACTTTCTCACAGCCTCTCCTTTGATTGGCCTGTTTAACCCCCTCCACAAGAATGACTAAGATATCCACGTCACGATAGGTAGTCACCCTCTCGACAAGCAACACCCTGGGACGGTCGTCCAGTTTAAACCTTTGCACAATGGTGGCAACAATCTCGTGCTGAGCCAACTCTAGATCAGAGGCCTTGGGTGCCGCACGTAGTTCACAAATGTATTCAAGTAGGTTCTCGTAATCATGTTTGACACAAAAAAATATTAAATAACGAGGTCGCTCTTTACTCCGGCAGACAGGTACTTCCTTAGGACAAGGAAGCGCAGTGCCCTTAAACAGCCCTTCTTCGCTAAAACTTTACTGACCATTTCGGCCAAGGAATCTTGACGTAAGGTATGCATCAACTGGAAAACGGTTTCCTACGACATTTTAAAGATATTAAGGAACAAAAAGTTAGCCAACTTATGTTGAGTATCGATAGCAAGGCATTCTATCGTGCACAACACCTTCAAGACTGGATTAGGTAATTTATCAAAACTCGACTGTGAGTTTGCTATACCGGCGCTTCTGGGCCCTAAAGAAACTGCTCCGTTTCCGGTAACCAAGGGAATTTGGAATGACCACTCTCTCACTTTAAGGCACTCAAACTAATTTGCAAATTTATCACTGTTACATAGTTGATAAACCTCAGGTTTGAACTGGGAGTCCTCGACTATCGGAGCGACATCCTCAACTATACGCAACCAGTGCGTTATTTGTGCCTGCGTGCACTACGTCTGAGAGCGCGATGGAGCACTAAATTGAAGAAACTTTAAGGTGTGTTTTATCTCGGAAGCGATTCAATGTTCGATGGCCCCGCTCACATGTACCGGAGCTCCCATAGCTGCGCAAAGATGCGCCGATAGCTCTGCAACGTTCGCATGGTTTGCTAATCGTTGGATTTCATTCTCGTATCTCAGTTACTATTTGTGAAGGCAGCCCACTCCCACCACGACTTGATGCTTCATAACAAACGAATGCAACTGAAATTCGAAGTCTAGAAATAACAGATTGTGCCTATCCAGATGTAGTAGAAGTATTAAGGTATAATTGAATATGTGTGTACGCATGATGCTCAATATAATTCCATTAATTAACTTCCACGAATAACGACGCTCTGCATGGCTGCCTGAGAGTGGATGGACTGGGCAAAATAAGGACTGAACGTCATTTGTATCAAGATTTTTTCTATCACTCCTCAGGAAAAATAACTATACCAACGAGGTCAACAGCACTTTGGCATACCAAGACAAAACTACGCAATAAGATGAAAGAATTGAAGAACAATTACTGGTAATCGACTAACAATTTTAGCAAATATTTCCGTGAGAGCAAATAAAAAAAAGTAAAAGTGTTTATCCAAAAACTTCTTTTCAACTCTCCAAGAGTTATTCAGGGGAAAGTTTAAGGTTAGAACAGATGTTATTCTCTTTCCAAAATATACAAATTTTGTGTGCCACTGGTTAATATTGTTGAAATATTTACAGCAAATTTCAACTAGAGAAGCAAGCTAATATTTCACTGAATGACAGTTTCACTCTGCAGCGGAGTGTGCGCTGATATGAAACTTCCTGGCATATTAAAACTGTGTGCCGTATCGAGACTCGAACTCTAGACAATGGTCCCGAGTTCGATCCGGCACACAGTTTTAATTTGCCAGAAAGTTCAATACTTCACTAACCGAAGGTTTATAACAATGTTTTCAAAGGTTCTAACGAGGGAAACACCCCATCGCAACCCCCGTCAGATTTACTGCTGAGAGGATCCAGCGGACAGCCCGTTAAAAAAGTCCTCAGATCAAACTCGAAAACAGGAAGAAAGTGTACTGAACAGTGAAAAAAAAGACAAAATGGTGAATGGTCCAAAAACAAGAAGTGCAATAGAGAGAAGGCTCTTAGAGAAAAGGCGTCGTGACTAAGTGGTTACGGTGGTAGAGTGGTAAGAGGATGAAACGTGCTCAAACCTACTTAGAGCTTTTTTTTTCGGTGTTCGCTTTATTCACGTGTGTGTGTGTGTGTGTGTGTGTGTGTGTGTGTTTGTCGCGGTGTAACGCCCGTTTGCAACAGCGAGGTGTAAGGTGTGGACCCATAACGACAGCTGATTCAGCACAAGTAGTCTATTAGCAGCCAAAAGTAATTGGCTTTCGAATGGGAACCGCAATCGTTTGATGACAAGGGTACAAGTTAACCGAATCCTCCACCGGAAAAGACGTCTGCTGTGTCATATACGGCATTAGTGGCAGTACATGTGTCATATGATAGGAATCTCTTCTCGATGCACCTAATTTGAACGAGTGGTAAGTGAATGAGATATGCCTCCTTGCCCGATATAGGTGTACGTATGATTGTGAATGTGATCACTCTCAAGGAATTGATGGAAAGATAATATTTTGTCACATAAGCCGCAACAATCACACAGTTTCTCTGTGCTCTGTCAAAACATATGTTTCTAACGTTTCCGGTTGCGACGGTAACGTATTTTTACCACATGACTCATATTCTGTAACCAACGGATAGTATAGTAACAGCCAAAACTACAGAAAGAGAACGAACATTTCAGTGACCGAACGGACAGTTCATAATGTTGTGAAAAAGAAAAGGCACAAGACAGTTTTGAACACGGCTCGCCCACTTGGCAGCCCAACAGCACTTGATCTTGAACGGTTCACTTTTTCTATTTTGCTTTTTTCACTTTCAGTACACCTACTTCCTATTTTCATGCTTGATCTGTGTTCAGTTTTTTACGGGTTGCCCACTGGGCCATAACCACGCCATTAAATCTGACGGGGGGGGGGGGGATTGCGATGTGGAGTTTCCCTTGTAAGAAAACACTCTTCAAACAGGCAGGCCAAAAATACCTTTGGAATGTGTTTCACTGATTCACTGAAATACAACAAAAAAACTCAGGGTTGCCGAAAAAGAGTTCATTAAGGACAAAAAACAGTTAAAGCTCCTTGATATGAAACCACCACGCGTCGTTCAATGTGATCCTGATGAATGGACCCGAACTTACCTCAGGCAAGCCTTATACGCTGGGCACCACAATCCTCCTGTTTTAAGTAGTCAGTGGGAACACACGCCAAGTCACAAACACAAAATGATGCTCTGGTGAAAAAAGAATTTTTTTAAAGTAAAACGAGGAAAAACGTAAGACATCAGGCTACACCCTGGCAACGTAGACAAAGCATTTGTGAAAAGGAACTGGCCAGGGCAGCCTTCACTACTTACACCTGATATTAAAGGAGTTTAGTGGCCAACCGAGATTCAGCTTCAAATCACGCCACGAGGCGGAAACGGTAAATAAATGTCACACGGGACGGAAAGCGCAGGTGGAAGGATAACATGAACGGTTGGCCGATGAACCTCACCTACTTAAATCCTAGCTGGGCCTGCATGTATAGCCCACCAAAATGCATTCAACAAGATTTGCCCCGATTAGGCGCGTATGCTTGCGGGCTCCGAATAACTAAAGAAATCGGCTTGATGATGTAGTGTACAATCTGAAACGGAAAAAAAACATATATTGGGCGTCACAAATAATGAGACGTTGAACACTACAGAATTTTTTCAAAACCTTAATCATTTGAAACACATAATCAAATCACAACGCTGTGACAGTAACCAGGTGGAAGCTATTATGTTTTGATACGAGTGACACGCTCCTCAAATGGCCTGACGAGACACAGGAACAGTGGAGACCATGAAAAACCGTTCAACAATGTAAAATGATGAAAGATGTTCGAAATTCTGAGAAAAATAGTGGTAGGCTATAGGGAGAGACGGATGATATGCAATATGTACAAGCCATGACGGAATAATAAGAGTGAGCGACCAAGAACGAACGTGTAAGACAGAGATGTAGTCTTTCGCCCTATTGTTCAGTCTGCACATCGAAGAAGCAATAATGGAAATAAAAGAAAGGTTCAAGAGTGGAATTAAAATTCAAGGTGAAAGGATACCAATAATACGATTCGCTGATGGTATTGCTACCCTCAGTGAAAGTGAAGAAGAACTACATGCTGATATGAAACTTCATGGTAGATTAAAACTGTGTGCCGGACCGAGACTCGGACTCGGTACCTTTGCCTTTTGCGGGCTAGTGCTCTACCATCTGAGCTACCCAAGCACGACTCACGCCCCGTCCTCACAACTTTACTTCTGCCAGTACCTCCTCTCCTACCTTCCAAACTTTACAGAAGTCGAGTCTCGGTCCAGCACACAGTTTTAAGCTGCCAGGAAGTTTCAAGAACTATATGATATGCCTGATGGAATGAACTGTATAATGAGTACAGAATACGGACTGAAAGTAAATCGAAGAAAGGCGAAAGCAATGAGTTGCAGCAGAAATGAGAACAGCGAGAAACTTAAAATCAGGATTGATGTTCGCAAAGTAAATGAAGTTAAGGAATTCTACTACCTAGGCCGCAAAATAACCAATGACGGACGGAGCAAGGAGGGCATCAAAAGTAGACTAGCCCTGACAAAAAGGGCATTCCTGGCCAAGAGAAGTCTGCTAGTATAATAGGCCTTAATTTGAGGAAGAAATTTCTGAGAATATACGTTTGGAGCACATCATTGTAGAGTAGTGAAACATGGACTGAGGGAATATCGGGACAGAAAAGAAACGAAGCATTTGAGACGTGGTGATACAGAAGAATGTTGAAAATCAGGTAAGGGATGAGGAGGTTCTGCTCAGAATATGTGCAAAACACCGACAAAGAAAAGGGATAGGATGACAGGACATCCGTAAGACATCAGGGAATGACTTCAGTGGTACTATAGGAAGATGTAAAGCGCAGAAACTGTAGAAGAAGACAGAGATTGGAATACACCAGTAAATAATTGAGGACGTAGATTGCAAGTACTACTCTGAGATGAAGTGGTTGGCACAGGAGAGGAATTCGTGGCGGGCCACATCAAACCCGGCAGAAGACTGATGACTCAAAAGAAAACGAAAAGGAGTAAAGCAAATAGAAGCAGCAGTGCACAAACATGCACAGAAGCGAAGCAGTCACAGTTATCACGCTCACAGCATGGAGCAAGAGCGGTTTTTACGAATGCTGCGTGGTCTCGGCACCGAAGCAACGAAGTATCTCACCGAACATACAGGTTCACTGTGCGCTGATAGCGGAAAAATGTCTTCAAGGCACCAGGAGTCGGGTGGATGGCGACGACACATTTCTCGCCTCCAGACCCGGTCGGCCAAAGGAATAATGCGTCCACTCCAGTTTTCGGTGCACGTCCCTCATGTCCGGAAGATGCTTAGCCAGATCAACTTGGAGGTCACACAGGCGGTAGAAAAAACAGCCGGCCCATTGCCCTGCAGGCCTACGCTGTCCGTGCTGCCTCATTGATTGCCTCTCTCGGAAAAGACCTCAACGACTCTCGCAGCAAACATGCCACGCCCCCTTTACGCTAAAGATTGTGTTTCAGGAGACGTGGCGCGAGCTCTCGCTTGCGCAACGGATCAGTGTGCTCACAAAAAACTTATGATTATCATATGTGCGTCAGTGTACTGCAGTCCTCATTAAAATATTTTGTTGTCTTGTTTCTTATTATCTCTTGATCGATAATCTGTTTAACGCAGGACTTTCTAATTTGTTCTACATCTGTGGGAATGATGTAAAAAAGGAAAGGAACATTAGTATATCTCCGTTTATGAAAATGTGTATTCTTGTTTTATAGCATTTGGACATCCGTGAGAACTTCCTAACCGGGAAACAAAAATCTAATCCAACCGATCCCATGCTAATAATACTTCCTGAATGAACGAAACAACCAGTTAAGATTGTTAATAACTGATAGTGTGTTACAATCGTTACAATTAACAAGTGCTATAGCTACAGAAGTACCTTTCATATTATATTGCTGTGCTCGTACGAAGAAATGTTCCCATCTACTTGTCTCATACAGGTAACTTAAATCTACGTCTATTTTAGTATTTATAAAACGTTTAATTTTTCTTTTTTCATACAAACTCCTCCTGTTGGAACGAGACTCATTTTAAACTCTTGTAGGAGTTTTAGTATAACTAAACAGAAAACCGGGTCTGGATTGTTTACTGGAGAAATTTAATTTCTTAAAGAATGATATAGCGTAACTTAATGTCACCGTTCAGTGCCAAGAGTTGCCACGCTACACAGCAACCGCATTAAAGTGATAAACATTTCAAAATGCTTCTTCAGTTCACATTCACTGCATACAAACTGGTAATGTCAATGTACTTCATGTAGTGTTTAGTACTTCTTCGACAGCCAAATGAGTGCTTCGTACCACTGTACAACACAACAACACCGAAGACCCTGGCGACACGTATTCTTTTGTTTTCCCTCACAAGCCGCTCGCATGTGCTCCTCAGGCGTGCAGGTGCGTGTCAATGCGTATTCTGTCAGTTGCTTTGTGTGCTCGACCTTCGGCGCTAAGCAGATCTTCAAACAAAAGTAGCGGCATAACAAGCTGCCTACGGTAACAGAATATTGGCAAGCGTTTCAGAAACAAGGAACGAACGTCGCTAAAAATATGTTACAGACTGGGCATTCTGTCTGTACGTAGCTTTCTCCGTTGATTGTCACTAGACGTTCTTCAGGAGAAGAAAGGCAGAAAGCCTATACAAATGGCGACCGTATTGGATCAGCAGTTCCTCACCGTCTGTACCAGCAGTAGCAAAAACACAATATAAATCATAAACACGACATTTTTACGTGTCAGCTGACAAGGAATTCCGTCCTGAATCAAAAAGCTTGTAAATCAATGTAGAAGGAATTTCCAAAGATAGATGCGGATACCTACGTAGACTGGCAACTATTAATAGTACTCACGTTTTTTTAGCACTACAAGAGACTTGTCTGTCACTAGAAACTTCTCTAACTAACAGGATACAAACTGATAACGCACAATCCACGTCTCAACCATGAATCAGTCATCCGCAAGTGGAAGGCTCTCATACACTATACGGCGTGATCCCGTGATCAAGTTACAAACTTTCAGGGAATATGGTGCAGAGTAATTGTATCGGTCCGAGGTAAGGTCTGGAAACGACCGAATCGAAAGTTGAAACCAAAAATATGGACCGAATAAAAAAAAAACAAAAAAAAAACAATATCTAATGAACATGAGTACTTGTTCACCTTCGGTATTATGAAACACATTTCTTCTAAGGCAAGCTCTACGGTCTCAATACTTTTGGAGAAGATAGTGCGGACTAAAACTAAAGAAAAAATCCAGGAAATATGGCCTCTATAACGCATACCTTAACAGCTACGAGCACTTGTATAGTAGAAACGGTGTCTTTCACACTATCGAAGACGAGCAAGTGTTGATTGCTCATAAGGTGTGTGTTTTAGGGCTGATGTTTGCTAGACATTTTTTGTTGTTTGGCTCCATACTACCAAACACGAAATTGCCTACTCTACAGTCATAGCAACGACAGCACTGGTACCGGCAGGGATATAACGATTTTCGCTCATAACTTTCGAATCGGGAGTTTCCGGATCAGGGTATCAGAGTTCCTTACCTCAAACTGATACATTTAGCCTTTCCCATCATCCTTGAAAGTCTGTAACATCATCACAGAATCATCCTGGAGAATAATTAAGTGGTTATATATATATATATATATATATATATATATATATATATATATATATATTGCGCCATATAGACTACCCAAACAATCAAACAATGATGGAAATGGCGCAAAACTAGTTCTGTGGTTGGAAAAAGATCTGTTAGGCGGAACACAGACACCAACCCAGACTTGTACATCATTAAGAAAGATACTGGTATTATCCCTCTACCACATGCAGGTAAAGTACTAAATAGCTTCCAAAAGAGTCAACACAGGCCTATTCTGATTACTTGGAGCATAGAATTCCCATCATAAAGCCAAGTTGGAATTTCCAGAAAGCAAACTGACCATGGTATACAAAAAGCCGAAGATAATACACGTTGAATCAAACCGACTGTAAAAAACGACAAAAGATTTTCGGAATAACAACTACTGCTGTTGAAAGAAATGTACGTCAACGTTGTCGCACGGATTACATACTCTGCTGGAACAAAGCCACTGGAAAGCTGTATTAAGGTCACAGCGAGAGCGGCGACACTAAAAAATTAAAAAAAACTAGAGTGCTTGAATTATAAACGGAAACAAGGCTGAGAAAGGTTAACATTGTAAACGAACGTTACCCACTCCAACCAAAGCCACGGTGATTCCAAAAACCATTGTGATTAATAAGAAAAGTGGGCACTAGTTCTTCAAAAATTACCAGTGAAACATCGTGATGACCTCCCGAAGAAGATGACACATTAAGCGACGAGCTTAAAATATTCTTCTTAGTTCCACTTCTGCATCTGAAATAAAGAAAGGGTCGAAAAATTTGGATACATATCTATTACCTCATCCTTATTACACGAACACCTTCGCAGATACTGAAATTAAGGAAATTGTTAGGAACTTCAAAATCAGGAATTTCGCTGATGTGGATGGGATTTTCTCATAATTCGTCGAAAAACTGGGCAAGAATGGCATACTTTGGCTATGAGTCTGTTACAGCAACATCCTTAGCCTGTAATCTCCCACAACTGTTAAATAAACGTCATACCCTAGCAACACTCATACCAAGTAGACTTTCCTAGGATCCATCATATTATCACCCGGTATCGTTACGAGCATGTGTTTTAAAATGTAGGAAGGACGCATACACAACCGTATGTACAACGCTATAGAGAACGTCAGATCACCATTGGAGGCAAACTTTCACAGTAAACATAACCGTTACGACTAGGCATTGGCTTTGGCGTCTTACATAGAGGACTAAAAGATTAGTGGCATTGGTAGACTTAACAGCAGCCTACGATAGTGTCTGACAGGATGGATGTACTCTGAAACTGAAGAAAGTGATTCGAGCCTTCAACTTACGTTGTTGTTGTTGTTGTGGTCTTTAGTCCATAAACTGGTTTGATGTAGCTCTCAATGCTGCTATATCCTGTGCGAGCCTCTTCATCTCCGAGTAACTACTCCAACCTACCTCCCCATAAATCTGCTTACTGTATTCATGTCTCGGTCTCCCTCTACGATTTTTACCACCTGGGTTTCACCTGTATCCATTTATTTCTTGATGCAATAATTTACCTGTTGTGACTTGGCAAGACAGCCAAGCCACTATGATTGGTAGCCGAAAAGCACGCGTTTAAGCTCACGCAGGCTGGCGTGAGGTCTGGAACAGGACAATGTAATTAATATAGCCAATAAGGTACGTTGCTGCTGGAATAGTTAACTTTAATCCATAATTGGTGTACATCGTTCTGACGGTACAGGCATCACAAGATAAATAGCAATTGATAATGGCGCCTTGCTAGGTCGTAGCAAATTACGTAGCTGAAGGCTATGCTAACTATCGTCTCGGCAAATGAGAGCGTAATTTGTCAGTGAACCATTGCTAGCAACGTCGGCTGTACAACTGGGGCGAGTGCTAGGAAGTGTCTCTAGACCTGCCGTGTGGCGGCGCTCGGTCTGCAATCACTGACAGTGGCGACACGCGGGTCCGACGTATACTAGCGGACCGCGGCCGATTTAAAGGCTACCACCTAGCAAGTGTGGTGTCTGGCGGTGACACCACATTACCAATAGCCGTATGTATTGTAGAAATTTCTACAATTTCTACCACTGTTGGTAAATTATTGCATCATGAAATACATATCAGCCGTTGTCCCACAGTCCATAATGGATCACCAAAGATGTATCCATTTATGTCATTGTGCATTCCGACGGGCTTGCGCAATTCCATCAGGACAATGCGACACCCCACACGTCCAGAACTGCTACAGAGTGTCTCCAGGAACACTCTTCTGAGTTTAAACACTTCCGCTGTCCACAATTAAAGTAGCTGTCACGTCCCGAGTCCACTAAGTATTGTTTATAAGTATGTCCAGTTTTCTGTTAAATGACGAAATCGTTGTATTCCCAGAAAACACTTTCCATTGATGCCCACATAATTTCTTACTGTTGAACTGTTCCCAAAATAATGAACTTTGGAACTTAGACCGTACATTCCAAATACAATAAAAAAATTTTTCGTTTATAACCAGGAAGTAAGAAAACTGTAAAATGCAACATATTCCACAGGGTAAAAATAATATGTAACAAAAAACAATCAATATAGATGGGACAATGCGTTTATTTTTCTGATAATTGGCTTCAGCCATAGATAAACCATTCTTAGGACGGTATGTAACACTGTAGATGAAAAATAAAGACGGAGTGCGGAGCAGTTGTACGTACTAAGACGTGCCTATCGTTAACTGCAATTGCCGGACTCTTGTCTATCTTGTTGATAGGTATTTTTATAACGACCGTAATTTTTCAAAAGTTTCAACTCGCTTGGATAGCTGCACTAACTAGCAAGCTGTCTCTGGATTTCGGGGAGGTGTCCCAGTCCTGGCTCAAATCCACCTGGTGGATTGACGAAAAGGGTCGATGTGCCAGCCAGATTGGAGGTGGCTTTTAGGCGATGTCCCACATCCGACCGGCTTAATACCAGGTTGATTCCCACGTTCCCTCTCAGTCACACGATTTACAAATATTTAGAAAACGTTGGCACGCTTTCTCATAGGGTAACACTGGTCACAGACAGTTGGGGTACACGAATACCATTCAGGAAACCAGAGGGGTCGACTACAGGAAGGGTACCACGCCATCCTGTACCACTAACACACTAACATTGTAAAATCCATATAGCCACAAAGACTTCCGCGACGACGTTCTTGGGTAAAAAGTTCACGTTTTACTTGCTGCAACAAATTCTGATAAAATCCCAAGCTTTCATCACTGTATCGCACTTGTAAAGGACTTGTAATGGCCACAGGCTCGTAAGTCTGTCTTCCGAGGGTTTGTTTCACTATTTGTATTTTTTCATTTCTAATTGCTCTCGGGACTTTGCCAGAGGTCTGCTCTGGTAGTACCTAGTTCTCGTATGTGACGTATGACATGCCGGAATTGGTCTGTCAGACCACGAATTTTTTTGAACCTGAGATTGATTATATCTACAAGAGATTCCATATCGAGCTCTTCATGCAGCGGCTGGATGCACGTGTGTCGTGAAGCCCCCAGTATTTACCGAAGGGCTTTATTTTGAAATACCAGGATATTTGGTATCTGGGTCTTTCTAACGAGGCCCCGTGACGTGCTCCCACGATGGTTATTTGATAGCACGGATATAGTGTCTAACTTTTGATAAAATGTTGAGCCCCCTACTGCACAATAGTGGCATCAGTTCTCTCGCCACGCCAGAGGCTTTAAGCTTTCGATCTTGCACGTGTCTATGATAAAAAAAAGGTGCCGATCCATTGCACATGTTGCCCTTGGATGGTAAGATCTTTGTCTACTTGTCGACGTTATTTGCTAAAGTATATTCCCATTGTTTTGTCCGAGTTAATTTTAATCTTGTTGTATAGGCACTACCCTGTGGTGAGATTCAGTTGTGTCTGTAGTGTTGCGTTATGCTAACGTCCTCTCGTGAAGTACGCAATGTCATCAGGGAACCAAGCCAGTTGAGAGATTGCAATCGTTGGCATGTCGTTGACGTATTTTGTAAACAACAATGCTGTCTTCGATCGTAGTCTTGTCTATCATCTACCGGAACAGGTTCCCACGTCAGACCTTACCATTGGCCGGTTCCACGTCTAGAAAAAAGCAGCGTTCGATGTTGTCGAATTAAAATTCTTCGTGACATGTTCGGTAATTAACAACATTTCATCTTCAGTTAAAATGTCCTGTAGTCTGTCCATAATCATCCTTTCGAAAGTTTTTCCAGGGCTTCTTAGTAAATTTGTTGGTGTATGACTAGCAAGTTAAGTCTTTCCTTGGTTTTCAAATAGGGATGACGTGTTCTAACCGCCATTTTTCCGGGAAATAGCAGTTGTGGAAGCAGCAGTTGTAAATTATGTTCAGTAGTATTAGAAGTTTCCTGGTAGTCTCTTGGGCAGTACATATTTTGTTGTATCTGGACCAGGTGCTTTGTTGTTCGCAAGATTCTTTAACTTGATCCTCACTTCGCCGGGTGTTGTTTGTCGAATTGCATTCCTGATCTCTTGCGTTGCTAACCGCTGCGCTGACTGGTTAGTTGTTATTTCGTGGGGCGGTGGCTGCAGGGTGAGTGGGGGGGGGGATGGGGGTGCATCTCACGTGAAATATAATTTTCTATTTGTGAATTTTACACAACTCACAGATTTGGCATTGTAGATGACATCTATTTTCTGATTTTTTGACGAAGTAACCGAAAATACAGATTGCGGGACGAGTTGTCCAGTTTTGGGATCCTTCTAGGGATACTGGCGCGTTTCTCGCATAGTGAAACCTTTATTCCGTAGTTCCTGTAGGACTTCTTTTTCTTCTGTATCTGGTGGCAAGTATTTGAAGACCACTTTCAATTCACTGTCACCTGATTGCTGATTGGTGCAGGTCGGTATTTTCGTGACTTGGCAGAAGTTGAATCATGTTGCATAGCCTTCTATATATTCGAAATTTATGATACGTTGTCTCCCCTGAAGATCGCTCTAAGATTCCTTCTATAACGTTTTTGGTAGCCTTCATATGTTTCGTATGGTTTCTTCTGTTACCGTGTTTGTTCTTCGTCTTCTCGCCTCTTCTTCATTTCTTGGTTTTTTACCTTCGTTTCGGTGGTTCTCCCTGTTCAGAGCCATATTGGTTTTTGGTTTCTCCGTTGTTCAAGTTCCTATTAGCGATAGTGGTCGCGTGAGGCGAGTGAAGGGGCCCTGCACGTGAATTTTCGCTGTACTTATGACCCTAATTTCAGGATAATCTGGAAAAAATTCTGTAGCCTGTCCCGTCTTAACACCGTACGACACTTCGTAACAGTAGAATCACGACAGCTGTACTGCTCAGCGTCTCATAAAAGCTCCAAGCTATATGCGCTGCCAGGTCTCCAATCTGACTGGTTGTAGCGGAACTGGTGAGAGGGCGTCATCTGATTGCTGGATTACATCATGATGATAACACGTAGCGCCCTCTGAATCCATAGATCATGTTCGCGCTCTCTATCTAGCGTCACTTCCATCGCCTTCACTTGCATCGGTTCGTAAACTAGGAGAAATCTTCCTCTGCGCTCTTTATAAAGTGCACACTCCTGTGCATTGCTAAGTGCGTAGCCCGTGTCTATTAATGCTATTTTAACATAGTCTACACAGTAGATGTACGCCATCAATGTAATAGATGAACTGCTGCAGCCCCTCGCTGCCATGCCGCCAGATCAGCATGAAGAAGCAGGATGAACGCTTGTCCTTCATAATTCTCCAGGAAAAATTTGTTATGGCTGGTGACAGTGGTTAACAAATGGCTGCCCCATCAGTCAGTTCACAATGATTTCCAGCACACAAAATATAAGTGGTCGTCAAGATGTGCCAAATGATTTTAAAATTTCAGGGAAGATATCAGCAGCTAATAGTTTCTAATTTGTATTCCACTGGTGCTTCGAAGAAAATGAGACCACGAAGAGGCTAACTGTGAATCCACTTGGTTCCTATCCTCATCTGTTTTATGATATCAATAAACAGATGTCCCACCCTGGATGAAGCATGGACCTTGCCGTTGGTGGGGAGGCTTGCGTGCCTCAGCGATGTATATAGCGGTACCGTAGGTGCAACCACAATGGAGGGGTATCTGTTGAGAGGCCAGACAGACGTGTGGTTCCTGAAGAGGGGCAGCAGCCTTTTCAGTAGTTGCAGGGGCAACAGTCTGGATGATAGACAGATCTGGCCTTGTAACACAAACCAAAACGACCTTGCTGTGCTGGTACTGCGAACGGCTGAAAGCAAGGGGAAACTACGGCCGTAATTTTTCCCGAGGGCTTGCAGCTTTACTGTATGGATAAATGATGGTGGCGTCCGGAGGTAAAATAGCCCCCCATTCGAATCTCCGGGCGGGGATTACTCAAGAGGACGTTATTATTAGGAGAAAGAAAACTGGCGTTCTACGGTTCGAAGGGTGGAAAGTCAGATACTTTAATCGGGCAGGAAGGCTACAAAATCTGAAAAGGGAAAGGGATAGGTTAAAGTTAGATATAGTGGGAATTAGTGAAGTTCGCTGGAAGGATGAACAAGACTTCTGGTCAGGTGAATACAGGGTTATGAATACAGAATCAAATAGGGGTCATGCAGGAGTAGGTTTAATAATGAATAAAAAAATAGGAATGCAAGTAAGCTACTACAAACAGTATAATGAAAGCATTATTGTGGCCAAGATAGACACGAAGCCCACGCCTACCACACTAGTACAAGTTTATATGCCAACAAGCTCCGCAGATGACGAAGAGATTCATGAACTGTATGATGAGATAAAAGAAATTATTCAGATAGTGAGGGGAGACGAAAATTTAACAGACATGGGTGACTGGAACTCGACAGTAGGAAAAGTAAGAGAAGGAAACGTAGTAGGTGAATATAAAACGGGAGTAAGGAATGAGAGAGGAAGCCGCCTGGTAGAATTTAGCACAGAGCATAACTTAATCATAATCAAAAATCATGAAAGAAGATTGTATACATGGAAGAAGCCTGGAGATACTGGAAGGTATCAGATAGATTATATAATGGTAAGACAGAGATTCAGGAACCCGGTTTTAAATTGTAAGACATTTCCAGGGGCAGACGTGGACTCTGACCACAATGTAATGGTTATGAACTGTAGATTAAAACAGGAGAAACTGCAAAAAGGTGGTAAACTGAGGAATGGTAACTGGATAAACTGAAAGAAACAGAGGTTGTTGCTAGCTTCAGGGAGAGCATTAGGGAACGATTGACATGAATGGGGGAAAGAAGAATTGGTAGCTTTGAGGGACGAAATATTGAAGGTATCAGAGGATTAAGCAGGTAAAAAGACAAGGGCTAATAGAAATCCTTGGGTACCAGAAGAGATATTGAATTTAATTGACTAAAGGAGAAAATAGAAAAATGCACTAAATGAAACAGGCAAAAAGGAATACAAATGTCTCAAAAGTGAGATCGACAGGAAGTGCAAAATGGCTAAGCAGGGATGGCTGGAGGACAAATTTAAGGATGTAGAGGCTTATCTCACTTGGGGTAAGATAGATACTGCCTACAAGAAAATTAAAGAGACCTTTGGAGAAAAGAGAGCCACTTGCATGAATATCAAGAGCTCAGATTGAAACCCAGTTCTAAGCAAAGAAAGGAAAGTAGAAAGGTGGAAAGAGTATGTAGAGGGTCTACACAAGGGCGATGTACTTGAGGACAATATTATGGAAATGGAAGTGAATGTAAATGAAGATGAAACAGGAGATATGATACTACGTAAAGAGTTCGACACAGCATTGAGAGACCTAAGTCGAAACAAGGCCCCGGGAGTAGACAACATCTCATTAGAACTAATGACAGCCTTGGGAGAGCCAGGTCTAACAAAACTCTACCATTTAGTGAGCAAGATGTACGAGACAAGGGAAATACCCTCAGACTTCAAGAAGAGTATAATAATTCCGATCCCAAAGAAAGAAGGTGTTGACAGATGTTAAAATTACTGAACTATAAGTTTAATAAGCCACGGCTGCAAAATACTAACACGAATTCTTTACAGACGAATGGAAAAATTGGTAGAAGCCGACCTCGGAGAAGATCAGTTTGGATTCTGTAGAAATGTTGGAACACGTGAGGCAATAGTGACCCTACGACTTATCTTAGAAAATAGATTAAGGAAAGGAAAACCTACGTTTCTAGCATTTGTAGAATTAGAGGGTATAAGATGAACATCAACAGAAGCAAAACGAGGATAATGGAATGTAGTCGAATTAAATCGGGTGATGCTGCGGGAATTAGATTAGGAAATGAGAGGCCTAAAGTAGTAAATGAGTTATGCTATTTGGGGAGCAAAATAACTGATGATGGTCAAAGTAGAGAGCATATAAAATGTAGACTGGCAATGGCAAGGAAAGCGTTTCTGAAGAAGAAAAATATGTTAACATCGAGTACAGATTTAAGTGTCAGGAAGTCGTTTCTGAAATATTTGTATGGAGTGCAGCCATGTATGGAAGTGAAACGTGGACGATAAACAGTTTAGACAAGAAGAGAATAGAAGCTCTCGAAATGTGGTGCTACAGAACATTGCTGAAGATCACGTAACTAATGAGGAGGTATTGAATAGAATTGGGGAGAAGATAAATTTTTGGCACAACTTTACTAGAAGAAGAGATCGTTTGGTACGACCAGCCTCTGGGCTAAAGATCACGACAACAACAACAGATATCTACAGTGGCCTACTGTAGGAGCCAATAATTTATTTAAAAAGAGGCCGTCCTTTAGGTACAAATGTGGGAGCATCACGATTCTCAGGCTCAGCACCTGACGATCATGATAGAGGCAATCATCTAAACCTTGGAATTTTTCCGAATTTGAAGCGGCAAGTAGACCGAGAAATTTTTATACATTGTCAAACTCAACAGTTAAATCGCTGACGTTATGATTTGCGCTATATAGGGCCAGGGAAAGAAAGATTATTTAATTATTTAAAGTTGAATAAAATAATGTAAAATATATTGCACGCAGACAGCCCACTCACCTTCTGCCCGTCACGAGATGGAAAGTGTACATCTACATCTACATCTACATCTACATCTACATCCATACTCCGCAAGCCACCTGACGGTGTGTGGTGGAGGGTACCTTGAGTACCTCTATCGGTTCTCCCTTTTATTCCAGCCTCGTATTGTTCGTGGAAAGAAGGATTGTCGGTATGCCTCTGTGTGGGCTCTAATCTCTCTGATTTTATCCTCATGGTCTCTTCGCGAGATATACGTAGGAGGGAGCAATATACTGCTTGACCCTTCGGTGAAGGTACGTTCTCGAAACTTTGACAAAAGCCCGTACCGAGCTACTGAGCGTCTCTCCTGCAGAGTCTTCCACTGGAGTTTATCTATCATCTCCGTAACGCTTTCTCGATTACTAAATGATCCTGTAACGAAGCGCGCTGCTCTCCGTTGGATCTTCTCTATATCTTCTATCAATCCTATCTGGTACGGATCTCACACTGCTGAGCAGTATTCAAGCAGTGGGCGAACAAGCGTACTGTAACCTACTTCCTTTGTTTTCGGATTGCATTTCCTTAGGATTCTTCCAATGAATCTCAGTCTGGCATCTGCTTTACCGACGATCAACATTATATGATCATTCCATTTTAAATCACTCCTAATGCGTACTCCCAGATAATTTATGGTATTAACTGCTTCCAGTTGCTGAACTGCTATTTTGTAGCTAAATGATAAAGGATCTATCTTTCTGTGTATTCGCAGCACATTACACTTGTCTACATTGAGATTCAATTGCCATTCCCTGCACCATGCGTCAATTCGCTGCAGATCCTCCTGCATTTCAGTACAATTTTCCATTGTTACAACCTCTCGATACACCAGAGCATCATCTGCAAAAAGCCTCAGTGAACTTCCGATGTTATCCACCAGGTCATTTATGTATATTGGGAATAGCAACGGTCCTATGACACTCCCCTGCGGCACACCTGAAATCACTCTTACTTCGGAAGACTTCTCTCCATTGAGAATGACATGCTGCGTCCTGTTATCTAGGAACTCCTCAATCCAATCACACAATTGGTCTGATAGTCCATATGCTCTTACTCTGTTCATTAAACGACTGTGGGGAACTGTATCGAACGCCTTGCGGAAGTCAAGAAACACGGCATCTACCTGTGAACCCGTGTCTATGGCCCTCTGAGTCTCGTGGACGGATAGCGCGAGCTGGGTTTCACATGACCGTCTTTTAGAAACCCATGCTGATTCCTACAGAGTAGATTTCTAGTATCCAGAAAAGTCATTATACTCGAACACAATACGTGTTCCAAAATTCTACAACTGGTCGACGTTAGAGATATAGGTCTATAGTTCTGCACATCTGTTCGACGACCATTCTTGAAAACGGGGATGACCTGTGCCCTTTTCCAATCCTTTGGAACGCTACGCTCTTCTATAGACCTACGGTACACCGCTGCAAGAAGGGGGGCAAGTTCCTTCGCGTACTCTATGTATAATTGAACTAGTATCCCATCAGGTCCAGAGGCCCTTCCTCTTTTGAGCGATTTTAATTGTTTCTCTATCCCTCTGTCGTCTATTTCGATATCTACCATTTTGTCATCTGTGCGACAATCTAGAGAAGGAACTACAGTGCAATCTTCCTCTGTGAAACAACTTTCGAAAAAGACATCTAGTATTTCGGCCTTTAGTCTGTCATCCTCTGTTTCAGTACCATTTTGGTCACAGAGTGTCTGGACATTTTGTTTTGATCCACCTACCACTTTGACATAAGACCAAAATTTCTTAGGATTTTCTGCCAAGTCAGTGCATAGAACTTTACTTTCGAATTCATTGAACACCTCTCGCATAGCCCTCCTCACACTACATTTCGCTTCGCGTAATTTTTGTTTGTCTGCAAGGCTTGGGCTATGTTTATGTTTGCTGTGAAGTTCCCTTTGCTTCCGCAGCAGTTTTCTAACTCGGTTGTTGTACCAGGGAGGTTCTTTGCCATCTCTTACGATCTTGCTTGGCACATACTCATCTAACGCATAATGTACGACGGTTTTGAACTTTGTCCACTGATCCTCAACACTATCTGTACTTGAGACAAAACTTTTGTGTTGAGCCAACAGGTACTCTGAAATCTGCTTTTTGTCACTTTTTCTAAACAGAAAAATCTTCCTACTCTTTTTAATCTTCCTATTTACGGCTGAAATCATCGATGCCGTAACCGCTTTAAGAGCGCTGATTCCCTGTTCTGCGTTAACTTTTTCAAATAGTTCGGGTCTGTTTGTCACCAGAAGGTCTAATATGTTATCGCCACGAGTCGGTTCTCTGTTTAACTGCTCAAGGTAGTTTTCAGATAAAGCACTTAAAAAAATTTCACTGGATTCTTCGTCCCTGCCACCCGTTATGAACGTCTGAGTCTCCCAGTCTATATCCGCCAAATTAAAATCTCCACCCAGAACTATAACATGGTGGGGAAATCTACTCGAAATATTTTCCAAATTATCCTTCAGATGCTCAGCCACAACAGCTGCTGAGCCAAGGGGTCTATAGAGACATCCCATTACCATGTCTGAGCCTGCTTTAACCGTGACCTTCACCCAAATTATTTCACATTTCGGATCTCCGTCAATTTCCTTCGAGCCGGCCGAAGTGGCCGTGCGGTTAAAGGCGCTGCAGTCTGGAACCGCAAGACCGCTACGATCGCAGGTTCGAATCCTGCCTCGGGCATGGATGTTTGTGATGTCCTTAGGTTAGTTAGGTTTAACTAGTTCTAAGTTCTAGGGGACTAATGACCTCAGCAGTTGAGTCCCATAGTGCTCAGAGCCAAGCCAATTTCCTTCGATAATATTGCACTTCTTATCGCTATAAACACGCCTCCCCCTTCACTGTCCAGCCTGTCTCTGCGGTATACATTCCAATCTGAGTTTAGAATTTCATTACTGTTTACATCTGGTTTCAGCCAACTTTCTTTCCCTAGTACTATGTGGGCATTGTGACCGTTTATTAATGAGAGCAGTCCTGGGACCTTTCTATAGACGCTCCTGCAGTTTACTATTAGCACATTAATATTGTTATTCCCTGTTGCAGTTTGCCTACTCCTACCTTGCCGCGTCTCCGGAGGCGTCTTGTCGGGCCTAGGGAGGGAATTCTCTAACCTAAAAAGCCCACATGTGCACTCCACCCGTGCTCCGCTACCCTTGTAGCCGCTTTCTGCGTGTAGTGCACGCCTGACCTATTCAGGGGGACCCTACATTTCTCCACCCGATAGCGGAGGTCGAGAAATTTGCACCCCAGATCTCCGCAGAATCGTCTGAGCCTCTGGTTTAAGCCTTCCACTCGGCTCCAAACCAGAGGACCGCGATCGGTTCTGGGAACGATACTACAAATAGTTAGCTCTGATTTCACCCCGCGAGCGAGGCTTTCCGGCTTCAACAATTCCGCCAACCGTCTGTACGAACTGAGGATGACCTCTGAACCCAGACGGCAGGAGTCATTGGTGCTGACATGAGCAACAATTTGCAGTCGGGTGCACCCAGTGCTCTCTACCGCCGCCGGTAGGGCCTCCTCCACATCTCGGATGAGACCCCCCGTCAAGCAGACAGAGTGAACAATGGCCTTCTTCCCCGACCTTCCCGCTATTTCCCTAAGGGGCTCCATCACCCGCCTAACGTTGGAGCTCCCAATAACTAATAAACCCCTCCCCCTGTGTGCCTGCTCGGACCTTGCTGAAGGAGCAGCCACATGTCCACACTCAGGCAGAGCCTCCACATTGACCCTCCGCCTCGTGCGCCGCGAACGCCGCTGAACCCGCCACTCCCCTTGGGGAGAGGGTTGCCCAACCGCGCCCAGTAACCGCGAAGATGTCTCGACAGCAGGGACAGTGGGTGAAGCATGTAACACCTGGGGTGTACCTTGCGATAATGTAAATAAGACTGGAAAGGCGCCGGAGACAATGAGGTAGGTTACCTGAAATTCGAGCATACACTATATCGATGCTTTATTAATTACAAATTAGCCTGCTTGCGAAATTATAATCCTTCGAAACGCTTGGTGGAACGAACAATAAATATAGCTGGATATAGTAATTTCTAGCTTCAATAAATGACTGTATGGTTCGGTTTTGAGCTGACTACATTAAGGTGACAGAATTCATAGTACAGCGATATTCAGATAGACAGATGGTCATACGACCACGTGCACGATGTATAAAGGGACAGTGCGTTGGCGGAGCTGTTATTCATAATCAGGTGATTCACGTGAAAATGTTTCCGATGTCGTTATGGCCACACGAGGGGAATTAAAGACTTTGAACGTTTAACGGAAGATGGATCTAGACGCATTCCATTTCGAAAATCGTTAGGGAATTCAATATTCAGAGAATGTGCCGCGGATACCAGATTTCAGACATTATCTCTTACCACAGACAACTTAGTGGTCGACGGGTTTCACTTAACGACCGAGAGCAGAAGCATTTGCGTTGAGTTGTCAGCACATAAAGACAAGCAAAACTGCGTGAAATAACAGCAGAAATCAAGATGGGGCGTACTTCTAACATACCCGTTAGGACAGCGAGGCGAAATTTTGCGTTAATGAGCTATGGCAGTAGAAGACCGAAAAAAGTGCCTTTGCTAACAACACGAAATGGCCTGCAGCCACTCCTGGGATCGTCACCGTATCGGTTGGACCCCAGACAACAGACATAGTTATATGAGTCCAGATTTCAGTTATTCTGAGTTGATGTTAGGGTTCGAATGTGGATCAGCCCCACGAAAGCAGGCTGTCAACAATGCACAGTGTAATTTGATGGTGGCTCTGTAATGATGTGGGCTGTGTTTACATGGAATGGGCTTGGTCTTCTAATCCAACTGAACCGATCACTGCTTGTGTTCGGCTACTTGGAGACCATCTGCAGCCATTCATGGACTTCAGGTTTCAAAACAACGACGGAATTTTTATGGATGACAATGCGCCATGTCACCAGGTGACAATTGTTCCCAGTTGGTTTCAAGACCATTCTGGACAGTTTGATCACCCGACACGAATCCCATTGAACATTTATAGATCAGGTAGTGCACAAAATCTTGCAGTGGCAACACTTTCGCAGTCAGGGACGGCTGTAGACCATGGCTCATTACTTCCGCATAGGACTTCCAACGACTTGTCGAGTCCATTCCACATCAAGTTTCTGCAATATGGATGGCGCCATCGAATTTAGGAACAAAGTTATCCTAGAGACAGGGACTGCCAACTGAGTGAGCTCCGGTACCACTTACAGGGCACAACATTCTACGAAAGCGCAATGCTGAAACACACACAGACGACATGGGAGTTGAGTCCCGACCGATCAGAGCAGATCGACATTCAACCACTGTCTCTCTCCCCACGGACCCAACACAGTAATAACAGAAGTGGTGGGGGTTTGGGGGAGTAAAGAGGAATGACTCTTCCTCGCAGCACAGACATCCCCTCCAGACGTTGCCAGAACATAATTAACACTTACAGTTACCTTTATAAAAGCCCAACGAATTTGCGTAATCACCCTGCAAGAATCGATGTTGCAACACTGTGGGAGACGCATTCATGTACTTTTAATTAGCATGTAATCTCCCCTTTCCTAATCGGCATACGGCATAGAGACATATTTGACCGTTATCATGTATGCCTAATTAAATTTTACAGTGAGTAAGGTTCTACTTACCGAGGGAAAATAATACCAGTTTGTAGGAGAAAAGTGTACAACAGACCCTTCTAAACCTAATCTAAATAGTGATGATAATTTTGAAAGGGGTGGAAATTAAATGCAATCGCTCACCAACCACACAGGGAAAGAAAAGGTATCACATAATATTTTTAATGCAAAAATATTTATAATAGAAAAGATTACTGATTAGCTAAAAAGGGGATAATTAAACTGTCGCCAGCCACCTAGGGTAATGAACCTCCAGAATCTTAAGAAAGGTAATGGCAAAGAAATTTAAGCAAATAATCACTGGCATGGCAACAGAAGGTTGTCACGCTTTTCCACAACACAACAGTTACCTAGAAAATAAATGAATCAGAAAGCACTAAGTTGGCAATTACTTATTCTGAAATACTTAATTTTGAAATTAAAGTTAAATGAAGTTGCAGGTTAGATAAATAGCTTTGGTACGTCAAAAAAAAAAAAAAAAAAAAAAAAAAAAAAAAAAAAAAAAAAAGAGACTTTCAGTAACCTCAGTGCAGCATAATGCAAAATTTAGGAAAAGACAAGCTATTTACTTTTGATTACTGAATGACTGAAATTAATATACTTTAAGCAATTGAACAACTCATTTTACTTTTAATATAACACCAGTAATATACATAACAAGCCAGCAGAGGTCACTAGCTAAGTTAAATACAGAGTAAATGAAATTGAGCACTTTTAATTTGTGCTGTACATTTAGTTATTAGTTTCACCAGTGAAATTTTACGTTACTTTAAGTGAATGAAGTTAACACTCAAAATTGGAAATTAGTCAAGTCTCTGTTACGCAGTGCAAGAATGAACTGCTACTGCGGCAGAAAATTTTGACTGAATTAGCAAACAACCAAAACTGGCACTAAACAGTTAATCAGTTTTCATATTTTAACGTCACTCAGTTATTGGATGGAGAGGAAAGGGATGGTAATAAAGTCTGAGGACAACGACAATACAGGTGCCTTACAAGTTTTAACTATTGCAGGTTATTATTCAAGTTAGTCACACTTTATGAAAGAAATACTACAGCGTAATGCCTATACAAGGTTGTATGTTTTGCGTTTAACAGACTTACGATGTTGTAGCTGTGCGGACGACGAAGAATGTAGCCGACAACCAGGCTGAGCTGCCGCTGTTGCTGCTCAAATCAAATGGCTCTGAGCGCTATGGGACTTAACTTCTGAAGTCATCAGTCCCCTAGAACTTAGAACTACTTAAACCTAACTAACCTAATGACACCACACACATCCATGCCCGAGGCAGGTTTAGAACCTGTGACCGGAGCGGTCGCGTGGTTCCAGACTGTAGTCCCTAGAACCGCTCGGCCAACCCTGCCGGCGCTGTTGTTGCTGCTGTCAGAGAACCACGAGTCGTCCTGCTTACTACTGCTGCGTTCTCAGTACTCGCGGGTTATCGAATTAGGTGTGCACACTCTGGTGCGATCATAGCTGCACACCGCCCAACAACAATTCCGCACACTTTCATCACTCAAGCTGCTCTGCCTGTGTCCATACGCAAAGATAAACAATGTCACAGCTACTGCCATTTCTTTGTGGCTCTCTATACATTAAAATGAAGTTTTCTTTGCTATTACGCAGCAGTTTACAATATTTACATTATATTTACAATCAATTTCATACATTATTACACCCATTGCACATTAAATAAAGTTTCTATAATAAAGCTTACATATTCAGTATCAGTAGTACAGTACAAGTTATCGACGGATATTAAACTGCGAAAAATTATGGATGCAGGAGGAATTTTATCTACATTTTCTGTGTTTCAACCGCCTTGAGAACAATCAAGCTGCAGCCATGAAATTTTGTAAGTGTTTGTCTACTTATCCACCCTACAAAGTGACAAATTTTTCTCAACGTTGGACGTTAGTGAAATCCTTGACTGAACGAAGAAGACAGCATTGTGGTTGTTCAGATAGTTCCACCTCGAGGAATTATAAATTCGTAATCCTGAAAATTCCTGTTAAACAATGTCTGATTCATTCGAGAAAAGACGAAAAGGAAAATGGGTGACTTGCAATACGGTTAACGCAAAATGTGATAGTGGAAAAACAGCATAAGTAAAGGGCTGCTTGAAGAATCAACATTTACATTGTGGAGCAAAAATGCCCATTGGACCGCTAGTTTCTGCGATGCTCCGTCCTGGACAACCTCTCACAAACTGGTCGAGAAATTTCAGCAATATGTGAATGTGATGGTGACGGTCTTCCCCTCACGACTGTAATCTCGACACAAGACCGTCACCAGCATGGCAGCAACCATGTTTATTGCAATTCCCGTTCTTCATTTCGTGCATACAGGCCTCTCTCAGCACACTGGAAGTGGCAGCGCCATCTAAACTTTGTGTAATATAATGGTACATTGTGTCCATACTTCTCCACGAATTCAGCATGAATTTTTACAACTTTGTTCCCCTTCAAAAGCAGTAAACCACACGATAGTCACCATTATCAATAGAGTTCGCAATTTCATGTTGGCCCCTGTGCCGGCGAGTTACCGAACTTTGGTGAGGGAATTTTAATGTGAACAAAGGCTTCCATCATAAAGCAGCACGCAAGCTAACAAACAGAAACTACTACGCTATTTCAATTTTTCGAATTTAAAATTAAAACTGTGTAACTACCGCTCGTAGTTGCAGTTCTACTTCTCAGGCTGCGTTATCCCTACTAGTTGTTCATGGGATTTTAAATACAAAATGGACTATTAATTTTTCAAGCTCATTAGTATGGCTCTCTGATTCGGCGAGGCAAGGGATAATAGGAGATGGCGTTGCAATGGGCAGTTGCGTAGCAGGCACAATTGCCAATCAATTTATTAAAACGCTAGAAGAAAACGTTTTCGGCATAGTAATGTAGACGACACCCTTTTACTTGTATATTGTAACTAAAAGTACCAACAAATAATACACCAAAAATTAAACAGCTTATGCGATAATATAAATTTCATAATAGAACTCGAACAAAACAAATCAGTCAGCTTTCTCGACCTAACAGTAAGTAATAACAACAGTCGCCTCAGATGAGTGGTATAGACCTAGGAAAACTAACACGAGAGACATGATTATTAACATCACTCCTATCACCTAAAATCACAGAAACTTGTATAATGGTCAGCCGAATCACGAACGTACCACTTCACACTCGCGCAACACCGAAATAAATAGAACAGAATAGCATAACAGAATGCTTTTAACCCAGAAATAGTACCAAGACTATATAATCAATGCCTGCAACCAAAAGCACAAAACATAAATACAGAGATAACGTTGATAAGAGAAGAAAAAATGACAAGAGACATACTTACGTAGCATCACACGTTGGCCAAATTTCAGAAAAAAAACCTTTAAAGGGACGGATGTGAAAATGCCTCTCCGTGCCAGTAACGTTTTACAAATGAAAAGACAATAAGGAAAATCGAAAATCTCAATTTTTTAGAATCTAAGAGTTTATAAAATCTCATGTGATGATTGCAACCAGTTATACGCGTGTTAGGCAGGTACGAACTTCTCAGTTAGATTTAAGGAATACACGCAAAACTGTAAAAGTAATCAATCCAAATTTTACGTACATTTAGGCGAGTTTAAACACAAAGTAGGATAAATAGGAAATATAATGGAAATTCTGCCTCGTGTAGTTAAAGGAACCGCACTGAATGTTTTGGAAGAACTTGAAATTTACATACACACAGAGGCATTTCCAGGAAAAATTCTTAATTAACTACCTCAACTAAAGCATAAGGAGTATTTAGAAAACTTTACTGTCTTCCTAGAAGAGGTAGGATCATTTTCAGTGCACCATATGCCAAGAAATAAATATATTAAAAAAGTATGTAGAACTCTCTAGACACATTAAACCTTTACGTGAAACCGTACAGTAATAAGATCTGTGTATGTAACTATCGTCACTGCAATTCCGCGAATGTGAAATTTAAATTCGTATACGTGCCAGTGGAGTGGATTATGCTGTCAAACTAACGTAAGTGCAAATTAAAAAAAAAATGCAGACAGTCCGTAAAGTTTGCGAGGACATCCTGTCAAATAACATCGCTGACCAATGTAGAAGAGCAGGGGTATGCAACGTTTTTGATGAGTGGTACTACATGATGGATTCTTTTGTATCGTGAAGTCTCGAACAAATGATTTGTACCTGAACGTCTGTGTTCGCGTGATACTGGTGCATTCCTTTCCACCGTACGAAGGAAACTATCTACAAGTTCTAACAAGCCACAACAGCGCAGGAACAGGAAATCCCAATAGACACCACAAAACATTGTACTGTTGCACATAAAAAGGTAAATATGTGTAAAAAATAAACGTAAGCCATCTAAATTATAATTTATAATTTTATACGAAAAAGGTATACATTGTATATTGGAGGATAACTTGAATATGGAAAAAGAAGAAATGAGGTTCGTCGTTTACATAAATAACGAGCTAATAAAATCATTGTGCAACTGAAAACGGGAAAAAAGTTAATACATCATTCAGTAAATGTCAGTTTCCCAACATAGGACACTCGCACAATACTATCGTTACAGAACTTCGTCAGTTAATTTGTTTCTGGGAATAAATGTTGAATTTACGTTTCGTTCGTTATCAAAAATTAGCAGCCAAAAGCAGTTGTTTGATTTTTAAAAAACTCAAAATGTTCCTGAGAAAGTCGTTTACGTGTTTCCTTTCGGTCAGCGTTCAGATTCTTCTTCTGACGTGCTAAAGGGATCAGCTGCTTAACAGTCTTTCAGTCGGTATCCGTTCAAAATTATATCGGGCACTTTGTTGCTATTTTGGTAATGCTCTTTGCATTTATTACTTTTTTATTTTTATTCTTTTTACAATTTATTTAGAAAAATGCGGTTATTTGAATACAGCCACATGTTTCTTAACTACGGAAAATGATAGAGTTTTAGTAGACTTCTCATTAGCGGAATTTTCGTTGCTGGTAGAAGGCCGATGACGGAAAAAAGTCATCACAAGCAAAGATTTTTATGACAGCACAATGCTCCAACAGTTTGGGCAGAACATAAACATCATTAGTTTGCAGAGAAAACAGTGCGACATGTCACTTGGACACCGACACACAGTAGTACAAAACACATCCAATCACAAGGAAACGATTTTTTTAAGATCAGCGATTCCTTGAGGCCGGTGACATGCTGGCAAACATTCACTCTTGGCTAATCATACATATAATACTAGCTGTGACCTAACACACAATGACGCCGGGAGTAACACCGCTGTACCTCTCGAACACATTGGATGAATGGGACCACTCCCCAGGTCGCCGCCACAATGGTCGATGATGGTCGTCAAGGGTAGTGCCAAACACAAGAATGCGATGGCATTCATCAGCAGTTCGTTCATCCCGGTCACGGTACGCCCGAAAACGCACCCTATTGCTGCTGTTAACATCAGCCTACTCATAGGATAGTACTTCCATAATTTGGATGTAGCTAGACTCCGACCAACAGTCAAGGATGACGCAAAATGAGGCTGGGAGAGAACTACTTGTTCTCGGATGGCAGGCACAGATATGAGGGCATTATCATGATTTGTGCACAAGACGCCAATCGTGCATTGTGGTTGTCACTTATGATAATATCTCTGCTCTCAAGACCCATGATGTCCAAACTGGGTCACTGCCATCCGAATGCCCCACATATCTGGTTATTTGCTCGTTTCGACCAGCTGGCCAAATGAAGCTTCACTCTGTGACGGTGCAAACCCCCGTTACTAGATGAATAGGTCTAGTATGCAAGGATTGCTATGTGGAGAGAGAGCGCGCTACATGGTGCGCCAATCGCGGAAGCGCGTGGCGCGCCCGTGAGAGATTTGTGATGGTCAGTGTGATATCTCCGCCGCCGGGCGGCCACGTGGCCCGCAGCTTGGGGCATTGCTTGGTTTATCGCGCATTACGCGAAATCTATGTAACTTACGGTGAAGAGCGATTCGGCAGTGGGTTGTGGTCAGCAATATGCACCTTCTGAAAGTCACGAGACGCAAAAGTTATAGTAACCTCAAAATCGGTTAATATCACGGATACTGAAAGATTAATGATGATGATGATGAGCGTTTGGCGTCATTGGCCGGGAGGCCCCTCGCGGGGCAGGTCCGGCCGCCTTGGCGCAGGTCTTATTACATTCGGCGCCACATTGGGCGACCTGCACGCCGGATGGGGATGAAATGATGATGAACACAACACAACACCCAGTCCCTGAGCGGAGAAAATCTCCGACCCAGCCGGGAATCGAACCCGGGCCCGGAGGACGGCAATCCGTCACGCTGACCACTCAGCTACTGGGGCGGACTGAAAGATTAATAAAAATAGTAAATAACAACTTACAGTGATGAGCGAGCACTCATTAAAAACGTTTCGTCACAGCGGATCGAGTGCCGTAGTCTATGTTAAAATTAATAAATAATTAAGCCCGTAAAGAGCAATAAACAAAATTTGAGGGAAAATTGTTTATAAAATTCAATAGAAAATTCATGACGTAAAGAACGGCACTATATAATATTTTGGGTGCAAACACGTATTTTAAACTAGTTAAGTTATACTATACACTTAACTTGCAATAGTTTTCATTGTTTGCAAATTATTATTAACATTTATCTCCATAATTAATTAATTATTATAGATATGAAGATTTAGAGCAGCGCAATGTGTAGATCGCTATAGATTACGTCTAAAAACGATGCTATATGCGGTTCTATGTTAAAACTTTGCAGCATAGATGTCAACAAACAAATTTGCGCTAAGTGGCGAAATTTTACAAAAAATAAACTTTATTTACGGGTGATAGAATAATCCTAGAAATTAATGTAACATATCAAATAAGATGTACTTTTTAGAACGGTTCCGATGGTGTATTTATTTCTGTCGAGGGATGTATGTATCAAAAATTTTAACCTTAACTGGTGAGATTGGTACTTGCATAACGAGGGGGTTGATGTCCGAGCCTATATGAGCGAGCGGCCGTCTTGGCCAGGGGTCAGTCGTTGGTCAGTCGTTTTGGAGGGTGGGTGGCGAGCGAGCCCCACTTGAGCGTGGCCCACGTGGTCGTTTGAGAATTTTTTTTCGCTCCGATTTATTTCGACAAAGAGTATTGTTTAATAGTGCAAGTGTGCAAGCATATATTTGGTGAACTGGAAGTGCTACGATTATTTGTGTGAGTGCGAATTACGAGGTATACATCGGCGTAAGTGAACATGTGGCGATCTATGATTTCGCGCCAAAACTGCTAGAACAAAGAGGACAGTGGGACTTATGGTTCTGTTCGAACTGGTTGAGTAATTTTCGTTTATAGCAGCCTACATTACTGCAATGGGGGGCTCGGAGTCTAATTATTATTAAAGTAAAACTGTAAACCGTCTCACCAGTGCTACTTTCACTGTGTGAAAGAAAAGGACAACGCCAATAAATAGTGAAAAACTGATTTTGCTATAATAATCGCCTAATTTATGTTCCCTAGCATAAACTGTACTCATGAATATTAATTCAAAAACTATAACTAATGCGCTGTTGTTGAACAATGTACTAATGCACCAAGTGTGGAAATCATCCCCCGAGACTTACGTGAGAGCCAAAAATTTGCAATAAATTTTTTTTTAACCAACATGCACGTTCGTGAGAACGCTTCAACCGCACTTGTTTATTTACCGCCCCATCGCAACTCTGAGGCCCCTTTCAAACTGTCTGATGCTTAGATGAGTATACTGCATCTTCGTGTCCTTCACAATGATCATTCATTATCTCCCTTACTGTAGGGAGTGTAATTGTGCAAAAAATTTGCCTAAAATATTGATATTAATATTTTAACGAATTTTTACGTAATTAACCTTTCTACGATAGCCGTTGAATAAGTAATGCCCCACATATTTTTTAAAGCCATTAACATACATAGACAAACGTGTTGGTGCTTCACATTTCATGTTTTTTTCCGAACGCCGGTGAAGCTTCGAACCGTTCTGGCAGATGTCAGAGCCGTAGTACTGCGTCAAAATGGCGTCTACATACCACTGACGTTACAAGCAGCGTACTGTTATTGATTTGTTGTATGTAGAAAGAGAAACTGCGGTAAACATACATAAACGTTTGTGTGCAGTTGATAGGAGTGTGGTTGTGCGATGGGTAAAGAAAGCTGCAGCCTCAGGAAATGCACAAACAGAGCTCCGTGACCAGCTACGCTCGGGATGTCCTGCCACAGCCACTGCTCCAGACATATTGAATCTTGCGGATGCCATTATTCGTGTCGCATCAAAACTCGACAATTTGCTCTACAGTTGTCGGTCAGCATTGGAAGTGCTTCTGGAATGGTTGAACTCTTAGATATTCAAAAAGGTGCTCACGATGGGTTCCACGAATGATCACAACGGATTCAAAGAAAGACCATTTCATCTAAATTGTTGGAGCTTAAAGACGTTCTACGGAGAAAACACTTCGAAGATGACGGGAGTGTCAGTCTTGCAGTGACAATATGGCTCCGGCTACAGTACAAGAGCTTTTACCAGCGGGAATACATGCTCCTCCACGGTGTTGGCGTACGGTCATAGAACTTGATGGGAAGTGCGTAGAAAAATAGGACATGGTCACCAAATTCTGACTGTTAACATAAATATGTTCTGAGAAAAAAATGCGGGACATTACTTATTGAACGACCCTCGTATAATTTTAGGAAGGCCTTCATGATACCCCCATCACGTCCCTTTCTGGCTACTTCTCCCATCCACCTATTTATCCCCTGTCCCTCTGTTTCTCCTTTTCCCCGTCCAGTAGTTGCAAAACCCATTAGCCTAATATGTGACCCTGAATAGAAAAGACGGTTACTGACGCAACTACTAAGATAAATTCTACATTTATGTACAATTCTTATCACTTATTGTAATATACGAGGGCGTGCTGAAAAGTAAAGTCTCCGAACTTTTTATTCAGTACTGAATATCGGTTGAGGTATTAGATGTCATGCATATTACTCAGTCAGCTTTCCTGCTCCATTGAACGGAGTTGCGACCTTATGGGACTATAAGGCTCCTAAATGTAGCGTGTAACAAGGGGGTGGATAACGTAACTAGTCAGTATACAGTGAGACCCTCAGAAAATTGGAAGCACGAGTTCGAAGTGTACGCCCACACATGGAGTTCTATCTCTTTCAGCATGGCAATGCCAGAACACACACGTGCGCTGCGACATATGTAACAATCCGACACCTTGGGTTCACTCTCATAGAAAATCTTCCATACAGGCCCGACTTGGCTCCATCCGATTCTCATCAAATTCCAGATGTTAAATATCACCTTCGAGGGTTCATTTTGACAGTGATGTAGCGGTGAAAATAGAGCTGAGGTTGTCAATCTGTCAACAAAGTAAAAAATTTTACACTGACGGTATCAGCAAAATGGTCTCTGACGGGGAGAAGTGTATGTATTGCCAGGGTGACTCTGTTCAGATATGAATATGCAGACATAAAGAATACAGATGTAGGTAGTTTATAAAGCCAGCATACTCTCGTATCACAGAGTTCATATCAGTTTGTTTTGGATCTGAAGACTATCCAGAGTGATCGGAACTAGTCGTGTAATTAAAAATATGAAACTGAGACTGGGTAATAAATGAGAATTACTTTAAATATTAATACAGTTACTCATTCTCTTGAGACTACCCCACCTCTTGAACACAGGCCTACAAAACAATAGCCACACCACACTCATGTGTATACCATAGCATTGTTCGGCCACCAATGGGAAGGCTCTTTCATACACGAAAATGGGCATCTAGCCCCTAGGGGATTGGTCCGATGTCTTTTGTTTTAGAGATGGGTGAGGACGGCTTTAACGTTTTACACCAAATTTGGAATGGGTTTCTACCTTGCCTCCTACACGAGCCGAGAATTATTTTAGACTTGAAGAATTTTAAGAAAAGTTGCACTACCGGTTTCAAGTTACTAGGTCCCAGTACTGACGTGTGCTTCTGAAATATGGTTAAGAGATGTAAAATAAAGTTCTGTGAAGTAGAGCAGGAGTAACATGGAGAGAAGAGATGAGGAATGGATAGATAAAGGAAATAGTGAAAGAGGAAACCTTTCAATGCAGGAGAGAAACATCAAGGCTAATATGCTACGGGAACTTAAAGAGAATGGAAAACAGGAGGATTCCCAAGAAGATACATGAAATGGAGAGGCGAAGGAAACGACCAAGAGGAAGAGCAAGGGATATGTGGCTGAAGTGTGGTAGTGGACCAGAGTGAACACTGAAAGATTGTGGGAAAACAAAACAAGGTTTTGAAGCTCATGTTGCAAGTAGATCCAGCCTGGTACTAAAAATATTTCAAGGTGATTACAGTTTTACACAGATTGCTGAAGACAAGGGGACTCACTTAGCTGTACAATGGTATTCCCTGACTTGTGTCTTCAGGATTCTCCTGAAGACATAGTCAATACCTAAACTATCTTTTCTGCAGAGTTCCATGCGATGCTGACGGCGTTGAAGGATATGAGGCGTCTTCGGTGCAAACAGTTTATCACCTGCTCCAATTCCCATAGTGTCTTACAATCGTTGCAGTACATGTACCCGGCGGAGAAACTGGTCCAGCTCATACCCGACCAATCAGTACGGATCTGGCCTCTGTTTCATCTGATGAGAGTGTCATCAAGCTATTAAAGTTTTGTGGTGTGTCTGGACTCTGGCCTAAGCTTTTAGACTGGAGACCTAAATGTACTACAGAGTAGCTGGGTCAGCCCTTTTCATTCTAGCGACCAACCTTCTGCAGGTATCTGCTTTTAATTTTATTCACAGCCTTTCCCCTTTTTAACGTGTGCTAGGTCAGACAACGTGAATTTCTTTGTTTTATATCTGAGTGTGTAACGTTTCAAGAATTTGTTTACATTTTTCTTGGCAGTTCTCATTTTAGTAATTTTACTATTTTCCTCTACACTCGTTTCACTACATTTTCGTGAGAGCGCTGAAGACCCTGCTGTTGTGTGCCCACAAAAGCTTTTCATAATCGTCATCATCTTGTCCACCTTCCTCCAGGAGGAACGAATTGACAGAATGAAATGGCCTATGCTCTCTGCTAACATGGATGGCACCAGTTCAACATTGTAGTGCATTGCCACAGGAACACCCCCGATACGCATGGTGAACTCGGTGGTTGTGGTGTGACAGTGGTTGTCGGTGGGGGGGGGGGGGGGGGAGGAGGAGAGAGGTACCATTGAAGAGTGGGCACTGTTTTGAGTAAGAGTAATAGTGACGTCTCAAACATCTTGTAGGCAGATTTCGAAGCGTACCAGGCCTGTTGTAAACATTTGATTGAGCAATAATGGATTGAATATTACTCAGCAGCTGACCATGACCGCACAGAAAAAAATAAAAGAAGACAATAAAACGTTAAAACCCTACCACCACTATTGTAATTTATTATACTTTTACCTAAATAACAGAAAACCTTGTCTCTATGTCGGCACGAATAACCCTTTTACTAAATTTAATTTAGTTTCCGAATAAAATACACTGTAGGACAGTCCTGTTAATAGAAAAAGCTGATCAACAGAGTTATCCTGTTCACAGGATTTCACCGTATGTTGTGTCTGATGGAAAGGTAAATCAGACTATTCAATTCTTTTCCTAAGATCTTACCCAGCGGTTAGAAAGAAATGCAGTGTGAATAGTATTATTTTGAAGCTACGACAACTCAGTTTCAAGTTCATTTAGTGGTTTAAAATATGTCCTAACGGTCGCCAGCCTATCCAGACAATGAAACAGTGAAGTATTGGAAAACAGGTGTATGAATTTTCCCTATTTTCTTGCTACTGTTTAAGTTGATCCTTCAAAAAAATGGTACGGCATGTAAACAATGTTGGTGAAGACACTGGAATTTCTTTTTGACTACTCCACCCTTATGCATTACGTTTTTAAAAGAGAAAAAGCAAAGTAGATAAATTCAAGGAAGCTAAAAAAAAATTGGCCAGGGGGGACCTTTAGAAAAGCACTTTCCATAATCAATAAACTCAAATACTAAAATACTTAGATACTAAAGCACACACTTTCTATACCGAACATTTGACTTCAAGAGAACTTCTTTCTTACTGGAATTTACTTTTGAAAGCTATTACTCTTTGAACTCTGTATAGTCATTTAATAGAGGCTAGTAACTTTGCTTCATTCTCACTGAATTTTACATAAGCTAACTTTTACTATTACAGTTTGCAATATTTAAGAAAACTTTCTCATTATTTACACAAAAATAATTTAAATAGTGCCTCTTTACGTTAAGCTGGCACGTCGTAAGTCTGTAAAACACGACACTCGGATCAATCAAACACCAGGAAGAAACCATATATAAGTGTATTATTAGGATGAAATAACAGGGTTAACCAGTTTCTTTAAAATTCAAGAATGACTATTAAAACACAGTTTAAATTAATTGTTCACGCTGTACAGAAGTAAAATACAAAAATATCTTATCTGGTGGCTGTAGGCTTGGGTGTGGCGAACAATTATGACGCTTACACTACCCACGGTGCGGCCTGCAAGTATCTTGCTGTATGGTCTCAATTTCTCTTCTTGGCATCGTTCAGTTTTACATACAGTAGCCCAACAGCTCTCAGCTATTCCGTAAGCCGGTTGCAGTCTACATCCGAGGGAATTTCGTGCAAATTTGCACGCAAACTTTCTCCTGCTCCACTAGCGTATTGCCTCAATCACTGCTGCCTACAGACTGTGTGACTTACTTCCCGCACTTGCTCTAGGGAGCGCGCCAATTCGCCCTTGCCAAATTTCCCACTCCCCAGAGCCACTTCCGTTTCAAACAAAAGCACACTGGCTTTTACGTAACACCTATTTCTTACATTGTTCCTAAGTGTGACCATTTCTGACAATTGTCAAATTTACATCAATATGAACGGTTTATACACACAAATATTTTTAAATACAAAATGTCATCACGAAATTATTTATCGTAATAAACAATTTACATAGTATTTTACATACAATACTCACATATGATGCAAAACGCCGACCTCTAGTACAGCACACTTTACAGAAGATATAGTACGAATATGCGAAAAATTTAAAGCAAAAAATTATAAAAATTTAGATGAACCATAAACAAATTGTGTTTATAAGGAAGGAAGGAAGACTGGGTTTAACGTCTCGTCGACATCGAGTCATTAGAGACGGAGTACGAGCTGTGATTGCGTCAAGGATAGGGAAGGAAATCGGCTGTACCCTTTTAAAAGGAGCGATTTCGGCATTTTCCTGGAGCGATTTAGGGAACTCAGGGAAAACCTAAATCTGGATGACCGGACGCGGGTTTTAACTGTCATCCTCCCGAATGCAAGTCCAGAGTGCTAACTACTGCGCCACCTTGCTCGGTACATGCGCGTTTGTACCGCTACTACCGAACATACCTATTGCGTGAAGATTTCACTCATTTTGTTTCAAAATAGGCACGAAGAAGCATAGTAGCGACCCCTACCAACATGTTAAATTCAACAGAAAGACATGGTCAATATGAGCCACATGGATCTGACGCCCCTCGATAAAATCTAATAGAAGTAGAAAGTTAATACAAAAATTTATACTGAGGTGAGAAAATTCATGGGACAGTGATATGTACATATAGAAATGGTGGTAACACCACGTATGTAAAGTGTAAAAGGACACTGCATTGGAAGAGCTATCATTGGTACTCAGATGATTCATGTATAAATGTTTCCGACGTGATTATCGACGCGCGAAGGGAATTAACAAACTCTCAAAGCGGAAAATTGTAGTTGGAGCTGTACGCATTGGACATTCCATTTCGGACATCATCAGGGAATTCAGTATTCCGAGATCCATAGTATCATGGATGTGCTGAGAGTACCAAATTTTAGGCCGTACCTATCACTCCAGACATTGCAGCGGTTCACAGTGGCTCCAGTGTGGAGACAAGTGCAAAAACTGCGGTCACGCTGCACTCCAGAGGTGTGTAATCACGTTCTACGCTACTGGCCATTAAAATTGCTACACCACGAAGATAACGAGCTATAGGCGCGAAATTTAACCGACAGGAAGAAGATGCTATGATATGCAAATGATTAGCTTTACAGAGCATTCACACAAGGTCGGCGCAGGTGGCGACACCTACAATCTGCTGACATGAGGAACGTTTCCAACCGATTATTCATACACAAACAGCAGTTGACCGGCGTTGCCTGGTGAAACGTTGTTGTGATGCCTCGTGTCAAGAGGAGAAATGCGTACCATCACGTTTCCGACATTGATTAAGGTCGGATTGTAGCCTATCGGGATTGCTGCTCGCGTTGGTCAAGATCCAATGACTGTTAGCAGAATATGGAATCGGTGGATTCAGGAGGGTAATACGGAACGCCGTGCTGGATCCCAACGGTCTCGTATCACTAGCAGTCGAGATGACTGCATCTTATCCGCATGGGTGTAACGAATCGTGAGGCCACGTCTCGATCCCTGAGTCAACAGACAGGGACGTTTGCAAGACAACCATCTGCACGAACAGTTCGAAGACGTTTGGAGCAGCATGGACTATCAGCTCGGAGACCATGGCTGCGGTTACCCTTGACGCTGCATCACAGGCAGGAAAGCGTGCGATTGTGTACTCCATTACGAACCTGGGTGCACGAATGTCAAAATGTCATTTTTTCGGATGAATCCTGCTTCTGTTTACAGCATCATGATGGTCGCATCTGTGTTTGGCGACATCGCAGTGAACGCACATTGGAAGCGTTTATTCATCGCCATACTGGCGTATCACCCGGCGTCATGGAATGGGGAGCCATTGGCTACACGTCTCGGTCACCTCTTGTGCGCACGGACGGCACTTTGAACAGTGGACGTTACATTTCAGATGTGTTACGACCCGTGTCTCTACCCTTCATTCGATCCCTGCGAAACCCTACATTTCAGCAGGATAATGAACGAACGCATGTTGCCGGTCGTGTACGGGCCTTTCTGGATACAGAAAATGTTCGACTGCCGCCCTGGCCAGAACATTCTCCAGATCTCTCACCAACCGAAAACGTCTGTTCAATAGTGGCCGAGCGTCTGGCTCGTCAGAATATGCCGGTCACTACTCTTGATGAACTGTGGTATCGTGTTGAAGCTGCATGGGCAGCTGTACCTGTACACGCCATCCAAGCTCTGTTTGACTGATTGCCCAGGTGGTTCTTCTGGGTACTGATTTCTCAGGATCTATGCACTCAAATTGGGTGAAAATATAATCAAATGTCATTTCTAGTATAATATATTAATCCAATGAATACCCATTTATCATCTGCATTTCTTCTTGGTGTAGCAATTTTAATGGCCAGTAGAGTATATGGGTGCACTACCCCAAATACCCCTGGAGAAGGGTTGAAACGTCTGAAGGTGTCACCAGTATAAAAGTTTGTCAAGAACGCCTTCCTGTCGATCATCACATTCTGAGCTTTCGTGTACGAGCGCGAAACGGACAGTAATCTACGCCCAAGGGAAACAGTGCTTTAAATGGCGCCACTAATGCCACCCCCTTAATGCCACCCCCTGAAGCCTTTTTGTGTTGATACTGAGCGGCGGAGTGTCTGATATCATGTACGCGGCCATCCATAATGCAACCGCGTTATTTAAACGCTGGGTGTCAGGTTCTGACGTCCATCGCGGAGACGTCGAAAGAAGTTGTGGGATGTGGGCAAGAGGGGCTGACAGGACCTTCTCTACATATGACACGTCCATTCTGGTGTTGGGAATAATTGCGGTGAAATTTGTTTCCATTGTGACATAATTGGCCAGTCTTGCAACTCACACGAACTTCAGAGCTATGGACTTTTCTTCGCATGTGTCGGTACCTCGCTACTGAAGCATCGCCGAGTCCGTGGGTAGTGTCTCTGGACGTCACGCTCCTGCACCGCTACAGAGGAACGCTGTAGGCACATTTTACTCAAATTTCAAACTAATGCGACGCAATGGGAGACAATTACAGGGTTTAAAAAAATAATTCTTTGATTCTCTTGCGATGTATAATTTTGTCTTTAGAAATTAGATATTTGACTTTTTTTATTTTTAAATTTTTTTTAAAGCCAGTGTTACAGGAATTTCAACGAAATTAATAATCTTTCCACACCACATTGATTAGCGGGCTGAAAAAGGGCGCTAATTGTCATGATAACAGAACGAACGTTTTACGCATTGGGAAGTACCTTCTGACAGTTAATGCGTGTCAACTGAATAACCGTCACCACGAAATTCGCCAACCATGTAACATAGTAGCGTGTAAATCTGTTGCATTTGAAGTTGTGGGGTCAGCCAGTTTACCAACTCGTTATGATTTAAATTTAACCGGTCCCGTCTGGAGTATCCCCTATTAAATTCATCTAATGAGCGACAACTAATGAGAAGGGTAGCGAGTGATTGGCGTAGCTGGAGAACTCGCAGTGGATTAATGGACTACAGGCACACACGACTGCCGAATGAAGACCCTTATCCGCTTCCAGGTAATCCCTGCAGCTGACAGCGGATCGAATTTTGACGCGTATATACTGCATTCAGTGAGAGATACTCTGAAGAACGAGCAACATCTCTGACAGAATTTTTGATTAAACACTAAATTTGAATATAATGAAGTACTCTCAGATGGAAGAGCTTCTGTCCACACGGTTTTAAAAGCGTGCGACACTCGGCTTGCTCTTTTTCCGCTTGATATCCTGCCAACTGTGGACGAAGTACAACAGGCAGATTCCATATTCCTAGATTTCCGAAAAGTCTTTGACACGATGTACCACTAGAGACTGTTTACGAAAGCACGATAATAAGGAATAGTTTGCCAGATATGTCTATCGCTCGAAGACTTGTAACCTCCCCACAAAAATTTACAAGACAATATTATATAGAAATGGGAGTCAAATGAAACCTTCCCACAAAAATGTTGAAAGACTATAATTTGAATGTTAACAAGAATACAACCTAACGTAATTTCCCAGCAAATAAATTCAATGACAATGACCATTAGACAAAAATTAGCAATCTGACCCAAGTATAAGCTCCTCACAAAAAATAATGAAAAACAATTCAGTGCCAATGAAATCTCAGTGATAATGATAATTCAATTAAACCGAAATATCGGTCTTTGGCCCTGTGCAAATCAGAATTAAATTCTTACCTCATTGTAACTGCAAGTCAAATTTCTGCTCTTATTCTTGCGCACAGCTTGGAGGAACTGCATTGCAAATAATAACTTTCCTTTTTTTGTAATTTAACTGAAACTTTTCTTTAAGGGAAGTGGAACGAAATCGTTAATTCAATTAAATAAATTTTTTTGTAAAATTGCTTTTGAAATCAAAATTATTATTGGGGCACTTGTTGGAAATTAATTACAATCAATAAACTTTACATTATCTGATGATTACCTTAATTGACAATATACCTCATTCAGCATCTTGACCAGTGTTGCCGACAGACTACATCACACAACCGCACTGGGCTGCTACTACTGACCGACCGCTCTGCATGACGACTACTAGCGTACTCTACGACGACTACCACTGTACTGCTCTACATGACGACTACAACTGAACTGCTTGCAACACTCGCGCGGTCAAGCGCAGACTAACTACGATTATAGGCTCTCTGGTCAAAGATTTTAAGGTGCCTCACCATTGCTGCTATGTTACATACGTGTTTCAGACTTCTTAAATAATACGACTCAGTACGTTGTTCGCGACGGCGAGTGGTCGTCAGAGACAAGGGTACCTTTCGAAGTGTCTTAGGGAAATGTGATAGTACGGCTATTATTCTCTAAACACTTAAATCATCTGTCGGACAGGATAAGCAGCAACCTGTGCCTGTTTGCTGATGATGCTGTGGTGTACAGAAAACGTCGTCTTTGAGCGACTGTAGCAAGGCACAGGATGACTTACAAAACATTTCTACTTGGTGTAACGAATGGCTGCTAGTTCTAGATGAAGAAAATGTAAGTTAATGTAGATGAGTAGCAAAAATAATTCGGAAATATTTGGATAGTGGTACTAGTGTCCTACTTCACACAGAGAGGTTGATTAAACATCTAGTAAGCGTGACGTTACAAAATGATATGAAATGGAACGATCATGTTAGCACAGGCGAAAAGTTGACTTCTGTCTATTGGCGGTGTGTTAGGAAAATGGTTCACCTGTTAACGAGTCTGCGCTCGTAGAACACTAGTGAGACCCTTTCTTGAGTGCTGCTCCAGCATCTGGAATCCCCACTAGGTCGGATTAAAGGAAGAGATCGAAGCAGTTCAAAGTCGGGCTGCTAAATTTGTTACCGATAAGTTCGACCAACGCGCAAGTTTTATGGAGATGCTAACAGGACTGAAATGAGAAAGCCGGAGGTAAGGTGACGTTCTTTTCGAGAAACGCTATTGAGAAAATTTAGAGAACCTACATTTGAAGCTGACTGCAGAACGATCCTCCTGCCGCCAATGTACATTTCACGTAAGGAACGCAAACATAGGACAAGAGAAATTAAGGCTCATAAGGCGGCATATAGACAGTCGCTTTCCCTCACTCTATTTGCTAGTGGAGCAGGAAGGGAAATGACTGCTAGTGGTACCACGTACCCTCTGTCACGCACCACATGGTGGCTTGCAAAGTATGTACGTAGATGTAGATGTACTGCAGCTGTGTAATACAGTAGTTCAGTTATCTGACGTAGTGCACTGTTTTTGTTTTGCGTGGTACGCCAACTGTAACGGAATTTCTTCACAAGTGACCGTATTTCTTCTACATGTTTCGTCAGTCCCCATTGCTTCTACAAAGTGTGACCTATGTAACCAATGCGGCTACTCTCCTGTTGCCTATATTTAGCGATTTCCTTTCCGGAGTTCGTTTATACATTCTTAACATGACACCTCTACTCATACTCCAAACATCTATTCATTTCTGGTCGATATGCTAGTTACGTGAATTGAAGGAGTAGCCATTGAAAAAAGCATAGCTTCAGAAGTGAGATTAAATTTCAGGGTGAAAATATTTCAACGGCAAGATTTTCTGACAACTACAGAAACGTTATTAAAAGCGAAGAAGATGTACAGGAGATGCTGATTGGATTGAAGTGTTTACTCAGCACAGAACATGGATTGAGAGTAAACTGAAAAAAGGCAAAAGAGTAGCATAAAAGCAATTAGTCTTAAACTTAACTTCAGAACTGTAGATTATAAAGTAAATGAAGGTAGGAGGCCACGAAAATCAGAATGGCACAGGCAAATGGGGCTTTCCTGGGCATAAAAATTCTACTACTCGTAGTATCAAATATTCACTTTATTTTCAGGAAGAACACTGACTATGTAGGTTTGGAGCACGCCATTGTATGTAATTGATTCACGGACAGTGGGAAACCTGGAAATGAAGGAAATCGATGGGTTTGAAATGTGATAATATACTAGAGTGATGAAAATTAGGTGCTCTCATAAGAAATGAGGAAATTCTCCACAGAAACGTCGAGGAACTAAATTTGAGGGAGACACTGATAAGAAGAGAGAACAGAATGGTAAGAAGTGTGTTAAGGAAACAGTTAATAACTCCCATGGTAGTAGAGAGAGCTGTAAAGCGTAAAAACCAGTGGGGAAGGCAGAGTTTAGAGTGTATCCAAAAAATAATTAATGGCACTGGATCTAAGTGCTACTATGAGATAAAGAGGTTTGTACAGGAGAGGAAATTGCTGCGGGCCACATCGGACCAGTGAAAAGACTGATAATCCAAAGAAAAATAATGCCTACTGCAGCTGGGCTGCCCTGTCCCCCAAAGTAATAACCCTGTGAGAACGTTTGTATCTATGGTAGCGTGCTTTAGCTTCCGCAGCTGGATATCTTCGCTAATTAACTATTCGACAGTATTCAGCTGACGCTACACTTAGGATAAAAGACTGCGGTAGGATAGTCATTTTTACTAACACCATTTACGCTAGTATTGAAAAGTCACTGAAGAGAGGATAGTGGCAAGTGCAAACATAAGCATTCTCTCGGAACGATGCTCGCAGTTTCTACAGGCATCAGAATCCTGCTCTCTAGGAAAGGATTACGCTTGACTCTAATACGAACGTGAAGTTGTATTCTTCTCTGATGTGTTAGAAGGCTCCTTATAGATTTTCTTACATCATGAGATACTTTTCGCCCTTTAGATTAGAGTTCAAGTTACGAGCTTTTCAAATATTTTGGTTACCTTACAAAAGGAATACATTTTTGTAAATGAAATTACCGTGCCATTAGAATGAAAATCTTACAATCCTGATAAATTTTGAAGATATTGTAACATTTGACGATGATATTAGTTACTAAAGTCAAACTGGCATACGGGGGATGAGGTTTTTACAGCTATCAAATTGCTTCGAAATATGGAAGAGGACTTGTAAATTCTCAAATCTTGGTCAGAAACCGGAAAAGCATAAGGAAAATTGCAAAACAAAGTTTACTTTGGGTGAAGGTCAAATATAGCGTGATGCAACACCCTCACTAAGAAGTTTTACACCATACAAAATTATTGTCACATATGCAAAACAGAGCGATTCATCATTTGTGACGCTCGACCAATGCACTGAGGGTGACTGGTTTTAACAAAGGAAATAAAAGTTGACTTACTGCCAGTTTGCAGTAACGATGCTTGCGTTGGTCTTATTAGGTGTTGCATTAAAATCAATTTACATGTCACCAGTTTTACTGTGAGCACTCATCCCATATGACTCAGTTCTTAGTAGCTCATACTCACATTCGGTTTGCAATAACAGAACAAAACTGGAATAAGCCATAAAAATAATAGAAGTATTGGTGCTCGTATTTCCGCAGTATAATCACTTTATGTCTACTGTTCAAAATTGCTAATTCTCTCACGTATATTAGAGCAGCAAAGGGTCCTCGTTCGTTTCTCGCGTCTACATTGCATCGCGACTCGAATTGTCTCCGGTTTTTCGATACTTTTTTGCAACAATTGATTTTTCGATTACTTCTGTCTAACCCTTACCCGCCATTAATCAACTACCTTAGCTTCATTAGTTATTCGTTCCTGCATACTTTACCTTTTCACACAGGACGCGAATGAACTTTCACTCTTGAATATCATTTGAATGACAGGTGTTTCACTACTTTCATTCAACATTCAACTAAAATAATTATTATTAACCGTCGGGACAATTCCTGCATGAAACCGTACAGGAATGTGAAGGGACGCGCTTCAGCACCGACGGCAGTTTTCATACAGAAGACAAAAGCGACCTGGACGAGCCCCTTGTTGTACCAATGTCTGCAGCAGCTGAGGCCACGAAGATATTAATTCATGTAATATTTTGCAACATTATTAATCTTTACTAATCAGTTTTTATCTATAATGACACTGATCATTTGATTACAGCTTTTCTTTAGTTGAAGAGTAGCAAAAACTTAGTATTCAGTCTGGACCTTCATAGTCTCCGACCATTTGCCTGGATCTTTCAGTGCCCAATGATTTCCGATAAATACGTTCAATACAACCTATTTTAAGGGTAATACACCGGTGACACGGCGCGGATGAGAGATAGACGAGTGGGAGGGTTCGTTTGGCTATGGGGCACAGAAGTCATTTTTCGTAATTTTTCCCTTTGCTCCCTCCGCCCTCTTGTAAAAACTGAATGTACTTTCAAGTGGTGTGGATGTCTATTTCTTATAACATGTATATTTTTAGAGTTTAGGGGAGAGATATTGGGTATTTTTAACTTTTTAGCAGAAGAGTAAAAATACGTACTATTCAGCGTGGTCATCTTCGAGAAACATATGGTTGTAGAGACGTACAAGACCCAAGAAAGCGGGCAAAATTTGAAGTTTTTTTTTGTTTTTCTTTGTGAATCCAATCTTCCAGAAGGCAGAAAACACGAAATTCTGATTCAACACCCCAAAAACCATATGAAACCGCGGAGAAAATGGCTTCATCTATTTTCTTAAGGGAAAAACATAATTTGTCTGGTGTACAACACTTGCGTCTGACTCTGACATTTCAATCAAAACGTATATAGATAGTTTTTTCGCAATGTCTAGCTCGATGACCTTACAGACACCTGGCGTGAATTCCCATGAATATCATAAGGTTTCGAAGGAAACGTTCTGTATCAGCTCACCGGAATATTATGCGTACAGACTGACTCACCATTAAAAGTAAATGCAAGAGAAATGTTCAATTGTTGAATGTTATTTGTTTCAGCTTTTTAGGAACTAATAAGTGACTGTTGTCAAACGATAATTACTAACCCCAGTACACACACGCCTTAATGGTCGGGCGTTGACATAAGTACCTATTCATACGAAGATGCATAAACATTGACTTTACTGTCACGCCGCAGTGAATGTGATTAGAGAACGTGACATATGCTGGAACACTATGTGCCTTTCGAAACAGCTCAAATCAAGTTAGATTTACTGTGTAGTAGGATGCGGATATAAATCTTTTTTCGATAATTAAGCTATAGGTGTCCCAAAGTAAACTATAGTTGTACTAATGCTGGCATGTAGATCTTAATGGTTTGCACAAAAATATGTAGCAGGCACAATAAACAGCCGTATCAAACGGTCAACTATAATCACTGAGTTAATGATAAAGTACAAAAAGCTTTGTGTAATGAAAAGAAAATTGTTATTGTTAATGGGAAAGCGTTGCCGGCAATTAAACTCAAGTTAGAGAAGCACTACAGTTACCTGGTATCAGTTATTACAACCATTTCAATCAAATGCGATCCACTTTAATGAGCACTAATGAACTTCAAATTTAAGTTCATTCTGTTTCAATTACAACTATTTTATAGTTAGCAGAATATGAGACTTTTCATGAATGAATGAAGAGTAAAATACCATCACACGTTAAAGGCGCATGTCACGTGCCTATGTAATATTTTGCACAAAGAAATACAAACGTCTAGCCTTAGACTTGAAGAACAATGTAATAGTTCCAGATCCAAAGACGGCAAGTGTGAGTATTCTCGAATCGTCACTGTAAGTGTGAATATTCTCGAATCGTCACTGTAAGCTTTAACGGAAACATGCAAGTTTTCTAGAAAAAATAAGATACAAAATGAAACTTTCTTCACATAATGTACTATTTGCTTTAAGGATCGTGACTTTTTCTTTCAGTGTGAAAATTGTTTCTCAGGGGCGATTAAGTAATTGAAATGTCATCTTTTTTTTAATTTCACGTCAACAACATCTGTCAAAAATAAATAATAAATTATTTCATATTATATTTCTGGAATATAAATGTTGCGAGCAAAAATACATCATACCCTCTAATTTAACCTGCATTTATAGTCATTTTCAGACACTGTAAGCCATAAGAGCTATTTTACTAACAATCGAGCTGTCTCTCTCTCTCTCTCTCTCTCTCTCTCCTCTCTCTCTCTCTCTCTCTCTCTCTCTCTCTCTCTCTCTCTCTCTCTCTCACACACACACACACACACACACACACAAGCGCGCGCGCGCGCCCGCACGCGCGCGCGTGCGCGATCAAAGGAGATTTTAAAGAAATGTATTTTGATGCGATGAAATGATCATTTCACTTCAGTTACCTCTATAAAGCCGTGTACTTGGTATTTTAAATGGATTTAAAACAAACAAAAATGAAGAACACGTCAAAAGGAAGTACCAGCTAAAACACTAAATACAATGGTCTGATAAACCTCAGTGTTTGATTAGAAAACTGCCGTCACTTGCACCAGAGAATTTAGTGACCAGCTCGAACTTACACTGACGTATTGTGATCGCATATTCTTATTTAGCAATCACCGTCTTTACGTCCACCATTATCTGTTGTGTTGTTGGGCTTTGGCCATATACGTCATCGACATAATTTTTTCTTTCGGGCTCGTTGCTGAGCTGTCTACGACTGTTACGTGCTGTACCTGTCACTGGCGTCAGCGATCTCATTTAACTTCCTGAAATTTTGATTTCCTAACTTGTCACTTCGCTTACATGCTTGTCCATACGGCTACACAAAATTATTCAGCTGCAATGCGACCCTCGCCACGAAAGCAGAATTTTTTCCGTAACGGTATCAACGTTGCAGTTGTATTACGGCAACATTTGTGCATACATCCTACCAGCGTTAGCATACAGCGTTTCTGTTATTTCTGAAAACACTTACTTTCCAGCAATGTTCATAATAACATGCCATTGTGTCCGACCCCATCATTACCCAACGTTTCCAGAATAGTTATGTCAACCAAAAAACTTTGTGTCTCCCAACTAAGTTAAAATTGAAACATCAGTGACCAAGATTAGCTCTAGTAACTCGAGTAAGCATGATACGAGGTATGTCCACAAAGTAATTTCCGTTTGGTTATATAAAGCAAACGTGTATAGATACAAAAAAATATTTATTGTACACGAATCTTCAACTGTTAAACTACTTTTCTACATAGCTTCCGAAATTTTGTCGGTAGTTGTCATAGCGTGGCACAAGTTTTTGTATGCCTTCTTCATAGAAGGTTGCCGCCTGTGTATTCAGCCATGTGGTAACATATTCTTTCAGCTCGTCATCATCGTTAGGTGTTGACCACCAAGGACAGATCTTAGGTGTAAAAAGAGATGAAAGCCGCTAGGAGCGCGATCCAGGCTGTACGGAGGATAATCAAAAGCGTCCCAGTGAAATTCCCGTAAGAGTTGTTTATTCACATTCGCCGATGAGGTCGGCCATTATCGTGAAAAATAAATAAAATAAAATAAAACACCTTTCGACAGTAATCCTCGGCGCTTGTTCTGTATTGTGCGGCACAATTTCTTAATGGTCTCGCAGTAACCATGTGCATCGATTGTTTGGCCTCGTGTTAAGAAATCAACCAGCAAAATCCCTTTCTGTCCCAACAAACGCTGCACATGACTTTTCGAGGTGTCAAGTTTTGCTTAAGCTTAACCTTCGTTGGGAATGAAGTGTGCCTCCATTCCATTGATTGCCGTGTTGTTTCAGGGGTGTCGTACGATATCCAAGTTGCATCCCCCGTGACTATCTGAGAAAGAAAACCATCGTCTTCTTCATTGTGGCGTGTCAAAAACTGAAGTGCACTGCCCATCCGTTGTTTTTTGTGTTGTTAAGTAAGAATTTCGGATACCCAACGTAAGCAAAGTTTTCGAAAATTCAGTTTTTCAGTAACAATTTCATGAACTAGTGATCGTGTGATTTGAGGAACTTCCATAGCAGGGGCACAAAGTGTTAACTTACAATTGTGCTTAATCTTTTCTTCAGTTATGTGAACCAATTATTCAGTGACCACAGACGGGCGTCCACTTCGTTCTTCGTCGTACACTTGATCACGTCCTTCATCGAACAGTCTGACCCATCTAACCACTGAATCACTCATAGCTTTTTGTCCGTAATCCTCGCAGATTTGCCGATGACTTTCCTTTGGTTTAACTTTCTTTGCATTTAGAAATCGAATCACAGATCTGATTTCACACGCGGCGGTATTTCCAATTACGGCTGACATTGTAAAGAAGCACTACAAAGCACACGTCGGCAGCAGCGATCTGAAAATGGCGTACATGTCTTCTCCTTGAATCACAGTAACTGCCGCGCCTGCTCGGAACTCCGATCGTAGCGCTGGCACGGATAGAAATAGAAACGGAACTTACTTTGTGGACGACCCTCATAAAAGAATATGTGCTTAAACCTAAACTGTGTGTACACATTTAGAGATTTCTTTCATACATAATATTTTCTCAGCGTCATGTGACGACAGGGTTTGTTTCAGAGGTCATGTAGGAAATTTAAGCTCAGAAAATTCTCCGTTCAGAATTCTTAAATACGAAATTATACCTCAAAACTGGCGAAAAATTAATTATGTTCATTTTATTATTGAGTTTTTAGAGTTCGCATTTTCAGAAATGCGTAACATTTACATGTAATTTATTAACGTTTAAATTGAATGTTAGAGAACAGTGACGATCAGACGAGACAATTATCTATCCACTTCGTAACGGAGAGGCCTTATTTAGATGACCATATGACTAGAAAAATACTATATAAAATTTGAGAATTCTCTATCACTCACCGGCAAACAGTACATAGCGAATTATATCCATATTAATATACACTGAAGCGCCAAAGAACCGGGAGGGTCGAGTCCTCCCTCGGGCATTGTATTGTGTGTTGTTCTTAGCGTAAGTTAGTTTAAGTAGTGTGTAAGTCTAGGGACCGATGACCTCAGCAGATTGGTCCCTTAGGAATTCACACTCATTTGAACATTTGCCAAAGAACCTGGAATAGGCATGCGTATTCAAATACAGAGATATGTAAACAGGCCGAATACGGCGCTGCTTTCGGCAACGCCTATATAAGACAGCAAGTGTCTGGCGCAGTTGTTAGATGGTTCAAATGGCTCTAAGCACTATGGGACTTAACATCTGAGGTCATCAGTCCCCTAGACTTAGAACTACTTAAACTTAACTAACCTAAAGACATCACACATATCCATGCCCGAGGCAGGATTCGAGCCTGTGACCGTAGCAGCAGCGCGGTTCTTTACTGAAGCGCCTAGAACCGCTCGGCCACAGCGGCCGGCGCAGTTGTTAGATCGGTTACCGCTGCAACAATGGCAGTTATTAAGATTTAAGTGAGTTTGAACAGGGTGTTATAGCCGACGCACGAACGATGGGATACAGCATCTCCAAAGTAGCGATGAAGTGGGAATTTTGCCGTAGGACTATTTCACGAGTGCACCGTGAATATGAGGAATCCGGTAAAACATCAGATCTTCGACATCGCTGCGGCCGGAGAAAGGTCTTGCAAGGACGGGACCAACGAGGGCTGAAGTGAATCGTTCAGCGTGACAGAACTGCAACTCTTCCGCAAATTTCCGCATATTTCAATGCTAGGCCATCAACAATTGTTCAGCGTGCGAACCATTCAACGAAACATCATCGACATGGGCTCTCGGAACCGATAGCGCACTCGGGTACCCTTGATGATTGCACGACTCCTCGCCTGGGTCCATCAACACCGACCTGAATTGCTAATGACTGAAAACATGTTGCTTGATCGGACGAGTATCGTTTCAAATTGTATCGAACGGATAGACGATGTACAGGTATTAAGACAACCTTATGAATCCGTGGACACTGCTAGTCAGAGGGGTCTGATCAAGCTGGTGGAGGCTCTGTAATGATGTGGGGCGTGTGCAGCTGGAGTGATATGGCACACCTGATACATCTAGATACTACTCAGGCAGGTGACACGTACGTAAGCATCCTATCTGATCACCTGCATCAGTTCATGTCCGTTGCGCATTCCAGCAGGACAATGCGACATCCCACAGGTCCAGAATTGCTATAGAGTGGCTCCAAGAATACTCTTCTGAGTTCAAACACTCCGCTGACCATTAAACTCACCGGAACATGAACACTACTGAGCATATCTGCGATGCCTTGCAATGTGCTGTTCAGAAGAGATCTCCACCCCTTCGTACTCCTAAGGATTTGTGGACAGCCCTGCTGGATTCATGATGTCAGTTCCCTTCAGCACTACTTCAGACATTAGTCGAGTCCATGCCACGTCGTGTTGCGACACTTCTGCGTGTTCGCGGGGCCCCTTCACGATATTAGGCAGGTGTACCAGTTTCTTGGCTCTTCAGCGTGTAACTGGAAGTAAACGAATTTAACAGTGCTTCTTCTATTTTTGTGGATGAAATAATACATTGTCGGAAAAAATTAGTACGATGGGAAAGATAACGACAATATAGATCCGATGACGGCATATTCTGCCTGGAGGATAGTAAATGTTCTGAAAATGATTTCAAGATCGTCCTCCAACAGCGTAGTTGCATAACTACCAGAGCGCTATCTGTGCTTGCTCTTTAATAGGTTATTCTCATAGCCAGAAGCCTCTGATTGGTACAAACATGTGAACCAAGCAGGTAACCATCCCGCGGAACCTCACACGTGCTTCATACGGCCAATTGAGCGTTTTTGAAAGGGGCCAAATTGCCGCCACCTGAGTGACAGGATGGTCCTTTCCGAGAGTTTTCACAAACTTTGGACGTGCTGCGTCAGTTGTGCAAAGACGCTGGTGCAAGTGGTCTCCTGAACTTCTCACATCCGTAGATGAAGTTGTGGGCGACCGCGCACCACACACACCCCCCACGCTCCTCATATATTTAGATCAGCAGTGGTAGATCGTAGTGGCAGATCGTACAGCTACCCAGCACAGACAAGAGGGCTTCTGATCCCAGACGCGTCAACACGCACACCTCTAGCCCTCCTTCCACTCACGCCACAGCATCGTCGTGCACGGTTCGACTGGTGCCGGCACAGGATCGCTTGGAAGATGGAATGGAGCGCCAAAATCTTTAGCGATGATAGCAGGTTCTACCTGCACGCAAGTGATGGTCGTTTGCACGTTCGATGTAAACTCCGTGAGCGCTGTCTCGTAAAGTGCCTTCGTCCTAAACACGCTGGTTCCAAACAAGTTCTTATGATACTCTAAGTACAACTCTCGTTGACCGTTTGTGTTTCTGGAGAGAACGCTAACCAGAGCTCGGTACGTGCAGAATGTTGTTAGATCCGGTCTTCTGCCGTTCTTGCAACAAGGAGGTGATGTGTCGTTCCAGCAGGATGATTCTTGCCCACATACTGCCAATTAAACTCAACACGCAACACTATCTCCGGATTTGTCTCCAATCGAGCACGTTTGTGACACTATGGGAAGTGACTCGCGAGACTCTTCAGCCAACAACTCTCACAGAACTACGTTGACAGGTCGAGCGGGTTCCGCATAATGTGTCCCAGGTCAGTATCTCTGGATCTGTTCGATCGACTGGATGTTTGAGTCGGCATCTGCACTGCCACCTGTGGGGGCTAAACCACGTAATAATAAGAGTGTTTCAGCGTGGGTCGACAGCTAGTACCTCAGAACTGCGTAAGCTACTGATCTGTAAATGTAATCAACTCAGGTTCTCCATATGCATTGTTACAACTGTAAACCTTGACTACATGGGAAACATCAAAAAGGTTGTTTTAAATCATTATTATTATTAGAGCAGTGTACATTGAAATGATTGTCACTTTTGGCTATATTGTATGGCAGCACGGAAGGTAAAATAAAGTTTTCTTCAAAAAAAGAACCTGTTGCATTCAAGTTTATAAATAAGAGTACTCACGTGAATATTATATAAATTATGAATTGTATAGACTGACCATATAAAAAACAGTTGTCAAATACAATCCAGATTATTAGCCTCATTTCTATATTTGATTACATCTTTTGTTCCGCTCAGCTACTAAATGGTGGAGAAAGAGATTTCACCTCTGAAGAAAAATAAACTTACCAGGCAATCGATTTCTCTCTAGTCTCTCTAGTCAATAACAGTCGCCTTACAGTTGTTTCTACTGATTCGAGTAAACGACAGTCAAGCTCCAAAATAGTACGGTTCTCAATACAAATCGGAAAACTTGTGGACTATAATTTAGTGTAGAACAAGAAACGGCTTGTGAAGCTGTGATAACAGCGATCCACATAATTCTGCTGACTTTCTGTCTTGTCGACAACTAATATGGATGTGAATAGTTTATGGAATCTTATAAAGAATTTTTTTGGTTTCTTCATAATTTTCGTTTACTGGTTATTTGACATTTGTCTGAAGATGATTGCCAACGGCCCTTCAATCTTCCATAGAATTCGGTTAATAACCACAGATACAGGATGAAAGTTCACATATTATTTACACATCATGCCATTTCACACCAGTTGAAACGTCCCCTTTGAACATTTATACATGACTGTGCTTAAACTGACACACAATATTTTTAGCGCAACGCAATCTGACTTTCAATAACCCCTAAAAAACAATGGCCCTGACTAACATTAACCTATACCTTTCACAAATCACTTACCTCACAAAAATCTTCGTTACTCGAACTACTGCAATACAGCGAGCGCCACTACTGCCAGCTAAATAAAAGATTCAAACTACGGAAGGCACTAACTACTGATAGGCATAGTTAGCAATTGAAAGATGTTGATAGAGAACAAACAATGTATTTACCTTAATAGTCATAATATATATAGCAGTTCATGACATCCAGTCTAACAAATTTCAAAACTCCGCCATCTCTCTCCCCACATCCACCACTGCTGGCGGCTCACCTCCAACTGCGCAACGCTACGCGCTGTTAACATCCAGCTGCCCAACACTACAATGGCAGACAACAATGCTAACTAGCCACACCGGCCGCGGTGGTCTAGCGGTTCTGGCGCTGCAGTCCGGAACCGCGGGACTGCTACGGTCGCAGGTTCGAATCCTGCCTCGGGCATGGGTGTGTGTGATGTCCTTAGGTTAGTTAGGTTTAAGTAGTTCTAAGTTCTAGGGGACTTATGACCTAAGATATTGAGTCCCATAGTGCTCAGAGCCATTTGAACCATTTGAACCATTTGAACTAGCCACAGACTGCACACAGCACAGCCATTTACGCGCTGTTAACATCCAGCTGCCCAACACTACAATGGCAGACAACAAAGCTAACTAGCCACAGACTGCACACAGCACAGCCAGTGATTTTCATCCAGAGTGCTACGTGGCGTTACCTATGTAAAAACCTAAACAGCCTACTTACATAGCCTACTTACATAGCCCCCATGCCCCCACAAAAAATTTTACAAATTGTTTTGGGCAGTGGCCAATAATGATTTGATAAAATTTTTCGTAATTACAATAACAAAGATATCAAATGCACACACTTATTGATACAATGTTGGTCAAAAGCTAAAATTTTCTCACAGTCCATAAAGACAGTCCAGATTGTTCATCACTGTAAAATTGCAGTGTTTTTCTCAAAGTCTGCGCAGTAAAAGAAAATGCACACGGAAGTAGTGGATTTCCATGGAGTCTTGAAGAAGTAGTGTTGTCCTCCCAACGGAAAGAAAGTGCTGACTCTTGACTTGCTGAAAGGTAACGGGCCACAACAGAGCAAACCCACAGCAGAGTCATTCGAACTTTTGAAGAATATTGGTAGGTAGGTCATCACAGAGCAGACCCACTGTAGTCCTGGTAGAGAGTATTGTATTGGTGAGCCACCAGAGGTGCAGACCCACTGCAGTCCTTGTAGAAATAATGGTATTGGTGAGTCAGCAAAGGTGTAGACCCACTGTAGTCCTTGTAGAAATAATGGTATTGGTGGGCCATCAATGATGCAGATCCACTGTAGTCCATGTAGAGACGGCCAGCAGCCATCTGTTGCGACTGTGCAGGTGCACAATCACCATCGAAGAGTCTTGCGGAGAATATAGCAAGTCCATAAACCACCACTTGTGCACTCACAAAGTTTTTGGAATTGTCCTTAGAACCAGCAATGCTGTTATCCAGTCCCTTGCTGAATTATTAACACACGTGCAAACACTAACAGTTCCTACTTCTCACATATTGTCCATATACTATGACCAACAGAAACGTGTGCAGTGAAATGTAACTTACAAGTTACTAATATGATGAACCGATGTCAATTACGATTTTATAACATGAGAATACAATTACAAGGGTACAAAATACATCATTAAAGAACATAACAATACAGATAACAAGCTTGACAAAAGAATCGAAATAACATATACATCAGTGTTACAGGAATTGTGACATGAGTACATACATAAAAGATCAGAATAATTATTGAAACATCAACTTCACACATGAGCATTAAAACAAAACATAATAAATAATGTCTAAGCATCTTTACAAAGAAAATAACATATTATCAGAAAAATTCTACAATGTAACTCTCATCAGCTAAACACATAAAGACAGGAAAAAGACAAATAAACAAGGGTACATAAACACATAGTGGGATAACACAAGGAAAGGACAGGGTTCGTTTTCAGTGTAACATTTGGTACTGCAGTCCAACCCAAAACTTCATTCCATAGATCTTTCGTCTTATTTCGATATTTGCTCCAGCCAAAAAAATCCTATCCAAGCATGCTTTCTGTATTTTTCTCGTATAACCTCTCAGTGCATTTCTTCAAATTCATCACAACTCATTCTCTTATAGGCTACCCCTCTTAAGCTAACTTAAATCTACTGAGCTCAGATGCTAAACTAAGGGATGAGGCAATGCAGCAGCACAAAACAATTAACATGAACAGCAATGACAAAAAAATTCAAATTGGCAAAGTAAGCAACAATATTACAACTAATATAAGGCAATGAGCAGCAAACAAGAAAAATAAATCAGTAGTAAACTGGCTTAGCAGAGTAACACAAAGTCAAATTCAGTAACACTATGCCTGGCAAACAGCAGCAGCAAATGTAATAACTTACAGCTAAACATGACAAACCCACAAGCAGAAAAAATAGTACACTAAAGACAACAATGCAGATAAGGGAAATGTATATTCACATCTTAACATCAATCTTATTAAAGTGGTGCACCACAAAAACTTATTCTGCAATAAAAACTTGAAAAGAAAATTATGTATGCAATTCCTGTGAAGGGAAATGTCTTTTTGGGCTCCGTTTTTTTTTAAGCAGATCATAAAGTTACTGGATCTGTAGGCATAAAATATCTATATTAGTACATCTATAAAATTTTATTTTAACCAATGCTGCAGTGCAGCTAGAAACTAGATATTAAACAAAGTGAGTAAATAAATACATAAAGCAAGCCATATGGCATTTCTCTCAACTAGCAAGACAATAGCCGTGAAATGTTTCTCATCGTTTCATTAGGCATTTTAGTAAATATCATAAATTAAGAGCTCCACAGTGTAATCATGTTTTCAAGTTTGAGCGTGTCGTATTTGGGATGCTTTCTACAAAGGAATGTCAATAGCGAGGATAAGGGCCTCCCTTTTTTTTTCTACCTCTGCCTCTGAAAACGCACACACTAATGGCTGTTTCTCCAGGCGTCTGACGCAGCTGGGTGCTCACGACGTATTACGTGCAGGTGGTCACTTAACTTCCTTACGGAAATATTTACGACAGCAGTTTCCGCTACAGTGACAGTCTCATACAAAAATATTTCACAGGTCAAGAATTTGCGTTGCAAATGTGTAGGAACAAAATCCTATGAATATAACATTGTCCAAAAAATTTTCGTCGGTATTGTAATACATTCACACATTTACATACATTTCATAACTCTTACAGTACGATTCTTGGTTTCCAACATCCTTTTCATAAATCAGAGTCCCTAACCACTACTCCTTATTCCTTACCTTACTACACATATACATATTCGTCGATACTTCTTGAATATTTCATCTTAATAAATATGTAGCTTAATCAAATTCCTCATATAAAATCAGCTTATTGATCATAAACATACCTCAACAGCATAATACACATCGTCGTCGTAAAAATGACATCAAAACACCTTAGTCAAATCTCAAAAACGATGTAGCTTTCTGCAATAATGTCAAAACCTTAAAAAAATTCTCTGTTCATTTCAAGAGTGTCATCTACCTCAAACGTACTTTAAAAATCATGATCCCATACCAAATACATCATTCAAAGCTCTCATAGTATCACAATGGTTCCGAAAAATATGAAGGTTTCACACAGTACAGACAAAAAACAATTTCATAAATGTGAAGTTATCCAGCTGTGTAATTGCATAAATATCTGTCACTGACATAGTAAAAAAAATGTTTGTCTCTCAGTTAAATGATCAGATAGCTGTGTAATTTATGTGTTAGAGAAATATGGTACCGATGTGTAAAGTTGTATAAGCAAATACCATATTAGCTAGGGCTCCTTGTGCTTGCCAAACACATGGTACACAAAGTAAGCGTGCACCCCCCTGAGGATTAATGTAATTATACCCTCAGGTGTTACAGATTACAGCAATGGAATGAAATGTATCACGGAAAACTTTCTTTGTAATTCAAAAATCTTTAAAAATAAATGTTTTAAGTACAAAATTAATCACTCAAATACGTGTCCTGTAGCGCTAAATGTGCGTCTTGCTGTAAGATAATCTCTGTGGAAGTGTCGTAGTTATTGTCCTCCGAAAGCTAAGTTCTGCCAAAGTCAATGTACTTGCCTCATTATAAACAAAAGTGAAATGCTTTGCGTATAGATATCTTAGTTATTACGCTTATTGCCATGATGAAGAAAGTAATGTGCTGTAACGTATTGTTGTGCCACGAAAGAGGCTGTCTCATTGTAGCTATACCACAAAAGTTACTGCTAAAACATGTTTTACTTTCCAGAATAATTCAGAAAAACTACGCAGATATAAAACAGAAACACCGCAAAAGCAACATTGTAAATTGTCACTCATTAGTAGCGTCGTGATAAAATCGTGTAGCTGTCACATAAACTAACCACTGTGTCGTCTGGTATCTCACTGAAAGTACTTTAAATCCAGAATGTATTTTCAAGTAAACCAAAATGTTGCGTTAAAATCTCATTAGCAGTACTTGTAAATGTCCTAAGTGTGTAAGCCAGATAGTCGTTACGTAATCGTGGAACTAACAAGCAAGATTGTACACACACAGTAACACTGTGTCCTCTGTTCACTATCACAATGCAGTGGTAATTACTGTCTAAATATGTGCCCTAGATTCTAGACTGGATAGTTAACTTCAAAACATAGTTGCATGATAACAGTTTGTAAGTGTGACAATGCATACTAGAAATGTGAAGCGAAACGTTTTATGGCAAAGACAAAGTTAAAAAGCAGATTATCCTTTCAATAAACGGTTTCACATGTGAAATTTGGTGCAATCTTTTACCCTTTCAACTTGAACACAATTAACATGCGCTATACGTCGGTAAAGAATACTGGAATTTTTCTCAAGGTTAGCGTCTATGTTATTTTTCCCTGAGCCAGCGGGCGCACGTGGCTGCCTGCGGTGCGAGTCATTGTCTGTTTCTTTGTTGGCGAGTGTCGTTACTGGGATTAGGAGACCTAACTTCTACAAATTCACTTTGTCGAGAGGGCCCTGCTCTGTTTTTATCCCGCCAGTTCTGATGCAATTCAGGTCTGTCGTTACGATCATATCGTCTGTCGTCATGTCGGTAGATTCCATAGTTACTTTCTTGTCGGTCACATGGTGGAGAATTTCTCCAGGAATCGTAACTGCGTGCTGAACTGTTGCGTCTGAAGTTATTCTGTCTCCCTTGATAATAATTGTTTTTGTTCCCATATTGTCTGTTTCTATGGTAATCTCTGTCATATTCATTACTACAGAAATGCGATCTTTCTCTGTAACTAGTATTACTCTGCCAGTGGTTGTCATATGGATGGTGTCTGTTTTGGTCACGATTTGTGTTGAGAGAATAGTCTTTTCGTGTCCAGTTATTGTTTCTGTCGTCACGGAATTGTGACAGATGTGACCTGTAGTGATTGTTTTCCTGTTTTCGCATCCCGCGACTGTCTGTGTCTATTTCTAATTCTTGTAAGAGTCCCTGAAAAGCATCAATGTCGTCTTTGCAACGCCCTGCCAAAATAATAAGTCGTAAATGTTCAGGCAATTTCATTAAACTAATGCGGATGAGTTCTGAAGGGCTGTATGGGTTTGAAAGATATTGATTCTTGTGCAACATGTCTTCAAAATATTTCACAAGACTGGAAAATTCAGATTGTTCGAAAGGTTTCATCATTATGATGCCATGTTCTACTTGGTCTTGTGTGGCTTGAGACCAATATGCTGAGAGGAAGGCATGGTAAAATTCTCCTTCACTGTGGCAATCGTGAATGACAGATCGCATTCTTACAGCTGGTTCATTCTCTAAGTAGCCACACATAAATTCTAATCTGTGTTCTAATGACCAGTTGGGAGGAAAACAATGAGAGAATTGATGGAGCCACGCTTGTGGATGAATGTCGTTGGCAGAATTCTTAAACGTTTTGAATTTACGTGTAGTAATGAACAGCTTATAGTCAAAATCATGATGTCGGCGAGTCGCATGTCGGTCATTGTTACGTCGTTTCGGCGGTTCCATCTCAAAATTCGGTGTACCTTGCCAATTTCCTTCATAATTTCCGAAGTTCCCTGTGTTATTATTTTGTGGCTGTTCCGTATTTCTATGTCCCTCTTCCTGTATTGGAGCGCGAGTGTCCTCTGAAATACGTAATTCTTGTATTACCTGTGTCAGCTGATCTTGTACTTCGCGGATTTCTCTTTGGTGTTGCGTATTAATTTGATTCAGATTTTGTTTCAGTTTCCTAATTTGTTCGCACTCTTCTGTGTCATTAAAGACTACTGGTTTTGTGTCATTCAGATTTTCATCTACCTTCGTAGATAAATTATTTTGCTGATCCGAAAGTTCAACTACTTTCTCTGATAATGAACTAATTTCGTCCATGTGTCTTTCTACTGTGTCCTTTAAGTTTTCCTGAGTTTTTGCAAGTTGCGTAACCATATCGGTAGATGCAACTGAGTCCAATTTAGCTTGCAAGGTCTCATGATTTTCATGAACAATAGTCTGCAGTTCTTTTATGGCTGCTTCGTGATTCTGTAATGCATTTTCATGACGCGCAAAAAAAGGTTGGAAATGCTCACAAATTTTTGTTTTTACGTCATTACAGACTTTTTGACATTTCGATTCGATGTTATGTAACTCAGTAGTTAAATCTTCACGTGTTTTTTCAAGTGTGGTGTCAAACTTTTGAAGATTTTGCTCCACTGTGTCTAACTTTTGAAGATTTTGTTCCATTGTGTCTAACTGTTGCTGTGTTTGTCTCTGGTGTTGTTCCATTGTGTCTAACTTTTGAAGATTTTGTTCCATTGTGTCTAACTTTTGAAGCTTTTGCTGTGTTTGTCGCTGACTTTGTTCCATTTGTTGCATTAGCTGTAATAACAATGCATTAGTGTCTGGAATCTGTTCCTCTACGCTTTTCGGCAGTGCGGTTGCACCGGCAACATTCACATTTTGACAAGCAGAAAATGTGTCTTGACTTATTTGAGAAAACGGTGAGGACGCAAAACCTGAATCTACAGTATTTGCAATATTGTGTTCTGTCATTTCGGATTCCTGAGGCGAGCTGTTGCCGACCGATCGATCGATAATGCTTCCCTGTTCACTAATTGTATTACCGTCCGCAGCTCGTGGTCGTGCGGTAGCGTTCTCGCTTCCCGTGCCCGGGTTCCCGGGTTCGATTCCCGGCGGGGTCAGGGATTTTCTCTGCCTCGTGATGACTGGGTGTTGTGTGATGTCCTTAGGTTAGTTAGGTTTAAGTAGTTCTAAGTTCTAGGGGACTGATGACCATAGACGTTTAGTCCCATAGTGCTCAGAGCCACTTGAACCATTTTATTACTGCCTATGCCATTGTTTGCCACCCGCTCCATTTCCCTATGCACAACTACCAAATAACTATGTTGAACCTTAGTTAATTCATTACACAGTGGCGCTAACACACTGCTTTCGTCTTCACTGTCATTTCTCAGTTTACTTTGGAGCCTAGTATTACGTTTTTCACACGCCATTATTGTCACAATATTTCACCACACAACACAGAAAAACACAATTTGAAGAGCAAAAATAGTGGAACACATTAACATAGCACTGAAAATAATATCTAGTTAATTGCAACCGCAGCTGCGAAATACTTGGTGCAAATCTACAGGCATGCCACAAGTGTTTTACTGTACAACAATGAAAAACTGCAACTACAAAGGAAATTCTCTCTACAATTATGCGCTACCAATAAACAAAATCTACACTAATTACACAAACTACAAGAAAAAATCAGAAGATTCCAGTGAGGTATCCTGGCAGGGTCGCCATATGAAATGTCCCCTTTGAACATTTATACATGACTGTGCTTAAACTGACACACAATATTTTTAGCGCAACGCAATCTGTCTTTCAATAATCCCTACAAAACAATGGCCCTGACTAACATTAACCTATACCTTTCACAAATCACTTACCTCACAAAAATCTTCGTTACTCGAGCTACTGCAATACAGCGAGTGCCACTACTGCCAGCTAAATAAAAGATTCAAACTACGGAAGGCACTAACTACTGATAGGCATAGTTAGCAACTGAAAGATGTTAATAGAGAACAGACAATGTATTTACCTTAATAGTCATAATATATATAGCAGTTCATGACATCCAGTCTAACAAATTTCAAAACTCCGCCATCTCTCTCCCCACATCCACCACTGCTGGCGGCTCACCTCCAACTGCGCAACGCTACGCACTGTTAACATCCAGTTGCCCAACACTACAATGGCAGACAACAATGCTAACTAGCCACAGACCGCACATAGCACAGCCAGTGATTTTCATACAGAGTGCTACGTGGCGTTACCTATATAAAATCCTAAACAGCCTACTTACATAGCCTACTTACACAGTATGAATGATATCTGTGCTTTCATACCTGACAAACTACCCTTTGAATACGGGTAATTGGTTCTTTTTCAATGTTCAGCGTTTCTGGTGGGTCTTTATTAATAATATTATCATAATGATACGACTTGATACGGAAATAATATATGAACTACTATACGGTGATAATGGTTATTACCCAAATCATGGCTATTCTGTGATTATCTTTTTTTTTTTAACAGACTGTGATTCACTGTTGTACATTGAGGTAACAAAAGTCATGGAATAGCAATATGCACATACACAGATGGCGATAATGATGCGTACGCAAGGTATAAGAGGACAGTGCATTGGTAGAGTTGTCATTCGTCCTCAGCTGATTCACGGGAAAAGGTTCGCAATGTGATTGTGGCCGCACCACAAGAATTGACAGACTTCGAACGCGGAAGGGTCATTGAAGCTAGACACAAGGGAATTTCCATTTTGGAAATTCTGTATCCTGAGATCCACAGTGTCAAGAGTGTGCAATGAATACGCAGTGGCCTACGGTCTTTACTTAAGGACCAAGAGCAGCGGCGTTTGCTTAAGGTTGTCAGTGCTAACAGACAAGCAACACGTATCCTACAATGTAAGCTTTCACGGCCGGTATTGTCTTCACTTAAAACTTCCGGGCTGATAGGCCGTGGTCGAAGTATAAAACTCTCTCCTGACGTTTCGTCTCCGACTGCGGGAGACATCCTCGGAGGTAAAGCGGCGAACTGCGAAGAGAACACGAGGAAGCGCTGATTATAGAGGCAGTACAGAGAGCGCCACTGTCGATCACGTGGCGTCGGCTATGAGATTGTCTCTGGTAATGCTAACATTCTCGATTGAAAGTAATCGATCGTCACACTTGCGGTGCAACGTTGACATCCAAATTTTATCCAGTTAACACCTTCGTCTTTCCTGTTAAAATTATTACGATGTTTATCGATCTCGATAGCCTCTCTATACAAGCGTGCATAATAATGCGAGGTTTTTGATATGACGCTCGTCTCGCTGAATTTTATTTCATGATCACCTTCCTGGTAAACATGTTCCGCTACGGCCGATTTATCCGTGTGTCCCAGGCGGCAATTCCTCTTATGTTCGACAAGACGGGTTTTCACACTTCTCTTTGTGGTACCAATGTAAACGTGTCTACAACTACAAGGAATTTTATATACCCCCGGTGTAGCCAAAGGGTGTCGTGCATCTTTTGCCGACCTTAAATTTTTTTTTATTTTCCTGGTGGATCTGAAAATAGTTTCCACCCCATACTTCCCTAAAACTTTCCCAATGCGATCTGTGACCTTACTAATGAACGGAAGAAAAACTTTGCCCTTGGACGACTGTTGTTCGTCGTTACTCCTGATTCTCTGCCTAGAGCGCAGTGCTCGATCTATATCCTTACTAGAATAATCATTCTTCACGGAAGTTGACCGCAGATGTTCAGTCTCATCTTTTAAAGAAATTGTTTCACAGAGTTTGTACGCCCTGTCTACCAAAGTTTTCATTACACCTCTTTTTTGTCTAGGGTGGTGGTTTGAATCTTTGTGTAGATAACGATCAGTATGTGTGGGCTTTCTACGCACCTTCTGGCCCAACGTTCCGTCCCGTCTTTTAATCACCTACACATCCAGGAAGTTCAATTGCCCTTTCCTTCCGTCTCCATAGTGAATTGGATTTTCAGATTAATGGTGTTTAAATGTGTCAGAAAGGCATCCAACTCCTCTGCTCCTTGTGTCCATACTACGAACGTGTCATCGACATAGCGATACCATCTGGCTGGTCTCTTACTGGCAGTCTGCAACGCCCGTTGTTCAAAAGTCTCCATAAATAAGTTAGCCACAGCAGGACTGAGAGGACTGCCCATAGCCACCCAGTCAATCTGTTCATAATAGTTATTATTGTATTGAAAGTAGGTTGTGGTGAGGTAGTGTCGGAATAATGCCACAATATCGGTAGGAAAATTATCCGCTATGCATAAGGTAGCTTCGTTTACCGGAATAATGGTAAATAACGACACAACGTCAAAACTGACGAGGATATCATCCGGGCCCACGCTCGTTACCTTTAACTTGTCAACGAAATGAGCTGAATTTTTAATATGACTGTACGTCCTACCAAGATAAGGCTGCAGCATTGAGGCAAGGTGTCTAGCTAACTCGTGTGTTGGTCCGCCTATAGCGCTGACAATTGGCCTCAACGGAATCCCAGGTTTATGGACTTTGTGTAAGCAATAAAGTCTAGGTGGGTACGCTTCTGTTTTACAAAGCAGCTTCTTATCGTCGGAGCCAAATGAAGATGCTTTCACCAGTCGATTTGTCATTCTTAAAATCTTCATAGTCGGATCTTTCTGGAGTTTTTTGTAATTGAAGGGAACCAAAATATCACTGATTTTTCCATGATAGTCCTCACTGTTCAGTGTCGTGCATCTTTTGCATCTAGCAAGGATATGGATCGAGCACGGCGCTCTAGGCAGAGAATCAGGAGTAACGACGAACAACAGTCGTCCAAGGGCAAAGTTTTTCTTCCGTTCATTAGTAAGGTCACAATCGTATTGGGAAAGTTTTAGGCAAGTATGGGGTGGAAACTATTTTCGGACACACTAGGAAAATAAAAGAATTTTTAAGGTCGGCAAAAGATGCACGACACCCTTTGGCTACACCGGGGGTATATACAATTCCTTGTAGTTGTGGACAGGTTTACATCGGTACCACAAAAAAAAGTGTGAACACCCGTCTTGTCGAACATAAGAGGAATTGCCGCCTGGGTCACACGGATAAATCGGCCGTAGCGGAACATGTTTACCAGGAAGGTGATCATGAAATAAAATTCAGCGAGACGAGCGTCATATCAAAAATCTCGCATTATTATGCACGCTTGTATAGAGAGGCTATCGAGATTGATAAACATCGTAATAATTTTAAGACGAAGGTGTTAAACTGGATAAAATTTGGATGTCAGCGTTGCACCGCAAGCGTGACGATCGATTACTTTCAATCGAGAATGTTGGCAATACCAGAGACAATCTCATAGCCGACGCCACGTGATCGACAGTGGTGCCCTCTGTACTGCCTATATAATCAACGCTTCCTCGAGTTCTCTTCGCAGTTCGCCGCTTTACCTCCGAGGATGTCTCCCGCAGTCAAAGACGAAACGTCAGGATAGAGTTTTATACTTCGACCACGGCCTATCAGCACGGAAGTTTTAAGTCAACACGTACCCTTAGGACAGTGTGGAGAAATTTGGAGTTAATGGGCTCTGGCAGCAGACGACCGACGCAAGTGCCTTTGCTACCAGCACGGCATCACCTGGAGCGCCCCTGTTAGGCCTGTGACTGTATCGGTTAGACCCTAGGCGACTGGAAAACAGTGACTTGGTCAGATCACATCCTGCACCGGGAAAGCGTTCGCAGAGGCCGCATGGCTCAGTATTTCTGCAGGGGAGTTCCATCGACTTTTGAGTCCATGCAACGTCGAGTTGCTGCGCTACGCCGGGAAGAAGGTGACCAGACACGATGTTAGGTGGTATGCCATGATTTTTGTTACCCCATTGTATAACATTAAACTCCAGACATAACTTTCAGCTAATATTTTCCTCAGATCCACTGCAGTTCTTCTAGATGTTAGCAACAGCTTCACTTTTTCAAATGTTATCTTTTCCATAGATATCATCTTCTTTTCTTTATCTGTACTCCTTTTCACAGTACCCACGTTCTTGGCAAATTCAAACACGTCTCTCGATTCCTCAGTACTTCAGTGTCCCACTTCCTGCCCCACTATGTCTTCTCGATGATTCCGTTCCTCTTTATCATTTCTTAATTGTGATCTGAGTCTATATCTGTTCTTGGGTAAGCCTCACAATCCAGTAATTGATTCTCTAATCACGGGCTGACCAAGCTGTTTTCTAGCTGGAATCTTCCCTTGTGTCCAGGTTTTTTTCCCAAGCATACTTCTCCTATAGATTTCACATGTTTGCGTGATGGGAGCTACCTGTCGATTTAATGGAAACCAGTTGCTTCTGAAACCATTTTCGTAAAAAGCTTGCTGTCATCTTCTGATCTTCGGACGTAGCTGCGTGATTCATATGTAAGGCCTTTATATTTCCTCGGGTTATAAGATGTCAGTAAGTTCCTGTCAATGCAGGTCATCGTGAAATATTTAGTATTTAGCGATCGTGGCTTCAGAATACATTTCTTTCCATTACATCTCCTCCTCTTGCGATTCTTGAAAAGATTACTCCCTGTACTACCTGAAATTTATTGAAGAACTCACACACCCATTCTCCTCTTTCGTTCCGACTCCCAAGCCCACATTCTCCCTTAACTCTTTCTTTCACCGCTTCCCCTACAACCGCATTCCAATTCCCTATGACTTTAACTCCCTTTACTAACTGAATTACCGGTTCTGCATCCTCATGCTTTCACTGTCCTTTCTTCGTATGCTTGCGACGCTGGCATGCATACTGAACCATCGTTTTCGGCGTTGGTTTGCTGTCGATTCTGATGGCGCAATCCTATCCCTGAAACTAATGGCTCTAAGCACTAATGGGACTTAACATCTGAGGTCATCAGTCCCCCCTGAAACTAATGTGAACTAATGACCCTTGACTGCCCTAATGTCCTATTCATAACGAATCGTAACCCGTTACATCATTTTCGGTGGGTATTGATACTACCCCAATGTCACTGACCCCCAATATACGAGTACGTAGATCGAACCTTTACAATTTCCTATTAAGATATTCTTGCTTTCCTACGAGGTTGAAACTTCTGACAATCCACGCCATTACTTGTATAGCGTTATCTTTTCGTTGGTTATTCTTATGGTCACCACCCCTTGGAAGTCCCCTCCCGTAGATTCGAATGGGGGACTAATGTGTAATCTTCTGGGAATGAACACTTTTCCAATAAATGCCACATGTCCTGCGGAAATATTTTATATGTCTTTCATGCAGTGGTTTCCATTGCCTTCTGCATCCTTTGAAACGTCCCCTTAGAACAATTGTACACGACTGTGCTTAAACTGACACACAATATTTTTTTAGCGCAACGCAATCTGACTTTCAGAAATCCCTACAAAGTAATGGCCCTGACTAACATTAACCTATACCTTTCACAAATCACTTACCTCACAAAAATCTTGATTACTCGAACTACTGCAATACAGCGAGCGCCACTACTGCCAGCTAAATAAAAGATTCAAACTACGGAAGGCACTAACTACTAATAGGCATAGTTAGCAAGTGAAAGATTTTAATAGAGAACAAACAATGTATTTACCTTAATAGTGTTGAAAAATCATAATATACATAGCAGTTCATAATATCCAGTATTACAAATTTCAAAACTCCGCCATCTCTCTCCCCACATCCACCACTGCTGGCGGCTCACCTCCAACTACGCAACGCTACGCGCTGTTCACATCCAGCTGCCGCTGCCCAACAGTACAATGGCAGACAACAATGCAAACTAGCCACAGATTGCACACAGCACAGCCAGTGATTTTCATACAGAGAGCGCTACGCGGCGTTACCAATAAGAAAATATAAACAGCCTACTTTTGATCTTTACTGATGGTCACACCTTTTACTGGCGGTTTCCCGCTCCAAGGACAAGAGAATGCCCAGAACCTCTGTCCCCTCCTGCGCCCTCTTTGACAACGCTGTTAGCATAACAAGTCTGACTTCTAATGCCGAATATCTTCGGCAGCTGCTGCTGATGAATTTTATTGACAATTTAAGCAGCGGCTTGGTTCGAACCATGGATACAGGACGTTTTGATCACTAGTCAAAGGATACCACTCCTACACCATCACTACACCTATCGCTAAACCTAATGTTATAGCTTATCATAGACCACACTCAGTCCTATCAAAACAGTTATTGAAGACAAGGCACATGAATAAGTCTCCAGTTTTAGATATTGTGGGTAAGATATCGATTTACTTAACGTTAATGATGCACGTATGCTAAACAATAAATAAAACCTTAAGGAACAAGATGAGGATAGACACAAATTTAAAGTATTACGAAACAATGGTTGTGCGTTTCTTGCTTCCTGACAGTGAATCTTGGACCGTAAAGAAGAAAGTACCAAAGCAGCATATAGTCGGCTAAAATTCAATTTTTATTATGCGTCAAAATTTGCTCAAGAATGGATCTCATAATCAGTGAAATTAGAAATATATTTTTAAACGACAAAGTGGATGAGTATGGTTAGAAATTTAGGCAACATCGTAAATGTGTGGGAGAAGACAGAATGTTCGTCGTTGCAAACAAGTGCAAGTACATAGAGAGATGATGAAGACCTAGAAAATGTTAAGTCGGAACAGGCATATTGCCTAAATCCTGACGTGAAGAATAAAAAGTAGAATATGGATGAGAAGAAGACATATTGATTTTAGGTGTTGAAAAAAATTGCGTTAGAGTAATTTGACAAGTTCAAAATATGCCGTGTTTCCTGCCAGGATCCTGGCTACTATTTTATTTCCAAATGTCGCTGACCAAATTTGAAGGAAAAAGATGAATATTCAAGCCAGATCTGTACTGTTCCCAATGAGCAATACAGACAAACTGGAAAAGAAATGGTGCAGATTACACTTTATAGGGAAAACGTCAGTGTAAACAACATTTTGAAGACAAGGGGTTCCTGTGTGGTTTTCTATGCCCCTCGGACAATAGGTAGTTACTTGTTCAATCAAAAGACGAACAACCAGCTATCGCAAAACGTGGGGTTTATTAGAACATGTGCAGGGAGTGTCAATCTTTCTACATTGGATATCGTAGAAGCTGGAGACTCAAAAAGCCTGTTTCAGACTTTGCGGAACACTGCCTTAACAAAAACCACAAATACGTGATAGATGTAGAAGTCTTACACATAGAGAAAGAGGGGGCAAAACTCAGTCAGTCTGATATTCTAGAAATTAAAAAATAGATGTGTATACCCGCATATCTATTAGTAAATGTGCAAACCCAATTCAATAATTTACCTCTTTCGGATGTTACCACAGCTCCTAGATAGAACTAAAACTCAATACTAGAGTTGACAAAAACTTCTAGCAGATGCATAACTTTATTCCTACGTATGTAGTCACGTTGTTTAATTGCTGAATAGTACAATTCCATTGTAATTTGTCAAAAATTGGTCATTGAAGTAATTTACATTAAGGCAACCATCGATACATTAAGAAGTTGAGATGTTTATATTTGCTTTATCACCAAGTCTACCTTTGCTTTTATCACCTTTAAAAATCAGTAACTTACTGGAAAATGGGCTTATAAGGCGAAATCTAGGTTGTGCAGCAACCGTAATAAAATTTGTGAAACAAGGCAAAAAATACTGTTTGTTTAGTTAAAGCTATTTACTCTCTGACTTAAGAACTTCGTCGTACACATGAAAATGCGTTTATTGTTTCATTCATCTGACATAAAATGATGCTTGCGCGATTTCATGATTCCGGCTTTAACAACGACGTGTAATATCAAATAAATAGAATTTTGATGTCACCGTGCGTTTTCGCCAATCACACTTTACAGACTATCAGCAGAGACAAAGAAAGAATTCCAGACAGGCTGAAAGATAAAAGCCCCTCATGATTAGAAAATGAACAATCAAACGGTAATCTATAGTGATTCCGGATAAACTTTTTCATTATTCTTCTTTAAGTACTGTCCTTTTCATAATTAAACACGTTTGCATCAGCAACTTCGCATTGTTACCCGCACTTAAATTTTCTCCGTAACGCAGTGTCACTGCTAGTGTGGATGGAACAGTGTGTGTGCTGTATGAGCAAGTATTTTCACCAATATGGTAAAGTTGAGAAGTCATAGGAAACATAGCTTTTTCTAAGAGAAGTAAGAGTTCCATATTTGTCAACAACAGTCACCCACTTCCACTCACCACATATATTAAAAAATGGTTCAAATGGCTCTGAGCACTATGGGACTTAACTTCTGAGGTCATCAGTCCCCTAGAACTTAGAACTACTTATACCTAACTAACCTAAGGACATCACACACATCCATGTCCGACTTAGGATTCGAACCTGTGACCGTAGCGGTCGCGCGGTTAAAGATTGTAGCGCCTAGAACCCCTTGGCCACCGGCCGGCAGTTATATATTACTTAGCTTTACCTAAGAGTATTTATTGCTTCATATTTCGCGGATCACTGCCCACCACACACACCCACTGCCACGTACCGCGACCAAAGTACGTTACTAACAGGGTAGGTAATTGCACATTAATATCCTTAATGAGATACAGGTCTGCACTCGTCTCATATCTGTAATGGTTCTCATGCCATTTACCAGGCCTTACAATGTGACCCAGGGAACGCCAGGTTTCTCAGCTAGTATTCTATAGTATTCGTAAATGTAAATGTAAGTGCGCTCATTCTAAGGAGTGAGTTTGTTCTATTGGCTTTATCTACCGGGTGATCAAAAAGTCAGTATAAATTTGAAAACTGAATACTGTAGATAGAGAGTTACAAATTGACACCCATGGTTGGAATGACATGGGGTTTTATTGGAAAGAAAAAAATACAAAAGTTCAAAAAGTGTTAGACAGATGGTGCTTGATCTGATCAGAATAGCAATAATTAGCATAACGAAGTAAGACAAAGTAAATATGATGTTCTTTACAGGAAATGCTCAATATGTCCACCATCATTCCTCAACAATAGCTGTAGTCGAGGAATAATGTTGTGAACAGCACTGTAAAGCATGTCCGTAGTTCTGGTGAGGCATTGGCGTCGGATGTTGTCTTTCAGCATCCCTACAGACGTCGGTCGATCACGATACACTTGCGACTTCAGGTAACCCCAAAGCCAATAATCGCACGGACTGAGTCTGGAGACCTGGGAGGCCAAGCATGACAAAAGTGGCGGCTGAGCACACGATCATCACCAAACGACGCGCACAAGAGATCTTTCACGCGTCTAGCAATATGGGGTGTTCTTTTTTATTCCAATAAAACCCCTGTCATTCCAAGCATTTGTGTCAATTTTTACGTCTCTTTCTACATTATTCCGTGCTTTATTAAGTTTTCAAATTTATACTGACTTGTTGATCACCCGGTACTAGACAGCTTACTTGCAGCAAATTAATTTGCTCTTTGTTGTTAAGTTTTGTTTTTCAGATGTTGTAAAGATTCTGATACTGAATAGGAACAGTGATCAAGTACGAATTATTAGAATTTTACTAAAAAGTGAGAATGATAAAATAATTTTTATGTTATGTGGAGACCTAGTGTAAATTTGTATCGCACTATTTGTAATGTAACTGTACTTACTTTTTTGGCTTATAACATATTCATGGATTTTGCAGTTTTTGTTTATGTGTGCGACAGAGAGACCAACATGACAAGTATATAAACAAGGGAGGAAATGCGTGTCTTAATAGAGCTAGTGAAAGAATTTTGCGCCCATCTATTTCGTACACTGCTTGATTTACGAGCCAGATACTGTTGTCAACTGCTACTGGAGCGCGCTGCGATCAAGTGTACCACACGTACCGCATGCACAATAATTATTTTTTTTATTTATTTCTTTATTTTGGCTTTGTGCTACAAGGACCATAAAGCCGACAAAGGTTATACCGAGAGAAAGAAACATAACAGCAAAAAAGGAGAATACAAACACTCTACCGTCTGCACGAGTCGCATCGCTTCTGCGTGTTCAGCAGCCAGTTGAGCTCGGCAGGCTCAACGTTGACGCTGAAAGCGCGGTCCATCTGCCGACAGAAGAGATTCCCCAAGAAAGTGCGATAATTTGGTCGCCCTGCGCCCTCTGGTAAGATGCCTATGTAAGCGATACGGCCGCTACGGCCGTTACAAGCTGTGTCGAGGAGAGCGCGACGGCTCGGCGCAGCAGCATGCGCTCGGAGTTAATGGCGGGGAGGCGCGATATCGGGTGGAACGGCGCACGGCGTGTCGATTGGGCCGTAACCTAAATCTGAGCTGGGGGTGAGTCCTGTTTACCCGTGGCACGCGTTAAAGCCACGTCTGCCCTGCTGCCGTGGCTCGGCCGGCTGCTGAAAGAAGGCTCAGACAAAGGCAGCAGTATAGCTGACTCACAACGTCTTCAGCTCGACCACCTAACACTACCACCGTCAACATTTCCCAGTCGAGAGGTGCAACTGATTAGCTGGCTTCAAAGAACTGATACACACACACACACACGCACACACACACACACACACACACACACACACACACAGTGATTCTAACGATGATGAAAAATTCTTTTCATAACACTTATACGTTTTATAACTATAGCGATCACTGTTTTCGCTACGTAACTACGAGGGCTTTTCAGAAAGTAAGCTCCGATTGATCGCGAAATGGGAACCACAGTGAAAATTAGAAATGTTTTATTTTTAACAGTTAGCTACACCATCCAGCTACTTCTCTACGTAGTTGCCGTTCTGACTAAGACATTTGTCGTAGCGTTGTACCAACTTTCCAATACCCTCATCATAAAAGACAGCCGCCAGTGCTTTCCGCCAATTCTCTACGCTGGCCTACAGCTCGTTTTCTGTGCCAAAATGTTGTATTCATAGCCAGCGGTTCATGTGAGCAGAAATGAAACGCAGGGGGAGTCAGTTACGGGCTGTATTGTGGGTAGTCAAACATTTCCAATTGAAAACGATGCAGGAGCATCTTCATTGCCCCTTCAGAATGCGGCTGAGAATATTGCCTTGTAGAAGAAACTGCACGACAATTATGTAATGTTGGCTGTATAGCTTCAGGCGAAATTTCTCACCAGGTCCTCGTACTTGGCGGGAGACACTATTCTCTAGCCATCTTTACGCGATCACTGTGAGCTCAGAAATGAGAGGAGTGACGTGATGCTATCTAGGGTCATACTAGAGACACTGCCCAACACATCTGTGCAAAGCTTTATCGGATTATCATAGTCGTTTCCATTTCGCGATCAATCGGAGCTTACTTTCTGAACAGCCCTCGTAATAGCAGAGAAAATGTGAGTATCAACGGTTCGTTGCAGTGTTCTAGTGTAAAATATTCACAACGTTATCGTTATTACATTCTACGAGCGTTATCTGCTCCTTTAAAATCGCGTCTTCCACGATCTCCCATAACCGTTCGTCTTCCCATACCAGTTACGCTCAAACTGATGGAACTTAAAATTTAAAGATTAAAAACCGTCTTGATCGCAACTTTTTATTTTTATTGGAGTGACCGGTTTCGATTCTATTTAAGAACCATCATCAGACTCCAGAACGGTGGGTGGACTCCGTGGTGCAAGTTGCGCCGACCCTCGACACTGAAATAACTGCAGTGTCTGAAGATGGTTCTTAAATAGAATCGAAACCAGTCACTCCAATAAAAATAAAAAGTTGCGGTCAAGACTGTTCTTAATCTTTAAATTTTAATTTTAGAGTTCGCTGATAATGGTTTCAAAAATTTGATGGAACTTAGCTGCAACATAACGATGATCGTCTGTCACGCAACGATCGCTGCATGTTGTGAAATGTTTGAGATCGAATACTTCTCTGTACTCTGTTGGCACTACACAGGACGTCAGGTAACGTTCTCAGGCATTCACTGAAGGCAAAACTTCAATCGGACTGCCAAACGACGTGATTCGTCAATCCGGATAACTCGTTCACTGTTCAGTGGCGTCACCCTAAGCATGGCCTAGCACTGGCTGTAGAAATGAGTCACTTACGAGGATCTGCTCGATCATTCATTTTAACTCACTACACAGCCATTTTCAAGGTGAACAGCAGGAAGCAGACTGGAACTGACGACTGATTTCTTTTTGCTGATTTCATGAGACTTGGAACAACTGGTCCCCGTCCGTCAGTAAGTAACATATCTGAGCTTCATTATCCGATTTTATGTGAAGTTAACTTGTAAACGTTTTCATGTCAAACGAAGTAAAACATATCGATATGCTGTAAGAGAAAAGCACAATGTCCCAAACTCTGAGCTCCAACGTACGTCCAGAAAACCGCCTGTATCAGGATGCTGTAATCTCACAGGGCTATGTGTATCATGTACTTGGCAGACCTACCTCTGTGGTTCTGAAATTTTAAGTCCAAACGCACCACCGGCACTTGTCACACTTCCCTGATTTACCCACCGGACTGCTGACTGCACGTTCTACAACAGCATGTGAGTTCTGAGTACGAGTGTACTACGAAAATAATACTGTGGTGAAGTGGTTAACTTCGAAAATCACCCACAAACATATCTGGTAGAATAAGGATACACTACCTAGCCTCAGTGCCCTCCAATTTTTCTATGTTTGCATCCGTTTCGGAAATGGCATAAAGCTGAGCTGCTCCGGTCAGAATTCAAAGTGCATTCGGAAACGCAGTTTTTATCTCTCGGCCTGAAACTACCGATATGCAGAGCAAGCTACTTGCACCGGAAGGCACAATAATAATCTCCCACCATTGTACTCTGCTTCGCACTTTGGAAACAAACGCAAAATCTTCCCCTGTCGCAACAAACTGGTCATCAGCGATGATAATTTCACAACACTGACACAGTGCACAGCGCAACAGTGAAGATAACCAACTTACTTACTTCCATTGTAACGATGGCGTCGCAAGTGGCAAAAACTTTGCGCAGTGCCTGACATAGTGTAAGCCTGTGAGTGTGTCACAAAGCCATAACTGCTTGCCATCACCAAACCAATTCACTTCCTGCGCGACTTTACTTTAGATAACTCTTTTTACGTAATACGAACAAAGAAAAAACGTATTTTGCAGTAATTGCAGAGCCATCTTTCCATATGTCTGCGCGCTCCAGGCTCCAGCCGTATTCTCCTGGAACAATGGCGCATCCTCGTTCCTTCTTCCTCACGAGGGAAAACTAACATCATGCTACCAACTGTAATAATTGTGAACGATTTTGATACTAGAATACCTTCCGTCGATACCTCCAAGTCAGACCCCTAGATAGTGATACCTGCCAGAGTTTTAGCTCTCTCCTAACCATTACAAACCGTAACACTATCAGATGCTACTTTGTCTCTGATTTATTATGTTGCTCTGGACTCGTCCACGGGTTTGGGAAGAAGGGGTGTTCGCTGTTGCAAACTGCGCAGTATTTTCTCTTTAGGACACATTTCGTATCCATTCTCCAGTCTTCGAAACTTCCAGAAGCCTTGGCTTCGCCCTGACGACTTCGGTTTTTCGATCAACGCCACCCCATGATGCCGTGGCTCTTGCGTAGCCCGTTCGCTTCTGTCGCTCGTAAATTAAGATCGATCAGCTAAGTTATAATGTAAATAGCTCGTGAGCCGCTACTCGGATCAAGTTGCGTGTTTCATCACCGTTATTCTAGTAAAATATGCAACTAGATATCCTATTACTTGATCGTGCCTCATTTTAATTTACCCAATCATGAACGAATAGCACAATGAACATGGACAGTGGACACCCATACCACTGCTACATTTCAAGTACATGAGATGTACTTTATCTTGGTTTATCTGCAGTTATTCCTCTGCAGTTTTACTTCACGAGCTCTTCATGAACAGTGGAAATGGGCAGCTTTAGAAGGACTATGTTTGACGCATGGGAAAGGGTCACTGCAGATAAATCTGTACTGGCAGACGCTTGGAGGTCGATGCCAACTACTCTGCGAAAGTGTACTCCAAAAATTCGAAGCAGTACTCTAGGAAATTACTACAGAGTCTTATACATCACGCATAGACTAGGTCAGAGTAATTACAGGGTGCTGTAATGAACTGAAAATCATGGAAGCTACTATGCCGTTCCTCTATGTATGGCCCAAAAAAGTTGGAAGTTGTAAATTTAACCAAGAAGAGACTCCACGTTGGAAGCCGAACTGTAGCAAATTGAAATTTGGCAAACAAAGTCAACTGAAAACAAATGATTAAAAAGTTGAAACATGCAAACATTAATACACGCATAAATCTCAGGGCCGATTCGACTGCCGGCCGGAGTGGCCGTGAGGTTCTAGGCGCTACGGTCTGGAGCCGAGCGACCGCGACGTTCGCAGGTTCGAATCCTGCCACGGGCATGGATGTGTGTGATGTCCTTAGGTAAGTTAGGTTTAATTAGTTCTAAGTTCTAGGCGACTGATGACCTCAGACGTTAAGTGGCATAGTGCTCAGAGCCATTTGAACCATTTTTTTTGAGCCGATTCGACTGGGCAAGGACATGACTATGTTACTGGGCAAGCGAAGGAGGTATTCATTATGTCATATCACCACGGAGCGGAATAAGTCTTACATGTGCAGCACATCCGTGGTTGGCGCAATGTTTCGATTCGGGCTGATAGCCAGCAGCTTTCACCTGGGGCGTTTCGGCAGCGCCCCAGGCTCCTTCCCTTGCTCCTTCATCCGCACCGGCTGACCGCCGATAGCTAGCGTGTCGCGGCCAACATGGCGTTCCTGCGTTTACCATCCCGGCGGCTATTGTCCGCGGTAATTGTCTCACAGAGGCGATGTTAGCATAATATCTGGAGGCTGAGGTCAGACCAAGTATTACATTCGGATATTTAAGGACCCAAGTGACGGACCCTGAGGTTTCGTCCATTCGATATGGAACGAAGATGTCACAAACTGTCGAGAACATTCGAATGAAAGCAAAGTCTGAAGACAGAGTCAATAATGGGCTGGCGTGCAACAAGAATGAATACATACTCTCTCTTCTGATTTTTGTGACTTCGTTGCGCGAACACACTGATCACTCAGCATCGCCTCTACACTGTCTGCCACTGTCTGCCTGCCCATCCACTTCCAGACTGACTCTCCACTACTTGACTGTCCAGTTGCTGACTACTTGTCTGAATGAATACTTCAGGTGCTCCTTCTTACTTTTGTTACTTATCTCCGGCTCTGTCCATGGCACAGATGCTATTAAACAGTTATTCCATCTGCACCCTGGAACATTAAAATGTGGTGCAGTGAGACCTTCCCTCTGTCACGCACTTCAAAGTGGTTTGGAGAGTATGGGTGTAGATATAGATAAGCAAAGGGGTGCAATATACCACAATTAAACTTTTCAAAATCCTTGTTGACTGTAATGGTAATTATGTCAGAAATATTACATTGCGCTTGAGCTCAGGCCATTTCCTATGGTTTTACGATGAGGAAAGTCGCTGGTATTGATTACTTCCGCTTCCCTTCTTGAAGACGAGCGTCCCTTATGCGTTTTCCAGGACTCCACAGTAGAATATGCTTTTACTTATGACAGAAGTCCATACAGTTAGACATTGCTGTGTTCGCAATATAAGTAATATAATATTTTGTATCTGTGTCTAACATATGATGTAAAAACGTGAAACTTTAAGTGACACTGAGAATCTCTTTTAAGAATGCACCAGTATTTATAGTTTCAGGACATACGAAATGTTTTTCGACTACTTGAGGCGGTACGAAGATTACTTATTATTACAACATCTCAGGAAATATACGTTATAGTGAATAGTTGAGATCTCTTGCAACACATAGTACAAAATTTTTTGTACAAAAGGCTATTAACCTTATTTACTCATTATATCACAGCAAATTTTGCTTACGTTCGTATAAATAGGCTTTCAACAATATATACATAGGCCCAAATGAAGAGGTACAGTTCCATCAATAACTCATTATGGATGTGGCCAGGGCCTAATCGACCGTACACATGCTCTACGAGACTCTTTCACTTCTTTCTGTCGAGTACACAGCTTGTCCATTCGGTGCTGATGTTCATCTTAGTTGTCTCCTGAGGATGTAACCTCGCCACCTAATCCTGTGCCTTCTTTTTTCTTTCGTTCCATCTATTGTTCTTCCAAATGCTATCTCAGGTAGTCTACTTTTCCATCAGTCTTACTACATGGCCCACCCAGTTCAACGTTCTCTCCTGTAACACTTCGGCTGCGTTACGGTGTTCGTACAGCTTTCTTAATTCGTCACTTTCTTCTTATCCTCGATTCCATGCTGTTCTCATCATGTAACGGTAAATGTTTTTCTAAGTATTTTTGTTTTGAATACTAAAGTTTTTCTTCGTCTTTATTTGTACGTATGAATGTCTCACATCCGTATAATGTTACAGGTATAACATGAGATAAAACTAAAATGTGTTTTTTTCAGTATTCCAAAACAGGCATCTATTTCTACATCCGTTCTAATGTTCATACTAATGAGACTCCGTAAGTACTTGAAGCCGTCAACCGTCTCGAAAATGATTTAATTTGACCACACTGTCTTTTCTTTATCAACACCTAATCCTCTTTTCTCAACGATTAAATGTTAGAGCACTTTTTTTCTTTCCTCGGGAGAATATCCAATTGTAAATATACAATAGTTTACAAAGATTGGTATTATGAGTAACGCATCTAACCATTGATTCCACATTACATTCTGGATTTTCTTCGTTTTATAATTTTCCTTTTTTTTCTTTGATTCTACGATTCATTATAATAATTAACACTACATGCTCTCTGCACTCTCCTCGCCCTCTATCGTTGATAAAGTATCAGCGACCTAGATCCATTCGTCTGATATTTTGCATTCTGAGAAGACGGGTGACCGGTCGGTTGTGGTGAAGCGGCGTTTTGCGAACGACAGCGCTATGGGAAATTAGAAGTCCCCGCACAGTAACAAAATTACGGAACAAGTAACTTCTTATCGCGTTATACATAAATCTGCAAAAACACATATCTGAGGTTATACCGTCACCTTCGCAGGAAGGAATATCTCAATTGAAAATCTGGATGACAAATCCGATCAACTGCATGACGACCAGGAGTGCTAATTGGCACAAAGAACTGACCATAAGGCTACAAAAATTTACGTTGCCGTTTCAGAAAACAGAAAAGGGAGATGATGAAGTCATTATAAATGCAGCACATGCTAGAACTGGTGAACGAGGAAGCAACTTAACCGGACGTTTCCGTTTGAAAGAAACCATCATTGAATTCGCCTTAAGCAATTTAGGTAAACCACAAAAAATGGGCCGGCCGGAGTGGCCGAGCGGTTAAAGGCGCTACAGTCTGGAACCGCACGACCGCTACGGTCGCAGGTTCGAATCCTGCCTCGGGCATGGATGTGTGTGATGTCCTTAGGTTAGTTAGGTTTAAGTAGTTCTAAGTTCTAGGGGACTTATGACCACAGCAGTTGAGTCCCATAGTGCTCAGAGCCATTTAGCCACAAAAAATGGAAATCTTGAAGGCCTCGCTGTGTTTCGAACCGCATTCCTTGCAAATGTGACACTAGTGCTACTTTACTCGGTTCGTAGCTTAAAGTAGGAGTACTGAGTGCATGCTGTAACGACAAAACTTTGCCGTAGCGGCTGGATGTGAGAAGAAGCAGCTCGCTGGCTTCCGCCGCACGACCTGGCTCCAGCAGGTGGCGGGATGCTTCTCCGCTAACTCCCGTAATTGATTTCCTTCACTTAGCGAGCCGTGCTAAAGACCTACTCGAATTTACTTTCCACTCTCAGACGTTGCCCTTAAAGGCTGAGATGTTACTGGGGAAATGGTGCCCTCTCCTCCAACAGCCCTGCCAATGGAAGACACTTTAGCAGCCGTAGGCACTACGACTTTAGCACTAGTACCAAACCCATTCTAATGAAGTTGCAATGAAGATAGCTGACGTATCTGTCAGCATAAAGAATTAATGTATCAGATCTGAAAATTCCCAACAGATTGACACAGTACCCTGGGCCAAAAATCGAAACTAGAACCTTGCCATTCAAGGCAGTTCTCTTACCGACACACAACCCATCCTCAAGCTATGATTCTGCTGGTACTCCTAGCACACAGAACTGCAAATCTTGGCCGGCCGTGGTGGCCGAGCGGTTCGAGGCACTACAGTCTGGAGCCGCGCGACCGCTACGGTCGCAGCTTCGAATACTGTCTCGGGCATGGATGTGTGTGATGTCCTTAGGGTAGTTAGGTTTAAGTAGTTCTAAGTTCTAGGGGGCTGATGACCTCAGAAGTTAAGTCCCATAGTGCTCAGAGCCATTTGAACCTTTTTTTTTTTTTTGCACTAGTATTCCCTGGAAGAAATAATGTTGTAGAAATATGGCTTAGCCACAGCTAAGGACCCAGCAGATTGTTCCCCAGCAGATGTTAACAGTGAACCGAATTGTGCCACTACGTCAGATCTTCAAGTTTTGTTCGATTCACAGCAGGGCACACAGTTTCAATGTGTTAGGAATTTTCAAAACAGAGCACGCTCCACTACAGAGCGAAAGAAACATTCTGTAATGCACTAGCTGATTCAAAACTGACGAAAATTATCAACAATAAATCATTTTGTGAGTGTTGCAAGCAGAGCTGCTCCGTTGTCATTGTATGAGAGAAAATATTTTAGTACTGAATAATTTAAAGCAACAGCTGCAACGCGTAATATTTTAAAGAGAGCTTCAGCACTTCATTTCAAGTATTGTTCTTGTTTAAATTTAACTATAAAGCTCATGGTCATGCAAACAGCTGCAGTTCATTGCAAATACTATAGCTCTGTATTATTTTATTCTTGGGCATTCATGTTAATGCCAAACTGGGTTCAAGTAGTTGCTTATAAATTCATTGTGTCATGTGGTAATATAAGAACAGAAATAAGACGCCAAGTCATTTGAAGTTTGTTCTTGTAGTCATTTATTTATTTTATTTTGCGCTTTCATGTTAACGCCTGTTTTTATTGTAGCTAATTCCCTATATATCGACTTTAATTCCCGCGAAAAAAACAGTAATAGCTCTGAGCAAAGTAGGTCTATGTCGTATCTTTGTCTGTGGATCTTTTGAAAAAGTAACAATTGACCAGCACATGCCGAGTGCTGACAAAGTATCATCTCAACGTATATGCATACATATTTTGTAAGAGAGAGTGATGTAGTACCAATTGGTCATCACGATGGACGGAAATGGGTATTAACAACAAAAGCCACTCATACTGTCGCAGTAAGCACGAAACTAAATTTTTTGATCCAGATCGGCAGAAAAACAGTACTAATGGCGATGCATTAAGGCATGTTCCATCTTCTTTTCACTGATACAGCTCCCAGCATTTTGTTTGAAACAGCTATGTAGCTTCCTGTACACAATTCGAAGATGAGCCTGAAAAGGTTCGCAAACCGCTTCTTGAATGAATAAATAACTATTTCAAAAAAGTAACTGGTTGTAGTTTTATTAATTAACACTGAATAAACAGTCAAGAATTCTTTAACATCCGTAACTGATAAGCTTAAATATTTTCTTACTGGTACCGACAAACATTTATGTAACCTCTCTGTCAAAGTTTATGTGCACAAGAGTGGCACATTTCACTTCGTGGAAGTGCAAACCAGCGACTGTAAAGTGGGCTACACTGTGGTGAAAAAACTGTGTGTTCCACACAAACTTAACAATGTACACAGGTAATAATAAAAATTTATTATGGCTCAGTAGCTTGTTGAAAGTCCTTTCATTGTATGCTTCTTATCCGCGTTGCATGTCCCTAACCTACCCCAATTATCCAAACGGGGAAATGGGATCTACAGTATAACCTGGAATCCGAATCATGTATTGTTTCTGGTGACTTCTCACATGGTTGAGAGATGAAAGCTAAGTTAAAATAGTATCTGAAGAAGCCGGGGACCGACCGAGGTTCGATCCCACGACCTCTAGATTTCCAAATATGCCGTTTGCTTGTACACCACCAGAATAGTTCACTTACAAGCTTCGTATTGCATCCATGATCCAGGGTTACAGCGTTTGAGTAGTAATTAACTTGTCCTAGGTCCCGGGTTCGAAACTCGCCACCTCTTAACTTTAGCTTAAAACTCGTCAGCAATGACAGTCGAATACTTGTGGCATAAGATATCTTCTTGTCAAAGAGGGCAGAGGAGCGGACAGAGTTTCAGGACACTCTATTGCTCTTGGGGTGGGAGAATATCCCCAGCAGAAAAATCACCAGTGATCAATGGCATGAGGATGCAGAACGCAGCGGAAACTACTGCATTAAAGAAACCTAAGATGTATCCACAGTACATGTGGTCTGAGATTGAGAAGTGTCATGATGATCTCTCCAGTGGCAAAAGATTCCGGAATAGTCCCCCTTTAGGATCTCCGGGAAGTGACCATTAGATAAAGATTGAATAACCAACCAAAGGATAACGTTCTATGAGCCGGGGAGTAGAACCTCGTATGTTTGAACGTGGCAGGGAAGCGAGAAAATCATAAAGGGAAATGCCAAGACTCCATGTAGATATAGTGATGATCAGTGAACTGAAATGCAAAGGAGACAATGATTTCTGGTCAGATGAGTACATGGTAATATCAACAGCATCAGAAAATGGAACAACTGGAGCAGGATTCGTTATGAACGGGAATTTAGGGCAGAGGGTGAGTTACTGTGAACAGTTCTCATCAGATTCGACAGAAAACCAACACCGACAACGGTAGTTCAGGTATACATGCCGATACTGCGTGCAGAAGATGAAGAGATAAGGTATATGAGAATACTGAACGGTAATTTAGTACGTCAATGGGAGACGAAAAATCTAATACCCATGGGAGATTCGAATACGGTTGTAGCGGAAGGAGTAGAAGAAAGGGTTACGCGCGAATATAGGCTTGGTACCAGGAATGAGAGAGGAGAAAGATTAATTGAGTTCTGCAATAAATTTCAGTTAGTAATAACAAATACTCTATAAGAATCACAAGAGTAGGACGTATAGAAGCATTCACGACCTTCTTAATCGGTTTGCACTAAGATCATGCAATCATCCTGACACAATTTTTCAGCTGTCCGGCGGTCCGCCATCTTCATGTGAGAACGCTATTTGCAAATTTCGCAGGAACTCAATCGTACCTCACGTTAAACCAAGAGCGCATGCACCATTAGTCATTGCCGCTACCACCTAACGCAAGTGTAGTAACAGTGCCCCAGTGGTAAAAGCTGGCAGAAACAATAAATTTATCTTGAGTATCATGGACAATGGGACAATATATTCTGCTGGCAGAGTCAAAGAGTTGGTTCCGTTTCCTTTTTTTATTTTATTTTCTTAACATACGGATAAAACATGATAATTGCAGCCATTATCTCGGTTTCTAAGGCTCTCTTATTTCGGTTGATTCCTGTAACACAGTCCTAGTAGCAAAAAGAAGGAGCAACTACACTGCTCTGCAAAACTCAAAGACGAGCTCGATAACGAAACGTAAGGTATTAACTACTAAGTAGAAATGAATGAATGTGAGGGAGCATATTACTAGAGATCTCCCAGTCGTGCATAGAAAGCTAGACGTCAGAGGTGTTGTTGCAGCCTATCTGTAGTGGCATCTGGGGCTAGCCTCGCAACACTAGTTAGTTGAAGGAACAGGAAAGGACAGTCTGTGCCAATCAGGAAACGTCAGAGGTGTTGTTGCAGCCTATCTGTAGTGGCATCTGGGGCTAGCCTCGCAACACTAGTTAGTTGAAGGAACAGGAAAGGACAGTCTGTGCCAATCAGGAAACCCGTGTTTGGTAAGGTAGGTGACAACTCACCACAAGTAGGTAGCGGTCCTTATGCTTGGGATTCCTTTGTACGCTGTGTCCCAGGTTCCAAAATCCACTATATAGAAGCCTTCTACGAGGGGGAAGATTTATCTGATTATAGAAGAAGGAACTGAAGCGACAGGGAAAAGATAGGGGATCCGGTATTAGAAAGGTTTGGACGAAGAAGGGATCGATCACGTTCCATTGGCAAAAGTCTATAATCCTTGGGAAAGTGGCAGCAAAACAACTATTCACGTTAGTGTGTACAATGTATGAGTCTGGCAGTATACCATCTGACTATCGGAAAAACATCCACACACTTCCGAAGACTTCAAGAGCCAACGAGAGCAAGATTTCTCGCACAATCAGCTTAACAGCTCAAGCATCCAAGTTGATGACAAAAATAATGTACTGAAGAATAGAAAAGAAAACTGAAGGTCTGTTAGATGACGATTAGGTTGGCTTTCAGGTAGGTGTAGGCACCAGAGAGGTAGCTCTGGCGTTACCAATTATACTGGCAGCAAGACAGAAAAAAAAGCAAAACACGTTCGTTGTATGTCTCAACCTGATATAAACGTTCGACAACGCAAAATAGTGCAGGATGTCCGAAATTCTGAGAAAAATTGGGGTAAGGTGTAGGGAAAGACGGGTAATATACAACATATAAACCAAGAGGAAAGAATAAGACTGGAAGAGCGTGAACGGATTAAAAAGGGAGTGGGGCACGGGTGTAGTTATTCAGTCAGTACAAGAGAAGCAATGTGGGAAATAAAAGAAAGGCTCAAGAGTGGGATTAAAATTCAGGATGCAATAGCATCAACTATAATGGTTTCTGATTACATTACCATTCTCAGTGAAAGTGATGAAGAATTACAGGATGTGTTGAATGGAATGAAGTGTCTAATGGTCAGAATATGTATTGAGAGTAAATCTAAGATATACGAAAGCAATGAGGAGTAGCAGGAATTGGAACAGTGCGAAACTTTATTTTAGGATGAAATTTCTAAAGATGTGCGTTTGAAGCACAGCGTTATGTGGTAGTGAGACATGGACACAGGTAATCCTGAATCGAAGCCTATAGAATGTGGTGCTACTGAAGAATTTTGAGCACTAGATGGTCTGATAGGGTAAGGAATGAGGAGGTTCTCGGTAGAATCGGCTGGGAGAGGAACGCATCGAAATCACCGACAAGAAGAAGGGGTAGAATGGTAGAACATGTATTAAGATATCAGGGAATAACTTTCATTCTACCAGGGGGAGCTATAGACGGTGAAAATGGTAGAGAAAGACAGAGATTGGAAAACATTCAGAAAATAATTGATGATGTAGGCTGCAGTTACACAGGAGAGGAATTCGTGGTGGGTGGCATCAAACCACTCAGGCGACAGACAACTCACAAAATGCTAATACGCACAGAAACGGAAGTTTTCCATCTCTTTCGACCTCGCTTGTGAAACTGATGGTGGAGTGAAGTCAATTAAACTGACGCAGGAAACGATTGAGAGCATCTAATCCATGTGGCCATAGAAGTATTGACAATGTATCTCCAAAAGCAAGTAGTTTTTAAAAACTCTACTCTCGTCGTCCTGCCTTTAAGAAATCTTTCACAAATAAGTTGGCAACTGTGAGGGGTAGTGAACTCCCCATAGCCCTTTTGTCCGTTTGTTCAACGTATTTGTCATTTCAGTGTCCAGGATTTCACTATTTGATGTTAAGAGCTCTTCAGGCGGATCTCGGGAAACAATTTGTATTACATCGAAACTCACAATCTAATCCGAGGACCAAGACAAAAGGAAAAGAAATGAACACCGTAGAATTAGCAATATAGTGTTCTAATTTTCCGACGTTGATACAATTTTAGACGCTAAAGAGATAAGCCATCAGGTCTTTACCACAGGCAAACATTTAGACGTGATAAAAGACTGTTTTGGAAATAAAGTTGCAAGGGTTTGTTAATTTCCTGCAAGATACACACGGTAAACAGGTAAACCACACAACATATTATTGGAGCACTGAACTTCCTGTTATCTTTTGCCAGAATAAAGTAACAACAGGCCTTGTAAAATTTGAAGCTTAAGTGAAGGAGTTATTCTAGTTTAGTGGAGAGTTCAAAAGGAGTGACACAATATTGAGTTGATCTCATAGTTTCACAACGAACGAGGTGGCGCATTATTTACCACACTGGACTCGGCTTGGACGTAGGTTCAAAACGCGTCCGGCCATCAAAGTTTATATATTCCTTGATTTCCCTAAATCTCCCAGGAAAGTGGCGGGATGATTCTTTTGAAATGGCACAGCCTATTTCGGACTTTGTGGTGCGTGACTGATGGCCTCAATATCGACGGGATGTTAAACACTAATCTTTCTTCCTCCATCGCTCCCTACTACACACACCGTTACACTACATAACATAATATTCATAATCAGAAAAGGTAAATAAATCTTAATCACTTACAGACTAACGGAAACCTTTTGCCTTGAGTAAGGGCCAGTCAAAAAGTTTTCAATTGAGACATTGCTGCAGCGTATATGCAACACAGCGCCACTCTGAAGTGGGTATATAAGAAGCGATAAGGAGAAACGTCGGGAAAACTGCGACAAAGGGCGCTGCTGCTTCGTGATAACACACATTCCGATATTATGAATGACGTAAAGCAAAGATACGACAACTCAAGTGGGAAACACTCGCGCATCCACCCTATAGTTCTGGTGTTTCGCCAAGCGATTATCACGCTTCGGATTCTTAAAAAAGGCGTTGAAAGTTCGACGATACTTGTACGATGAGAATGTGCAGCCGGCAGTTACGGACTTCTTCACGCACCAGGACACGGTGTTTTAGCAAACGGGTGTATTCAACCTGGTGCGTTGATGGGATTATTGCCTAAATGCTGTCGGCGATTTTTCAACGTAAGGTTTTCCAGTGGAATTTTTTATCTCGTCTTGAACAATCAAGCGGACATTGTGGATTCAGCTGGTGCGCTGAAGATGTACGCTCACAGACCTGTCAGAAGAGTACTGGAATAAGTTTAAGACTTCTTCACAGCGAACTACTAAACCACTTATCTCAAAGATACTCATATTACGCAGTTCGAAAAAAATTAAAATTATTTAAATGTACCCGAAGGAGATATCAATGGGCAAGCAAAAATGGTTCAAATGGCTCTGAGCACTATGGGACTTAACTTTTGAGGTCATTAGTCCCCTAGAACTTAGAACTACTTAAACCTAACTAACCTAAGGACATCACACACATCCATGCCCGATGCAGGACTCGAACCTGCGACCGTAGCGATCGCGCGGTTCCAGACTGTAGCGCCTAGAACCGCTCGGCCACCCCCGGCCGGCAATGGGCAAGCACCATATTATTCTCCCTGTGCGAAATTCCTAGGCACCCTGATACATAATCACCTAAAGCGGACCTGCCACATGAATAAGATGGGCGAAACACTCAGCCCGACCTGCTTTGGCACGTACATATCTCTTTCACTTGCAAATCTCTTTCTTTTTGTTGACTTGAAAACTATAATTTAGGCATATTTTACATATACTGAAACAATACTGTTCTATTGTATTGTATTTATACTTGAATCATGCCATGACGGTGTGCCGGTTTACTGTTTGATCAATATTAATTGAGAATATCATTGAAGCAAGGACGCTTATAGAAGGGTTCGTTAGGAGGACGGTGAGTGCGCAGGGGTAGATGAATATGGACGCTCCGACTTCCACTCCCACACTTTTCTCCTAGGTGTTGCTTAGAAGTAATCGTTTTGTGTTTTACAATGGAAACAGAATATGAATGTTTACGTTAAATCTTGCAGTTACTACTGGAAACCTCATGATTAAGATTATTTTACAGTGTCAACTCCTAAATAAGAGCTAATAACAAAATAGATCGTCGGAGAAAACAGTTCTGGGCCGCACTGTAGTACGTTGAATTTCTTAAGAACCATTAGTCAGTCATTACTGCAACAGTTTTGCGAACTGTACAACTGATTCACAGCAATGGACATTTTTTACTATTTCCTGTGCATGGGTAAAATCACATAATACGTATAAAATAGTTGCACATAAAACCTTAACAGAAAGGGTACAGGGATATATTTTATCCGATTAGTAGATTATCCACAGAATAGATGAAGATTGGTGAATAGCAGTCTGACAAAAAAGATGATTTGCCAGTGACAATATACACTCCTGGAAATGGAAAAAAGAACACATTGACACCGGTGTGTCAGACCCACCATACTTGCTCCGGACACTGCGAGAGGGCTGTACAAGCAATGATCACACGCACGGCACAGCGGACACACTAGGAACCGCGGTGTTGGCCGTCGAATGGCGCTAGCTGCGCAGCATTTGTGCACCGCCGCCGTCAGTGTCAGCCAGTTTGCCGTGGCATACGGAGCTCCATCGCAGTCTTTAACACTGGTAGCATGCCGCGACAGCGTGGACGTGAACCGTATGTGCAATTGACGGACTTTGAGCGAGGGCGTATAGTGGGCATGCGGGAGGCCGGGTGGACGTACCGCCGAATTGCTCAACACGTGGGGCGTGAGGTCTCCACAGTACATCGATGTTGTCGCCAGTGGTCGGCGGAAGGTGCACGTGCCCGTCGACCTGGGACCGGACCGCAGCGACGCACGGATGCACGCCAAGACCGTAGGATCCTACGCAGTGCCGTAGGGGACCGCACCGCCACTTCCCAGCAAATTAGGGACACTGTTGCTCCTGGGGTATCAGCGAGGACCATTCGCAACCGTCTCCATCAAGCTGGGCTACGGTCCCGCACACCGTTAGGCCGTCTTCCGCTCACGCCCCAACATCGTGCAGCCCGCCTCCAGTGGTGTCGCGACAGGCGTGAATGGAGGGACGAATGGAGACGTGTCGTCGTCAGCGATGAGAGTCGCTTCTGCCTTGGTGCCAATGATGGTCGTATGCGTGTTTGGCGCCGTGCAGGTGAGCGCCACAATCAGGACTGCATACGACCGAGGCACACAGGGCCAACACCCGGCATCATGGTGTGGGGAGCGATCTCCTACACTGGCCGTACACCTCTGGTGATCGTCGAGGGGACACTGAATAGTGCACGGTACATCCAAACCGTCATCGAACCCATCGTTCTACCATTCCTAGACCGGCAAGGGAACTTGCTGTTCCAACAGGACAATGCACGTCCGCATGTATCCCGTGCCACCCAAAGTGCTCTAGAAGGAGTAAGTCAACTACCCTGGCCAGCAAGATCTCCTGATCTGTCCCCCATTGAGCATGTTTGGGACTGGATGAAGCGTCGTCTCACGCGGTCTGCACGTCCAGCACGAACGCTGGTCCAACTGAGGCGCCAGGTGGAAATGGCATGGCAAGCCGTTCCACAGGACTACATCCAGCATCTCTACGATCGTCTCCATGGGAGAATAGCAGCCTGCATTGCTGCGATAGGTGGATAAACACTGTACTAGTGCCGACATTGTGCATGCTCTGTTGCCTGTGTCTATGTGCCTGTGGTTCTGTCAGTGTGATCATGTGATGTATCTGACCCCAGGAATGTGTCAATAAAGGTTCCCCTTCCTGGGACAATGAATTCACGGTGTTCTTATTTCAATTTCCAGGAGTGTAGTTAAATCGAGTTGCTGCACTTTATAATGTCAACCAATATTTGGAAAAAGAAAATCTTTCAAATGAAATTCGGAACCATCTCTCATTAAATAAATTAAAATACACCGGTATACACAGACTGAACAGACGAATGAAAATTTGTACCAACGTCGGGATTCGAAGTAGGACATCCCGCTCACTAGGCAGATGCGCTGACCACGACGACCCCCCGGCACAGTGGCTTTATACAACTGCATGGGCTACCCGAGCACACCTCTCACCTCAGTCTTAATTGGTATTCACGCCTCTGCCCACTTGGTATAACCTGTAAACTCGCTGTTTAAATTTAGGGGGAATACCAGATGGACTGAGGCATGAATGGGTGGAGTGAGATATTCTGAGGAGTGACACATGCTACGGTAGTCCTTTTAGTTGTTTTTAAAGCCACTACCCTCATTTGGCAAAGAGGTTAGCACGTTAGCTAGCACATGCGCCTAGTTACTAGGAGACCTAGGTTCGAATCCTGGCATAGGTACAATTTTCATTCGTCGCTTCAGTCTGCGCATATATATTATAGACATTTAGGACCTGAAAAGGTCTCTGGAATCGTATAGTTCCATTTGATTAAAATTTACAGAATATTAAAATAGACCGTTCCTTCTTATACATCTGCATCTATATGGATACCCTGCAAATCACATTTAAGTGACTGGCAGAGGGTTCATCGAACCACCTTTACAGTTCTCTGTTATTCCAATCTCGTATAGCACGCGGATGGAATAAACACCTGTATCTTTCCGTACGAGCTCTGATTTCCCTTACTTTATCGTGGTGATCGTTCCTCCCTACGTTTCTATGTGTTCCTTCCAATTTAAGCTGTTCGTAATTGTAATACCTCGGTATTTAGTTGAATTTACGACATTTAGATTATACCGATTTATCGTGTAACCAAAGTTTAACGAGTTCGTTTTAGCACTCATGTGGATGACCTCACACTTTTAGTTATTTGGGGTCAACTGCCACTTTTCGCACGATTCAGATATTTTTTCTAAATCGTTTTGCAATTTTTTTGGTCTTCTGATGACTTTATTAGTCGATAAACGACACGTCATCTGCAAACAACCGAAGACGGCTGCTCAGATTGTCTCCCAAATCGTTTATATAGATAAGGAACAGCATAGGGCTTGGGGAACGTTAGAAATCGCTTCTGTTTTACCCGATTACTTTCCATCAATTACTACGATCTGTGACCTCTCTGACAGGAAATCACAAATCCAGTCACATAACTGAGACGATATTCCACAAGCTCGCAATTTCACTACGAGCTGCTTGTGTGGTACAGTGTCAAAAGCCTTCCGGAAATCCAGAAATAGGGAATCGATCTGAAACATAGCACTGAACACATCATGAGAATAAAGAGCTAGTTGAGTTTCTCAGGAACGATGTTTTCTAAACCCATGTTGACTGTGTGTCAATAGACCGTATTCTTCGAGATAATTCATAATGAGCCGGCCGATGTGGGCGAGCGGTTCTAGGCGCTTCAGTCTGAAACCGCGCGATCGCTACGGTCGCAGGTTCGAATCCTGCGTCGGGAATGGATGTGTGTGATGTCCTTAAGTTAGTTTGGTTTTAGTAGTTATAAGTTCTAGGGGACTGATGACCTCAGATGTTAAGTCCCATAGTGCTCAGAGCCATTTTTTGAATTCATAATGTGCGAATACAACATATGTTCTAAAATCCTGCTACATATCGACGTCAACAATATGGGCCTGTAATTTAGTGAATTACTCCTACTACCTTTCTTGAATATCGGTGTGACTTGTGCAACTTTCCAGTCTTTGGGTACGGATCTTTCGTCGAGCGAACGGTTGTATATGATTGTTAAGTATGGAGATAATGCGTCAGCGTACTCGGAAAGGAATCTAATTGGTATACAGTTTGGATCAAAAGACCTGTTTTTCTTAAGTGATTTAAGTTGCTTCACTACTCCGAGGATATTTACTTCTAGGGGACTGATGACTCATGTTGGCAGCTGTTCTCGATTCGAAGTCTGGAATATTTACTTCTTCTTCTTTTGTGAAGGCATTTCGGAAGGCTGTGTTTTGTAACTCTGCTTCGGCAACACTGTGTCCGATAGTATCTCCACTGCTATCGCGTAGAGAAGGCATTGATTGTTTCTTGCCGCTAACATACTTCACTTACAACCAAAAAATGGTTCAAATGGCTTTGAGCACTATGAGACTTAACATCTGTGGTCATCAGTCCCCTAGAACTTAGAACTGCTTAAACTTAACTAACCTAAGGACATCACACACATCCATGCCCGAGGCAGGATTCGAACCTGCGACCGTAGCAGTCGCGCGGTTCCGGACTGAGCGCCTAGAACCGCTCGGCCACCGCGGCCGGCTAACGTACGACCAGAATCTCTTCGGATTTTATGCCAGGTTTCGAGTCAGGTTTCTGGAAACTATTATAAGCATCTCGCATTGAGGCCCGCGCTAAATTTCGAACTTCTGCAAAAGATCGCCATACTTGGTGATTTTTTGTTTGTTTAAATTTGGCATGTTCGTTTCGTTGTTTCTGCAACAGTGTTCTAACCCGTTTTGTGTACGAAGGAGGATCAGCTCCGTCGTTTGGTAATTTATTTGGTATAAATCTCTCAATTGCTGCCGATAATATTTCTTTGAATTTAAGCCACATCTGGTCTACACTTACATTATTAATTTGGAATGAGCGGAGATTGTCTCTCAGGAAGGCGTCAAGTGAATTTTTATCTGCTTTTTTGAATAGGTATATTTTTCGCTTAGTTTTAGAAGATTTGGGGATAACAATGTTAAATCTCGCTACGACAACCCTGTGTTCACTAACCCCTGAATCGGATTTGATGCTCGTTATTAACTCAGGATTATTTGTTGCTAAGAGGTCAAGAGCGTTTTCATAACCGTTTACTATTCGCGTGGGATCATGAACTAACTGCTCGAAATAATTTTCAGAGAATGCGTTTAGCACAATTTCGGTTGATATTTTATGCGTACCTCCGGAATTAATATGTATTTCGCCAAGATATCGAGTGTAAATTAAAGTCACGACCAACTATTATCGTGTGAGTCGGGCACGTGTTTGAAATCAAACTCAAGTTTTCTTTGAACCTTTTAGCAACTTGTAAGAGGTCCATAGGCCCTTACTATAACTTTGCACTTGGCACAGGTCGATAGGACGAACAATCGATTGTGACGTGTTGAGAGAGCGAGTGTCGAGATGCGCCAGTGTGGTTGGCGGGTACATGTGTGCGAAGGCCATTGTTGAAATACAGGGCTTTAACGGAGAAGGGTGTCGCCATCGCCGTGGTTAGACCCCTAAGTAATAGATTAATACCGGGAAAGTGAAGAAGTATCATTACGAAAGTGATCAGTGACGTTACTAGTGCCGATATTTGATTCCGCGTCTACCGCGCCGGCCTAACCTTGGATTGCAGTGTTGGATGCAGTGATGGATTAGCGAGTGACGATAATGGAAAATGAAGAAAGCCTGTGCTGGGATTAGCCGCGATTAGATATGTATGACGAAGGCAGTGGCTGTCTCCTTTTTTGTGTTTTGAGAAGAATATAAGTTCGTAATTAGTAAAACTGTGTTGGTGTTCCTCATTACCAGACATTCAGTATTATAGTATTGAACAGGAAACTGGAAAGTAACAACTTCCGTAGCAGTCAATTCCGATTACCAGCCCCATTAGGTTCACGGTCATGTTAATAATAAATATTGGACTGCTATTCGATCAGATTAGGTCGGGATAAAAATAGGAGGTGTTACAAACTGTATCATCTGAATTGGGAAGTCAGTAAGAGGATCCAATTATTATTTTATTCCTGTTGCCAACAATGACCTCTGCCTATACTAACTCACAGGAAGTATCTATTTCAATTTCACGACAAGTTAAACTACTTCTGACAGCAACAAACACGCCACCGCCAACCGTGTTTAGCCTATCCTCTCGGAACACCGTTAGGTTCTTCGCAGAAATTTCTGCTTATCTTATATACGGCTTTAGCCAGCTTTCAGTGCCTATTACGTTTTGACCATCAGTGCTCTCTATTAGCGCTTGGAGCTTTGGTACTTTCCCAACATAGCTACGACAGTTTACAACTGTTATACCAATGGTTCCTGTATCTACGTTTTTCCTGTGTTCATCCTTCACCCTTTGTGACTAAAGCCCTTCTTGTGTTTTCCAGAAACCCTCTAACCTAAAAAACTGCCCTGTCCACGCCACACATCCCCTGCTACCCGTGTAGCCGCCTCCTGGTTATAGTGGGCACCTGACCTATCCAGTGGAACCCAAAACCCAACCACCTTTTGGCGCAAGTCGAGGAATCTGCAGCCTACACGGTCGCAGAACTGTCTGAGCGTCTGATTCAGACCCTCCATTGGGCTCTGTACAAGAGGTCCGCAGTTGGTCCTGTCGACTATGCTGCATATGGTCAGCTCTGCTTTCATCTTGCAAGTAAGACCGGCAGCCTTTACCACTTCTGTTAACCTCTCTAAACCAAAGAGAATCATTTCTGATACAACGTCACACACCACTGGTACCGACGTGAGCAACCACTTGCAGTTGGCTGCACCCTGTGCTCTTTAAGGCATCCGGGAGGACCCTTTCCACATCTGTAATGACCCCACCCGGTATGCGCACTGAGTGCATGTTGTTTTCTTACCCTTCTTGTCAGCGAAGTCCATAAGGGGCCCATAACGCGCCTAACGTTGCAGTTCCCAGCTACCAATAATCCCACCCTCTGTGACTGCCCGGATCTTGCAGGCTGAGTGGTTTCCTCTGAAACAGTACAGGCGACAGCATCTGGCTCAGCGACAGTGTCAGCCACAGACAGCACCTGGAACTTGTTTGTCAGACAAACCGGGAAGACCTTACGTGCGGCCGCCTGGGAAGTCTTTGGTCGCCTGCTTCGCCCCGGGGCGACCCCCCACTCGACCACAGGTGAGGGGTCAGCCTCAGTGCGGACAGTAACTGGGTTGGCCACCCGTGAGGACCGATCGGAGGACTCTGACGTGCTGGACGTCCGTTGGATACCGACGGCCGGCCCACAACAGTGGTGCCCATTCACTGCAGCCTCAAGCTGTGTAACTGGAGCTATCAGAGCCTGAAGCTGATAGCGAAGTGTCACTAACTCGCATTCGCACACAACAATCGCAGTCCCTGTCCATACTAAAGACCATGGAAAACTAAACTATGAAGATAAACGGACTATCGGCACGTGCTGCGCAACTTTACTGTAAACCCTGACGAAAACGCACGAACTGTGAATAGTAGCCTGCCGGAGTGGCCGTGCGGTTCTGGGCGCTACAGTCTGGAACCGAACGACCGCTACGGTCGCAGGTTCGAATCCTGCTTCGGGCATGGGTGTGTGTGATGTCCTTAGGCTAGTTAGGTTTAATTAGTTCTAAGTTCTAGGCGACTGATGACCTCAGAAGTTAAGTCGCATAGTGCTCAGAGCCATTTGAACCATTTTTGTGAATAGTAATACGCAGATATTCAAAAACCTAACTACCGAAGCAGTCAGGTGAAACTAAATAATCTTCTCCTGATTAGGATCTTGTAATATGTCAGAAAATCGCGGCGCTAACGAAAACGCGAGAACTGTGGCTATTACGTATTAAATTTACACGCAGAAACTCAAGAAACTAAACTATTAAAACACAACGTTGACATAATAAAATTCGCTCCTGATTACGAACTCGTAAATGTCAAAAAGCAGTTACTTCCCTGTTGCTGCGTCTGTCTCGGTGGGCTACTACTGCCTGATACATATAAATCATTTTCTGAGAAGAGTTGGTTGGTTAGTCTGTACTTTCTCTTTAAACGAAGATCATAACATTATATAATGGTTAAAGTAATTTTGATAACTTCGTGATTAGGCCTAAATAAAACATTAAAGAATTTAAAGGAACACAAAAAATTCCAACAGCACTAAGAATATGTAACTGAAGCGAAAACAGACTATCATTCTGCGAAGGATAAGAGAAGAAATCAAAAACTTGTTTACTTGCGATCGCCAGTTATTGTAAGTAATAACATTTTGTGGCTTTCACGCAATTTCACTTCATGAAGTAATGATATCTGTTGTACAATTTTGAGAACCCAGTTCGTGCTCACATCAACAACAGAAATTAAGTTCTTGAAAACTTTCTAAGTGCCATGTCGACAACTACGGTTCATTTCCATCACCAAAAAGTCATTTTGTATGGAGTGGCATGCGGTGGCCACGAGATGGCATACGACGCAGTTGATGGGGCGGTGGTCGCTGCACACAGACGAGCGAACCAGTTCTGGGCAGAGCTCAGAACGAGGGCATCGAGAAACTGGTGTGCTGCGGTACTGTCTGTCAGGCGTCACTGGGGGCAGCACGGGAATGGCTACCGTGTGGACGCAACAGTACGGTGGAGCGGTTGATATCCTCTCCCGGACAGACGGGCAGTGATCTCAGTGGAGGCAGAGAAAGGAGGTCCTGCATTTCAAGAGAAGCACTGAAGAGAGTTTTGAAGCTGACGGTCCTACGTCGGTAGTTTTCTGGTTGATACAGTTGAGTATGTGGTATTGTGCACAATAATAAAAAACAAAAAGGCTTTGGTCCCTGATGGCATCCATCCCGAAACCATCGAACAAGCTGCTCCACTTATCGTGCCATACCTGACAGATGTATCGAATGCTGCTCTAGCAGAAGGACGAGTAGCGAATATATGGAAGACGGTAAATGCAGCTACAATCAAGAAAGCAGAGGACGTGGACCCCACTGACCCTAACACATACACACCAATACGACTCATTTAAATTCTGACAAAGGTACAGGAGAGACTGCTGTGCGACAGATTTCAGTAGCACTGCCAGCTCTTTGGCCTTAGCCGACATAAGTTTGGTTTTCGACCACATAAATTCATCGACGACGCAGTAAGCAGGGCCATGAAAATAACACAGACAATACATGACAAATACTTAGTAGCAATCTTAATTGCCATTTTATGTCCTTTCTGCAGCCTTTGGTGGCCGGCGCTGCTTGCAAGACATAGAGAGAGAAATATTTCGCTGGCTCTATACAATAGCCCTAGAGATTATTGTAAAAGCAGGATATTGGAATGGAAGACTGGTCGCCAAAAGTTTATAAAGAGGGTAACAAGAGTTTGTCCACAGGGATCCATAGGCTGACTGACTTTCTGGGACGTAGTCATAGAGCCACTACTGTTCGTACAGCATTGCAAACGGGGTGGCTACGTACGCAGACAGTCATGGTATCTGCAAATTCCAGAGCACAATTAGAGAGTAAAGCCAGGCGGCTCCTTTGCATTCAGTGGCGAATGGAGCACGAACAACAAACTCACAATAGCAACTAACAAAACTGTTTATCGACTTCTACGAGGCACACTGAAAAGAAACCCAGTTATAAACTTAAACAACATACCTATAAAAAGGAAAGCTATGACAACATACATCTGCATTGATATGGACGAACATTTACACTTTAATGGACAAGCACCAAGTTGCGAGACTGAATAGACAATGAGGACATGTCACACAGCACTCTTTGAGTCAATAACTTGTTTTGCGGCTAGTGCTTGGGCTCATCGATCATGCTTAGGTACGCATAAAACCATTGTGACTCGCGGCCAGAGGAGTGTTCTACTCAGACTCTCGGGGGCTTTTCGGCACGATCTCGATTGAGGCACTGTGTGTGGTACAGGGAGTTTTCCCTGTGGACATTACAATTCCCCACGGAGCAGCTGCCTACTGACTGAATTGGGGAAGACGCGACAAAATAAGGGAAATAACTAGACAAGGCTTAGGTCATCTGTAAGGAAACTAAATAGGTGGAGAATTGATACGTGACAGACAGAATGGGAGTACCCTTTTCTCCCCTAGTATCCGAGAGCGGATAAATTTTAAGTACATAAATTCAACACGCGACATGCTGCACTTTCTCACTGCCCACGGTCCGTATCCTGCCTATCTCCATAGGTTTGGCCTAAAACAGACTCATACTTGTGCCTGTGGTGAGAATGGCGCACCTGAATACACAGTGCTCATCTGCGATACCCTAGGACGTGTAAGAACGAGTCTAGGGAAACAGGACGTAGGACAATTAACATATAGACAAGATGACTGGAACTCCATAAACAACATCGCAGACGAGGTACAGCAAACGCTACATGTGGCATACAAACAGGAAAAACCATACGCTAGAATATGACAGTTCAGCAGTACATAGTAAAGGACACAAAAAACAGACACTCAATCAGTTGCTATATCACACACAGGAAGTGAAAACGAGATAAACATACAAACATAGTAATAATAAGCTAAGATTCTGCAACATTAAGTCGATCAGAGTGAAAGTGTACCTCTGTATGTAGTTGGTTGGTATATCATTTGATAGAATGTAACACTATGTGAAGATGTGATTTTTTTTTTTCCTTTCGCTGCATCAGTTATGACTAGCTCGAAGTTTTACTGAGACCTCGCACATCATACAGCTGACTATGACATTTTAAATCAGCTCACAATCTCCACTGTTACCTTCAATTCGGAAACACATGTTAACCTAATTAATCAATACATTATTAATTAAGTACTACCACAGTCAAGACAACATATGTTGAGGTTGTAATTATACATATAGAAGACAAAAATGGGAAGAACTGTCAAATCATGTCCAAGAAAAATTGCCATCTCTTGTTTCTTCCATTAAACACACTTTTAATTTTAATTTAAAATACATCGACAACCTATTATGTATCTTATTTCTTGTCATTATATAAGTTGACAACAAGTTTAAGCAAAATTGTATATCTAGATTTGTACTTAATACATATTTTTATTCGTTCTTTCTTATTTTATCCTTTTGTAAAATTCTTAAAAAATTATACTAGTAATAAAACTGAATTTGTACGGTACAACATGTAAAATCACACAGTGCACGACCTGCTGCAAAGCAACAGGTGGCAGGACTTTACCTGAGAAATAAATAAGTAAATAATATATAGTGTAGAGGGTATGTCTGCTAGACACGGACACTGCAGAAGTCAGTCATTATCATGTGACAAGCTGTGGTCGTTTATTGATGATACATATCAGTGGTGTAAGAGGGGAATAGTTCTCTTTGTTAACTACACACAGCTATAGTGATTATTTGTGTTAATCCGAAAGTGTTCTCCAAGAATAAAAAACGACACCGAGCGAGGTGGCGCAGTGGTTAGGCACTGGACTCGCATTCGGGAGGACGACGGTTCAATCCCGCGTCCGGCCATCCTGATTTAGGTTTTCCGTGATTTCCCTAAATCACTCCAGGCAAATGCCGGGATGGTTCCTCTGAAAGGGCACGGCCGACTTCCTTCCCCATCCTCCCTCATCCGATGAGACCGATGACCACGCTGTCTGGTCTCCTTCCCCAAACCAACCAACCAACCAAAAAACAACATTCAACCAATTGTTAAATGGAAATTTATTTGAATCTCTTGACCAATGTTTATAACAACGTCTACTTCAGAAGGAAAATACTGACAATCTAAACAAGTTAACGGTGAATATTTGTTAAGCTATATACAAACGGGAACAATAACAACTCTTTCCGCATACAAAGATTATTCAAACTTACAGTGTTACAAGTTTCAGCGGAGATACACTACAATATGGCAGAAAGGCGGTAATAAACTATAAAATTTCACCGTGGTATTTGTTTTACCACCCCATTTCTTATTCCTGGGCACAACCCAATTCATACCCTCCCTATTTCATTCCCCTTTGCCTCCTTTCCTCTCCCCCACGCTTCCCCATATTTGCCTCTGGCCTTATGAGATCGTTTGTTATTTATGATACATTACAGTTTACATAATTTGATTTTCCTTATCAACCTTTTCTTATTACACATTTTGCCTCCAGGACAGTGGTTAACTTGAATTTTATATGATTATTCATTTTTTCTTGTTTACTTCAGAAACCTTGTCATTCTTTGGCTGTGTTCCTGTTTCCTTTGCTCTGTCAATATTTTGCCTGTTTTCTTCCTTTCTTTTACTTCACATTAAGTGATCACAATTTTGTTTCTGAATTTGTCTCTTTCATTTGTCATTTCAATACTGCTCCCAGCTTGTTTAAGGTCTTCTTCTGTTTTTGAAACCAGTTGGTTTTTTTATTAACGTGTTTACTACATCAAATACCTTCTTTGTGAGTCTGTTGTTCATGCCATGTATGTATCCACAGAATGTTAGTCGGCGTTTTCAGATTATGTCTGAATGTTCATATAATTCCGTCTCTGTGTATTTCGTCAAAAAAATTCTGACGATTTTACGTTCTATTTTTTCTGTCTCTGTGATGCTTGATGGATTGCGGTCGTTTCTGTTGCGTGGAGTGCGTCTGATAGTACAACTGTATTGTTCTGTCTGAGTTTTGTTTGTCTTGAAATATTTGTTTTATTGTAGTGTGACCATGCCAATTTGTACGCTTTCTGACGTCTTTGTGTTCTTTCTATGCTCGATGCCTCGTTTGATCCTCCTATTTGTATAAATTTCCTAAGATATTTGCGTTTTCTCAACGATATCTGTAGACCTGTTCTGGCAGAGATTTCATATATTCCAGTGCTTCTTGTCTATTGTTCCTGAGTAATGCCAGGTCATCTGCAAATGCTAGGTATTTCATGATCGTTCTGTTTGCACGTGTTCTTCCTAACTGTATTCCTTTTACCTTTTCTTCCCATTGTTAGAAAATTTGGTCGAAGACCATGTTCAATAGAAACCGTGAGAGACCATCTCCTGGTCGGAAGCCTGTATGTACGTCGAATGGGTTTGAGGTATCTCTCATAAGTTTTATTTTGGATGTGGAACCAGTAAGTGTCTGTTTTATGAGTGTCCTAGTTTTTCTGTCTATTCCACATAGTGTGTCAAAGAGAGTCTGCTGTCTGTGGAGCAATAGGTTTTCTTAAAGTCCACAACAGTGTTGTTCGTTTACCGACCTTCATGTGTGTTACCAGGTTCCAAATCTGTTCAGTACGGGACCTTCCTTTCCTGAAGCCTGCTTGCTTTTCACCGATCTTTGTATCACCTTGTGTTTCTAGTCTGTTGAGTAATGTCGTCGACAGAATTTTGCAGGGGACTGGCAACAATGAGATACCTCTATAGTTGTTAGGATCTGTCTTGTAGCCCTTGAATCAACGCACATTTCTGTTTCTGTGAAATGTTTTCTGCATTTCATATTCCTATGAGAATTTTATGGATTTTCTTTGCCATAATTTGGTCTTTTGGTTCGTGATCTCGGATGTAATGTCGTCTTCTCCTGTGGCTGTGTTGATTTTTAGTTGTTTTCTAATCTACCTAATTTATTGAAGGCACTATTGAATCTCTGTCTGGTACTGTAATTTTTGTTTCGGCTCCTCGCAATTGAGAAGTTTATGAGAATGATTTTTAAAAATTTTGCAGTTTTCTTTAGTATTTGTTTCCATATAGTCATCTATTCTTTTGAAGTAAATATTTGGAGGCTGGTAACGCTTTCTATTTGCCCTAAATATTCTGTAAAAATTTCTCGTGTTATTTCTCTTGATGTCTTCCTCTGTATCATTTAGTCTGTTTTTGTCATATGTCTTCTTCACTCTTTTAATATCGTCAAGGATTGCTACTGGACTTTGTGGAAATCTTTCCATCTCTCTTTTGTTCTGTTACTGCTAAAAAAATTGCGTTACACCATCTATCTTTTCATTTTTTAGAAGGTTGATCGCAACACGTTGCATTCTGAATTGTCTCCACATGGTCTGTCCAATTTATCTGTTTAGCACTAATTAATTTCTTCAGTAAGTCTTTCTTTGTTTATCTTCAAGTATTCTGGGTCAGGTCTTATATTTTCTGCGTCGTCTTTCTGTTTCTTGGGACTGGCCTAATTCTTACTTGTAGCAAGTGATGATCAGACTCGAAGAATACTTAACGTGTTCTCACATTGCGAATTTCGCTTCCATTTTTACTTTTTATGGCTACGTAATCTATTTGAAATTCTCCACATATGTTTTTGGTGTTTTCAATGTAGTGTGTTGTTATTTTGGGTTTTAAAACTGCGTCGACAAAATTTTTAAGTTAAAGTGTTGACACTGAAGTATGACCTGTTCGCCGTCCTTCTTGGTGCGTTTGCGTGCTGTGTACAGGAATGTGATTTGCTTGCACTTCTTCCCCGCACCTAACTGTGCGCTGAAGTTTCTTAAGGCAATTTTAACATTGTATTTCTGTTATTTTAATCCTTATATTTTCCTTGTCTTCCAAAAAGTCTTTGACTTCTCGTGGTTTCTTTCTGTTTTGATCCTCTCTCAATACATGTGCATTGATGATAGTGTATCCTTGGTTCCCTGATTTGAAGGTTATTGTAGAGATTCCTTCTGGTACTGAACTGAAATCTAGGATGATATCTATTTTATTTGTGAACCGCAAATCCTGTGCCAAACGCGATTCTCTTCTGAGAGAAAATTTTCCTCTGTATATCCTGCAGTTTTCTGTATTGAAGTGATTTTAGTCTATGAAACGCGTCTCTTGTATTGATGTGAAATCTTGCAGAACATTCGCAAGCTGTTTGAGTATGCTTGTCTTGACCAGCATATTCATGCTGAAAATGCCAATATAGTGTGTGCGAAGTGTGTTTCTAGAACTCCGACTCTTCTCCTTGTCATGACGTTCCCATTCCTCCTAGAATCCGATGGCCAGGATATTTTTCCTGTTGCTCAATCAAGATTTTTTTCCAAATTGAAGATTGTTGTGGTGATCTCTCTTGGAGATCACAAATGTTAAAGACTTGATTGTTGAGATCAAGACATATTTGTAGCAACCCGGTGAAAAGACACTGACCTCTAGCCGCTGGATGCCAGAACAGATACTAATGGATTTAGACCTAAGTTAGTATTTGGTCCATCCCAGATATTTCATTTCCCCAGTACCAGCCACATCTGGCAGGCTTTCCCCTAACCTCCGCCTCATGAGGCGCCCAATGGGGGATCTAATAACCTCACACGGGTTTTGTGGATACTTGTTAATTGGTTTCAATTCTATTAACTTTACATAAGTAAAATATGACCTGATTTATAATGTCATATTTTTATTTTTAACGTTTTAAGCTAGTTTAGCATAATAATGATCATTAACTATTGCACGCCCTTCCCGCGCATACTTCTAGTGCCCTCTCTCGCTGGAATTTTCCTTACCGCAAGTGTTACATACCTCACCGAAGTGCATTAACTGTACGTCGGAAACTACTACTGCTCGAAGACAACCACCATGCTGTGCATGATTTTAGTATTTTGAAGGTGAAATTTTATGTATTGCTGACGCCTTTTGGACATATATCAAAGTACCTTCACCACAAAATGTAACATAGTTTTTTAATCGTAACGAGTTATTGCTGTTCGTGTTCAGATATAGCTTAACGTGTATTCACTGTTAATCTGTTTAGATTGTGACTACTTTCTTTCTGAAGAAGACGTTTCGATAAAAGTTGATATCATGGTCAAGGGGTTTAAATAAAGAAATAGTAAACAACCAATAAATTTCAAAATGGGAGATTTATTTAAATTCTAAAGTATTCTGTTCAAATAGCGCCATGAGTGTGAGTGCTGAGGATTCATCTTGTTGCTTTTTTTAATGTGAACAAAGACTAGTTTGTATTATTGTATGAAATTTTATTAAGATACTTGCGTAGTTTTGCATTAAGTTGTATGTACGTTCTCGTATTGGATACTGTAGCAGACCAATACGTAACTGTGGGTTATGATCTAGTTACGTCTAAAAGTTTTTTCCAATCTTAGGTTTTAGTGCTGAAGTAGCAACATTTATTATCACTGGCTAAATCAAAGGGCCAATCATTCATTATTCATCAGGGTGCCTCTTCGAGAGTCAGTTGAGCTTATTGCACAGAAATTTGACGAGAAGACGACCGACCTTTTCAAGCACGTTCTGACCTCCATGTATTTTCCCTTTAATGGAGAATACTATGAACAAACAGAAGGAGTCGCAGTGGGGAGCCCACTCTCGCATATGGTCCCGAATTTCTGTTTGAAGTACTTCGAGGAGGAAGCTTTGGCGTCATCCAAATGGAAACCTACTTGTTTTCTACGTTATGTGGATGACACGTTCGTGATCTGGCCCCATGGTAGGGAGAAGCTCCTAGACTTCCTTACACGCCTGAACTCCATACATCCGAATATTAAATTCACTATGGAGGCCGAAGTAAAAGGAATAATACCAGTCCTGGACGTCATGGTCAAAGAACGAGCGGATGGCACCCTGGGCCACGTGGTATACAGGAGGAAAACGCACACCCAATCAGTATTTGCAAGCGGATAGCTGCCACCACCCTGCGCAGAAGAATTGGGTGCTAAAAACACTGTTGCACTATCTCTGACGCAGAGAGTCTGCCCCAAGAGCTGGAACACCTCAAAACTGTATTCCGGAAAAAGGGTACTCGGAATGGCAGATCAGACGCGCTCTCCGCACCAACTCTACAGTACAGCGTGTGGAGACGGAAGAAGTCACGGAGAAAGAGATAGCCACTGCCTATATACCGTATACTGGCGCACTATCGGGGAAAATAGGACGAATATTGACGAAACACCGAGTAGGAACTGTCTTTTGCCCACCAAATAAAACGCGAGAATTATTGGGATGTGTCAAAGACATTCTCGGTTTGCGGAAGGCCGGCATATACCAGATTCCATGTCAATGTGTGAAGACTTATATTGGGCAGACTGTGCGCACCATTAAATATCGTTTCCGAGAAAATGAAAGGCGCCCTCGACTTGGGTACCCCAACAAGTCGGCGTTCGCAGAGCACTGTTTGTCCGAAAATTACGAAATGGGCTACCATCATACCAGGGTCTTGGCACAGACATCTAAATACTGGGCCAGCGTCGTTAGAGAGAAATTCGTACGAGGGATGGACTCATCAACCGAGATTGCGGCTACAACCCCAGCAGGGCATGGGAACCAGCATTGAGTCTAATTAAATGGACGCTCAGCAAAGGAAACGAAGGGGCAACTAGGGCGGACGAGGCAACTACACCGACGCCACCACAGACGCCGATGACAGCGTCTCACCGACCGCTGACGCGCGGGCGCGGACCGCGGAGAGAACGCCTCGCGAGGGGAGGGGATTATTTAAGACGGCCGCCCGCCCTCAGGAGCTCAGTTCGTCAGCGCACCTGACGATGGCGACATGTCTGATTGCTGAAATATTGTGCCCGTAGGACACTATCGACCAGCAGTAACCCGTGGACTGTTCGAGCAAGAAATACGCTGGGAGAAACTGAAGAATCACATTGTAAATTTTAATTTTAATGCCCAGTTTTGTATGTTCGGTCAAAGGCTACGTTTCGCTTCTTTAATTTAATGGAAAAAAATGTATTGTGTTTTTTGTGTAGAGTCCAGTTCAAGTATATTTACGGGCTACAAAAACAATTTGTTGTATTAGGTGTATTTATTTTCTGTTACCAGATTTTGAAGTTAAGTGAAATGCAGTAGTTGTTATACTCCACATGTGCACAACCCCTGGCCCGAAAACTAACTCCCCCTAAATCTTACGCTACAATAAAATCGCGAGGGTTTTAATACAACTTACGGCGTCTGTTTTTGATTTAAGTCACGTTATTGGCTTGATTTACAATTGGGTTCACCCGTGAAGTTGCCCAAGGAATATATACAAGCTTTTATGAAGTTATCTCTTATGTGCTGGTGAACCCACTGCCTATACCATACATCTCGAAATAAACGCCAAACCCTTAAGGCAATGAGAGTAATTATTTTAATCTTTCCTCTGGTAGCAACAGTTTCGGTATCAAGTTTATTATGTTTAACTTAAACTATAAATTATACATTTAATGTATAGGAATCATCAGAATCATTGTATCCCAAGAGAGTATATTTTTGTCACTAGTTTCACATCTCCTCAGGTGATTAAAAAAATAATTCTCTTTCACCGATCTGCAGGGACTTTTGACAATGATACTACTTGTATAAACACACAATAATTTCACAATGACAGGAGCTCGCAGTAGTCAGCCAGTATGACTCAATAAAAACCGGCCATATAGTAATAATGCTATCGAAACTTGTTAAATAAATTCATTTACCAGGTTCTTGCAACTTTGGTCTCAATATCATATCGTGTTATTCATCGACTCTTGTGAACGAACAAAATGGGTTAAAACCGGTAGGATTTAATTTAAATTTGCACACCGACACACAGAAATGTAGAAACTAGAGTTTTCCACAGTCACATAGTGATACCAAAAGGGAAACTATCAAAAACAATTCGTCGAAATACACTCCTGGAAATGGAAAAAAGAACACATTGACACCGGTGTGTCAGACCCACCATACTTGCTCCGGACACTGCGAGAGGGCTGTACAAGCAATGATCACACGCACGGCACAGCGGACACACCAGGAACCGCGGTGTTGGCCGTCGAATGGCGCTAGCTGCGCAGCATTTGTGCACCGCCGCCGTCAGTGTCGGCCAGTTTGCCGTGGCATACGGAGCTCCATCGCAGTCTTTAACACTGGTAGCATGCCGCGACAGCGTGGACGTGAACCGTATGTGCAGTTGACGGACTTTGAGCGAGGGCGTATAGTGGGCATGCGGGAGGCCGGGTGGACGTACCGCCGAATTGCTCAACACGTGGGGCGTGAGGTCTCCACAGTACATCGATGTTGTCGCCAGTGGTCGGCGGAAGGTGCACGTGCCCGTCGACCTGGGACCGGACCGCAGCGACGCACGGATGCACGCCAAGACCGTAGGATCCTACGCAGTGCCGTAGGGGACCGCACCGCCACTTCCCAGCAAATTAGGGACACTGTTGCTCCTGGGGTATCGGCGAGGACCATTCGCAACCGTCTCCATGAAGCAGGGCTACGGTCCTGCACACCGTTAGGCCGTCTTCCGCTCACGCCCCAACATCGTGCAGCCCGCCTCCAGTGGTGTCGCGACAGGCGTGAATGGAGGGACGAATGGAGAAGTGTCGTCTTCAGCGATGAGAGTCGCTTCTGCCTTGGTGCCAATGATGGTCGTATGCGTGTTTGGCGCCGTGCAGGTGAGCGCCACAATCAGGACTGCATACGACCGAGGCACACAGGGCCAACACCCGGCATCATGGTGTGGGGAGCGATCTCCTACACTGGCCGTACACCACTGGTGATCGTCGAGGGGACACTGAATAGTGCACGGTACATCCAAACCGTCATCGAACCCATCGTTCTACCATTCCTAGACCGGCAAGGGAACTTGCTGTTCCAACAGGACAATGCACGTCCGCATGTATCCCGTGCCACCCAACGTGCTCTAGAAGGAGTAAGTCAACTACCCTGGCCAGCAAGATCTCCGGATCTGTCCCCCATTGAGCACGTTTGGGACTGGATGAAGCGTCGTCTCACGCGGTCTGCACGTCCAGCACGAACGCTGGTCCAACTGAGGCGCCAGGTGGAAATGGCATGGCAAGCCGTTCCACAGGACTACATCCAGCATCTCTACGATCGTCTCCATGGGAGAATAGCAGCCTGGATTGCTGCGAAAGGTGGATATACACTGTACTAGTGCCGACATTGTGCATGCTCTGTTGCCTGTGTCTATGTGCCTGTGGTTCTGTCAGTGTGATCACGTGATGTATCTGACCCCAGGAATGTGTCAATAAAGTTTCCCCTTCCTCGGACAATGAATTCACGGTGTTCTTATTTCAATTTCCAGGAGTGTAAGTGGTTATTTGGTTTTCTGACTTTCGAATACCTGGAACGTCAACAGGACATTGCTGTGGCCGGTTCTTTTACTTCCTTACTTTTGTTCTGTGGCAACAGCACTTTAATCATGGTTCAGATATAGAGGAGACACAATTCAGAGAAAACCCCTCCATTATGAAAAAAAAAATTTCGTCAAAGCAATAAGGCCACACTGCCTTTTATGACAGTGAAAATATTGAAAAGGAGAAGCGGGAATGTTTTACGGAAGAACTTGAGTCACCTCCTGCAGAAACTGAAGTTTGTCTTACTCCTGACATGACTCTTCTGAATAAGATGACCATTCTGTTAAAAACGTGCATTGGTAAAAGGCTATTTAGTGCGCTCAGTTAAGACGTGGCTGAGAACTACAATCAATGAAGACCGTCTTCCCATTACTGCTTATTCAGCTCTCGCAAAGAGAGAATAAAAGAAATAACTTTGGAAGCATCAATAACAGGTAAGTTTTCTTAAACAAGAATACTCTTCATTGCCATTTCCTGGAAAGTATCAGATATCTAGCTCAAACTATCTTTGCCAACTCTTCTTCTTAGTAAAGTTACAGATAAAACGGTTGATGGAAGGAAAAACTAGTCCACGAATGCTTGCTTTTGCGTGTTATACGTTTGGCTTAAGCTGTAAATCGTTAATCACAATTGTTTTCTTTATAGCTTTTTCTACGAATTGTTTCATTATATTTTAGTTGCGTAATATGTTTTGCAGGTAAAAATAACTGTTAAGAAGCTTTAGGAAAGTGATTATTTGCAACAGTTTTAATCTTCTTTCTTCATTTGAAGGATTTCGGAGAAGCAATTACTTTTAAGAGTTCTGTAGCGAGTAACTGTCTTGTTGTTTTGGTTGCTCGAATGTGGTCCATTATATTTACTTGCTAACTCTAAGATGGTAGGAATTGCCTCTGTATCTCCTATTACTAATTACACATTCAAAAAGTGGAGATTCATGTGATGTTTGACCTTCATTGACACTGTCATCTGCTTTCTACCTCCCTTCCACTGAATACAGAATGTGCTCGTTCCTACATATAAATACACACGAACGTTTATAGATAAGTAGAGCAGGATAAATTACTACCACTCACAGTGTTTAACGTCAGAGTCATAAAATGCCATTCTTACAAGGTAAAACGAAACAGTGACTCTTAACAACCTCAGAGACATTCATTGATGTCTATTGCACTACATTTATATACTCCTGATATTATTATACGGGATTCTATTCCCAGTTCCAAGCAACTGTAATAGTGCCATTGAAATCAGAGTTGAAAATTCTCGTTTTACATGCCTACCATTGCGTTTACCTTTATCCCCACTTCCATGAGAAGTGTCCTGTTTACCCATTTATAAATTCTATGTCATCCACGTACAATATAAGCAGAATATATACATATCTTTCGATTTCATTCTTATTCCTATTCTGAAACATGCTTTCCCATGCACAGTATTTCAGTGATATCCCTATCAGAAAATGGTGATGAAGATTTTAAGTATAAGTTGTAGGCTGCCCATCTGTAAACTTAATTTAACGAACAACTACCCATAATATGCAGATGACGAAAAAAAAAATAAGACAGTGAGGAAGACATTAAAAACATTCTGCACCGAACCCGAAACACGTGAATGCTGGCCAGAGGCTAAATAAGAAGAAAGCAAAAGCCTTGACAACAGGAATGAAGAATAACGTGTTGATAGAGGGGGGGGGGGGGAACATTGAGGAGCTCTATAGATTTATGTTTTTAGAAATTAAGATAGCAAGAAGCAGGTCCTGTACTGAGGGAATAAGGAGGACATTAATTTGAAAAGACGCTACAATTACATTAAGCAAATTACTAAAGGAAAGGAAACAATCAATATTGACCAAGCTAACTAGTTGTTACTTTGATATTTCACATAGTTATGTACAGATGTGAATCATGGATAGTTAAGCAAGCTGATCACAATAAAATCTATAATTTTTAAACGTGAGTTTGGAGAAGGATCCTGAGGATTTCGTGTATTGACAAGGAAAACAGTCCCGGAAAGAAATTAAACCAATACCATCTTTTGATATGCTTTGGGAATTTGATAAGAGCAGAAGTCTCACTAGAAGAAGTAGTAATGATCGAAATGACTGAAGGTCAAATTAGTGAAGGAAAACCAAGGAGAAGGTGGACAGAACACATCAACGAAAACACAGAACGACCCTGAAAGAACTGAGGAGCGAAACAAACTTCAGTACACGAAATGAGATCGTCCATCATGTCAGCAGAAGCCGGAGACGACCTGGATCTTAACGACACTTCATATGCTCAGTCTTCTCAAGACGTGTAACGGCTTTTCTCACAGCAAATTGTTTAACAGCTCTCTATGCCCCTTAATAACATGAATATATCATTTTTCTTCTTAACATTATCTTGACTCGCATTCGGGAGAACGACAGTTCAAAATTGCGTCCGGCCATCCTGGTTTGCGTTTTCCGTTTTTTGAAAATGAAATCAATCATGCAAGACCTAAAATGCAGACTGTACATTTACAGAATCACATTATTGCCTTAAAGATGAGGATTTAGCTCTGTAACGTTACGTGTATGTAGGCGAGCGATTTAGACACCTGGTGATGTTATGAGGGGTGCTGAAATTGTACGGCTGAACGCTCGTGGATCCAGAGCTCAGGGTGCGCTGTGACAGGTTCTGCTAGGTGAATGGCACGGTCACGCCCAGGTACAAAGACGAGCAACGTTGCCGGATATGTGTAAGTTCCAAAGCTGGTAATTTGGACGTCTGTTGTTTGCATGGCCATGGTGAAGGACAGGCAATGAAAATGGCGGAGTGTCGACAAGATCTAATATGGCTTCTTACAGCTCTATGAGAATTCGTACTAATATTATAACTGCGAAAATAACTCTGCATGTTAAGCTTTCACTAATAAACCGTTGGACCGTTGGACCAATTTCATATGCAGATCTCCTGAACATTGAGGAAGAACATATGCTGCTTTATAATGTGTGCAGCACAAAATATTTATTGATCTGATGAATATAACGCAAAATATGTAACATTAATTACTCTTTGGAAAAGCTATTTACTCTTCGACTTTTGAACTTTATTATATTTGTGAATGTGCTTTAAATGTTTCAGATATTCTATATAAGTTGATTCAACATAACGAGTACAGTATTTATACAAACATCAACATGTGTCATCTGTGCTTAATCTGTGTTTCTAACATCAGTCACAATCCCTTTGCATTTTAGCTGCTAGGAGTCGCACATATATTACAGATTCTGAGACTCTTGCAGACTCACAAACAGACATACACTTAATGCCGTATGACTAACAGAGAGACGTTGTGCCTTTACGTATAGAATGTGGGAGGCTTTTCTTACGGCTGCATTTGATTATGAGATGTAAGTAGAGCCTTGGGTAGAAGGCAGAAACAAGAGGGCTGCTGACTTTATTGCATGTACAAACGTTATAAAATTATCGTAACACTGAATTACATATTATTTATTTTCATTTTTTGTCGGTTTAAAGATATCTAACAATTTTAGGATGTCGACTTTTTATTTTTGTACAGTCTCCATCACTCATTGTAATAAAACTACTAATAAGCGTCAGCAGCTCGTTGTCTTGTTGTTAGCTTAGCTGACCCTTGTTCACGAGGTCCTGGGTTCGATTCCTAGGTGAGTGCGATTTCCTCTACTCAGTACTTGGTGAGCATGTTGGCCTTATCGCTGGCCGGTGTGGCCGAGCGGTTCTAGGCGCTACAGTCTGCAACCGCGCGACCGCTACGGTCGCAGGTTCGAATCCTGCCTCGGGCATGGATGTGTGTAATGTCCTTAGGTTCGTTAGGTTTAAGTAGTTCTAAGTTCTAGGGGACTGATGACCTCAGAAGTTAAGTCCCGTAGTGCTCAGAGCCATTTTTTGTTGGCCTTATCATCATTTTATCATTGTCGATGTGCAGGTCGCCGGACTGCTGTCAAATGAAAAGACTTGCACCAAGCGGCTGAACATCCGAGATGGGTTCTCCTGGCCAATAAAGTTGTACTTACATTTCATTTCATTTTGAAGATACGCGAGGGCAGCTACAGGTAACAGCTAGTTTATAATAGTTCAAAGTCAAGTGTTAAAGCAAATTAGAACACATTTGTGATCTAGGAAAAAGGAGGTGCATGCAATGACACAACAATATTTCCAATTTCTTCAAAAGTACAGACGTTAATATTTCATAGTGACGGAACATTTTTAGAATGAACCTCTCAATTAGCAACCTCATGCAATTTCAACGAACAGTATGTCAGATGATAGCATTCCACAACAACTATCATAACAGAAAGCCACCCATTTGTATCTATTTTATTTATTGATTTAGGACATCTCTCATATCTTTTTTATTACGCAAATGTTTCATAAAACATTCTGTTATTCACAATTACACAGTATATGAATACTTCACATCTTGACATACATGTGTGGTTTCTTTATACAGTTTACTATTTCCCATTAATTTTATTTACAAGTTGATTGCAAATGCTATTAAACACTAAGACAATTTAAGAGTTTTCAATATCGTTTGTTAGCGGACACCACGATTGAAAAGAGAATCAAAAGACACTTCTGTCAAGAAGGCAAACATAATAGTTTAGACAATACTTAACGACAATTTAGTTATGAACAAACCTTTCCTTGTAATTACGATAAATGATCTGAGTGTTATTCAACATTTATAATATTTCTTTATTTAAATATTTTTAATGTATTAGTTTAGGCTGGGATGCGGCTAAGTCGAGTCAAACCAGATCCTCGGAACTTACGTGTTTATTGGCCTTCAGCGAATGTAAAAGCAGACAGTAGTGCAATACTACGAGAATCAAGTTGAGGCTGGGTCGTTTCGAATGAAGAACTCAAGGAAGCGATTTTGGACAGTTGGATGTTCGTTCTGGAAGAAAGCAGACCCGCCTGTGGTGTTGGGTGGTAGTATATCGAGCTGGTAATAGACTTTGGACGGTGAATGACGGCTATGAGACTTTAACTTTTGAGGATAGCTTGACATTTCTGCTTGAAGGAAGCAGACCTGCCTTTGGTAATGGGTGGTACCAGATCATGTAGGTAATTGATTGTGGGGAATGGACGGCTAATACCATACGTTGAATATTGAAGGGACACTTATTATATTTCAAGAGGTCTGAATGTGCTCCAGTGGAGGACTCTACATTTTTACGCTTGTATTACGGAACTGAGGATCGAGTATGGGTTTCTATTTGTTATCTCGCATGTGTTAATTTGTAAATTATTATGCTGAACTTTAAACTGTTTTGTGCTGGTGACTCTGTCATGTATTGCGATTACACGGGGACAGTTTTCGTGTATCTTTGATGGCTATTACTTTAGGTATTTTGCTACCATTGTCGTAACGATCTCAACATAATTGCATTTGATAAGTGTATTTGCTATTCGTATTTCAACTGAATATCGTAGGACGACAGTTCGTTTATTTGGGACGTACTTTCTTGAACAAACATTATTCAACAATTGTCTGTTGTCTATATCAGCGATAACTTTAGAATGGAATCAATTTTATTGAATTATTTATTTAACTTGTATTTCGTATTTCTGTGTATTTTATTAACTCGAATTTCTAGCCAGTGAATAGGCTATTTGACTGCAGGAGCACAGCTACAGATTATTTGCATACTCGTGGTATGAAAGACGAGCACAGCTCGATCCAAGGACTATATAGAGCTATTCTTTTTAAACAGAACCGTGGATACCCAAAGTACCTAAGCAAAGACGCCACTGGTTGGACACTGGATGCTGTCTGGAAGAGCAACAACTCAACAAAAAGCCACTGGCTACCGTCGCACCTCCAATGCCGACAAATAACCTGAAGCGCAATATCAGCTAGGGAACCAATTTAATTACACACGCTGGACAAAATATCAGCAAACACATGACTCCAACAACATAATATTAAGAAAAGGAAGTGGTGACTGACGTAATAGAATGGAAGTGACTCGATCAGTCAGACTACTTCGAAGAACAGCGGACCCGAAATACATGTAACTGTCATGGAAGAAACCCAACAGCGTTCTTTTGCCGCATCATGACACTTGGATTTCCTTAGCTCCAAATCAGTCAGTGTCCACCGCACCAGCATAGACACGTACTGCGTATCACACTGGCCTGCTATTTGATGTCCGGTCCAACACTCACGGAATACTGCACGAATTGCGTGCGTTCGTCTGTTTCGTCAGAGGCGAGGACAACGGCGCCTTCTATATCGTCAAATGACCTCGTTCGGCAGTGTCACCGGGGCACCTGAACAGAACGGTTCCATACGTACCATGGCACAATAAGAAATTCCGACCATCATGTTAAAAACATTCGACGTTACATCAAGAGTCCGAATGTTCGTGCGATTATCTGCTTGAAAATTCTCAGACAGTGCGATGCTGAAGGTGCTTTATAGTTTGGAGGGTGTATCGTTTTCGTAACTTTCGAAAAACGCTTCTAGTCACACTACATGACTTCGAGTTCGGAAACAATTCTAACATTTGTTCTTGGAAGAAGTGTAATGCATTCCGTGTGTGGATAATGTGACAAGATGTTTGTAACGTTGTTTTGGTTGTCTGGTTACACTGCATGTCTGTCACCCCGATGCGTGTGTCTTTGCTTCACCTTCTCAGTCATTTTCGATCGTCGTTCTGGAAATAGATTACTTGTGTGGTCCTGCCATGCAGCGCCACAGAGACATGACATTGGACGTCGTCACTTAGATGTGATGTGTGTGTGCTAAAAGAGCTTCGATCTAAACAGGCTACCAAATGAGAAATGGACTTCCGCGTTAACTCTTATCTATTTATATTTTAATCTTAACCTTGATAACAATTTGCCGTGAACAGATCTTTTGATTATCGGTATAACATTTCTAAATTATCGTAACTGTGTTGGGAAAGTACCAGAGCTCCAAGCGCTAATAGAAATGACTGATGATCAAATCGTTATAGACACTGAGAGCTGGCTAAAGCCAGAGATATGTTCAGCCAAAATTTATGCGAAGAACAGAACGGTGTTCCGAAAGCATAGGCTAAACACGGTTGGTGGTGGCGTGGTTTTCCTCGTCACGAAATTCATGAAATATTTCCTGTGAGTTAGTATGCGCAGAGGTCATTCTTGGCACCGGGAATAAAATAATAGTTGGATCCTTTTACTGACCTCCCAATTCAGATGAAACACATGCTGAAAGGTTCAAAGAAAACTTGAGCTGATTTCAAACACATACACGACTCATACAGTTATAGTTGGTGGTGACGTTAAGTTACCCCTCGATATGTTGCCGAAAATGTATGTTTAATGTGGTGTCACCGCCAGACACCACACTTGCTAGGTGGTAGCCTTTAAATCGGCCGCGGTCCGTTAGTATACATCGGACCCGCGCGTCGCCACTATCAGTGATTGCAGACCGAGCGCCGCCACACGGCAGGTCTAGAGACACTTCCTAGCACTCGCCCCAGTTGTACAGCCGACTTTGCTAGAGATGGTTCACTGACAAATTACGCTCTCATTTGCCGAGACGATAGTTAGAATAGCCTTCAGCTACGTCATTTGCTACGACCTAGCAAGGCGCCATTATCATTTGCTATTTATCTTGTGATGCATGTACCGTCAGACCGATGTTCACCAATTATGGATTAAAGTTAAGTATTCCAACAGCTACGACCTTTTTTGCTAAAGTCTAACTTCCTTAAATGTTCCAGACCTCACGCCAGCCTGCGTGAGCTTAGCGCGTGCCTTTCGGCTACCAATCATAGTGGCTTGGTTGTCTTGCCAAGTCACAACATTTAATTATGGAGGTACGCATAAAACATCATCCTAAATTGTGCTAAACGCTTTATCTGAAAATTATTTGGACCAGTTAGTTCATGAGCCCACGCGAATAGTAAACTGTTGTGAAAACGCACTCGACCTCTTAGCAATCGTGGCTAATAATGAGCATCAAAACGGATACAGGGATTAGTGAATACAAGATTGTCATAGCAATGTTGAATATTGTAACCCCAAAACCCTCTAAAATCAACGAAAAATATACCTATTCAAAAAACTAGATAAAAATTCGCTTGACGTCTTCCTGTAAGACAATCTTCACTCCTTCCAAATTAACAATGTAAGTGTAGACCGGGTGCACCTCGAATTCAAAGAAATAGTATCGCAGCAATTGACAGATTTATAACAAATAAGTTAAAAAATGACGGATCTGATCTTCATCGTTACAAATAAACGGGTCAGAACAGTGTTGCAGAAGCAACGAAACAAACATGCCAAATTTAGAAGGACACCAAATCTCTAAGATTGGCGATCTTTTACAGACGCTCGAAATTTAACGCGGACTTCAATGGGAGATGCTTATAATAGTTTCCATAATGAAATTTTGTCTCGAAGCCTAGTTGAAAATGCAAAGAGTTTCTTGTCGTATCTGAAGTATGCTAGCGGCAAGACACAATCAATGCCTTCTCTGAGCGATGGAATGGAGATACTATCAAAGACATTGCTCACAAAGCACAGTTACTAAAGACAGCCTTCCGAAATCCTTTACCAAAGAAGACGAAGTAAATATTTCAGGATTCGAATCAAGAACAGGTTCCAACATGAGTACCGTATAAGGAGTCGTGAATCAGCTTAAATCACTTAACAGAAGCAAGTCTTCCGGGCCAGATTGTTTACCACTTAGGTTCCTTTCAGAGTATGCTGATACAATAGCTCCATAGTTAACAATCACATACAACCGTTCACTCAACGAAAGATCCGCACCCAAAGACTGTAAATTTGCACAGGTCACACCAATATTCAAGAAAGGTAGTAGGAGTAATCAACTAAATTACAGGCCCATATCATAAAAGTCGATATGCAGCATGATTTTCGAATATATATTGCGTTCGAATATTATGAATTACCTCGGAGGAAACGGTCTATTGACACACAGACAACACCGATTTAGTAAACATCGTTCTTGTGAAACACAATTAGCTCCTTGCTCACATGAAGTGTTAGGTGCTATTGACAAGGGATTTTAAATTGATTCCGTATTTCTGGATTTTCGGAAGACTTTTCACACTATACCACAGAAGCGGCTTGTACTGAAATTGCGTGCTTATGGAATATCGTCTCAGTTATGTGACTGGGTTCGTGATTTCGTCTCCCAGAGCTCACAGCTCGTAGTAACTGACGGAAATTCATCGAGTAAAACAAAAGTGATTTCAGGAGTTCCCCGAGGTAGTGTTATAGTTCAAAAATGGTTCAAATGGCTCTGAGCACTATGGGACTTAACTTCTGAGGTCATCAGTCCCCTAGAACTTAGAACTACTTAAACCTAACTAACCTAAGGACATCACACACATCCATGCCCGAGGCAGGATTCGAACCTGCGACTGTAGCGACCGCGTGGTTCCAGACTGTAGCGCCTAGAACCACTCGGCCAATCCGACCGGCAGTGTTATAGCCCCTTTGCTGTCCCTCATCTATATAAACGATTTGGGAGACAGTCTGAGCAACCCTCTTAGGTTGTTTGCAGATGACGCTGTCGTTTATCGACTAGTAAAGTCATCGGAAGATCAAAACATATTGAGAAATGACAGAAAAAATATCAGTGTGGTGCGAAAATTAGCAATAACGAAAAGTGTGAGGTCATCCACATGAGTGCTAAAACGAATCGATTAAACTTCGGTTACACCATCAGTCAGTCAAATATAAAGGTCGTAATGTCAACTAAATATCCAGAAGTTACAAATGCGAACAACTTAAATTGGAAAGAACACAGACAGAATGTTGTGGGGAAGGCTAAACAAAGACTGCGTTTTATTGGCAGGACACTTAGAAAATGTAAAAGATTTACTGGAGAGACTGCCTACACTACGTTTGTTCGTCCTCATTTAGAATACTGCTGCGCGGTGTGGGATCCTCACCAGATAGGACTGACGGAGTGCATCGTAAAAATTCAACGAAGTGCAGCTCGTTTTGTATTATCGCGAAATAGGCGAGAGAGTGTCACTCAAATGATATAGGATTTGGGATGGACATCATTAAAACGAAGGCATTTTTCGTATCGACGGAAACTTCTCACGAAATTTGAATCACCAACTTTCTCCTCTGGCTGCGAAAGTATTTTGTTGACGCCGACCTACATAGGGAGAAACGATCACCAAAATAAAATAAGGGAAATCAAAGCTCGCACAGAAAGATATAGGTGTTCGTTTTTTACGGGCGCTATACGAGATTGGAATAATAGAGATTTGTGAAAGTGGTTCGATGAACCCTTTGCCAGGCACTTAAACGTGATTTTCACAGTATCCATGTAGTGCAGATGTAGAAACAGATTTTAAACCAAAGTGCGCATAGTGGGATGTTTCACAAAACTTCCTAAACTACATTTGCAGTTACCACGAACATCTTTCGTCGACTTGATAGAAGAAATGTGGAACATGTTTATCTTTCGCCATCAGCTGCCTCTGTAATCACTGAATTCAGTCCACTTTATCAGGTCATGGATTCTTCAGACTGCAGCAGGTGAAGTTTGCGGCCCCTCCCGCCGGAGGTTCGATTCCTCCCTCTGGCACGGGTGTGTGTGTTGTTCTCAGCATAAGTTACTTTAAGTTACTGTAGTTTACATAGAGTGTAAGTCTAGGGACCGATGACCTGAGCAGTTTGGTCCCTTAGGAATTCACTCACATTTGAACATTTTTTTAGAAGTTTGCTCCAAATCAGGTAATAACGAACAACACGAAAATTTTCTTGACATATATATAAGTAGCTCTAATAAACTGGTTAATAGAAGTCATTATGCATGGGTGACTTCCAAATATTTGTTGCGATATGCTTTGGCAAAATTTGACTGGCCTGTTAATTTCGACCAAGAACCTTGTGACGCAGTAATCCATTGAATGCAGTGTAAGCTGTAACGCACCTCTGCCTAAAACAGCCCTCCAGTATCATAAAACCGCCAAACTGTACAAACAGAAATGCGCGCAGCCTAACACACGGCAATGAACCTTTTACAACCAGAAGAGGATAATTAATGCTTCTAAAAAGAATGATGTCAACAAGCAGTCATGAAGCATCAACCTCGAAGTATAATACTCAGCTGAGAATTACACTGAGGTGACAAAAGCCATGGGACACCTCCTAACATTGTGTCAGACCTCCTGTTCCCCAGGATACTGCTGCAACCCAACGTGACATGGACTGAACAAGTCGCTGGAAGTCACTTACAGAAATAATACGCCATGTTGCCTCTGTGTATCCATAATTGCGGAAATGATGACGATGAGGATTTTGTGCACGAGCTGACGTCTCGATTATGTCCCATACGTGTTCGATGGGATACATGTCGGGAAATATCGGTAGCCAAATCACTCACTCGAATTTTCCTGAATGGTTTTCAAATCTGTTGCGAGCAGTTATAGGCCAGTCACATGGCGCATTGCCACCCATCAAAATTCCAGTCGTTGTTTGGGAACATAAAATCCATAAATGGCTAAAAATAATCATCAAGTACCCAAGAATAACAATTTAAGTCAATGACCGATTCAGTTGGACCAGGGGACCAAGTCACTTCCATATAATCACAGTTCACATCATCATGATGCCACCACGAGCTTGGATAATGCCTTGTTGACAACTTGGGTCCATGAATTAGTGGGGTCTGGGCCACACTCGAACCCTACCATCATCTTTCCCCGTTGGTAAGAGAGGTAGGGGCTCATCTGTCCAGTCCACGGGGTTTCCAGTCGTCTAGGGACGAACCTAAATGGTCATGAGCCCAGGAGAGAGGCTGTAGGCGATGTCGGTTGTTGGCAAAGGCACTCACATCGGTCGTCTGCTGCCTTAGCCCATTAACGGCAGTTGTTGGCAGATAAGGTACAGTAATTGGCACTTCGTTGTACAGTTTTTGGCTGATCAGACGAAACGAACATATTCATCACAAAAGAAACAATTTGGTTATTTATGTATTATTCTCACCTATTAAACTACCATCTAAACCACTGTTGTTGATTTTGACACTCTTCATCGTCTTCAACTTCAGGTATATGTACCTAATCACTTTCTGGGACACACGACCCACACTGATTTCTGCGATTATTTCATACAGTATTGCTTGTCTGTTAGCACTAACAACTTTATGCAAAGGCCATTGTTCTCGGTCGTTAAGTGTAGGCCATCGGTCACAGCGTTGACTGAGGAGCCAGATGATGCCTGTAATTTGATATTCTCAGCCCAGTCATGACACTGTCAATCTCGGAATATTAAATTCCCTAACGATTTCCGATATGGAATGTCCCATGTGCCTAGCTCCAGCTACCACACCGTGTTCAAATTCGTGCGGCCACAGTCACGTCAGAAAATTTTTCACATGAATCACCCCAGTACAAATGACAACTCCGACGATGCATTGCCCCTTTATATCTTGTGTACGCGCTACTACAGCTATGTGTATATGTGAAAATCGCTATCCCATGACCTTTGTCATCTCAGTGTATAAATTTATTGTCCGACTCAGTTCCATCGCTTGACATCACTGCTGTCATAACAAACAGCTATAATGAACGACAGTAAAAACGAAAAATTTTCACCTTGAGTTTATGATCAGTCCAATAACTAATCTACAGCAAGTGCCTAAGAGGTGTGCGTCTGTCTGTGAGATTTATGACACACGAAGTTTTGTTAACGAGAAGCGGCGCTTGTGCATGGAGCTACGACCCCCTTTGTGAAGTTTAGGAGCCGGGCTTTACGACAGGCAATAAAGTGAAGCAATGGCTAAATGAACGACGATGACGGAGAATGCAGACTTAACCAGCAGTCACGAGCAACGCGTAGTAGGAGGGCTTCTTCACAATCAGATCTCTCCCGTGCTGGACGCCGAAGATGAGTTCCTTATAACTGCAGAATTGTGAGGAGAGTCACCTGGTGAGAAAGATTGCGTCCCACTTGAGCTTGTAGTACGATCTTTTCCCCTCTAATTATAAAAGACATGAATGGACTCTGGATTACTTCACTTAAATTTCGAGCTGTATCAGTAGTTAGGAGGATGATGGCAGTTTCATTTGCAGTGATCACTGTTGGTTGCTACTGTTGCTCAGTCTCTAGGCCATCTTCTTGAATTGGGGTCATACAGTTTTTGGGAGGCTTTTATTAAATACTTCATTCCAAATACGACAGAGAGTGTAAAATTAATGGCTATGGTCGTTTGTAAATGCGTTTTCTATGTTGGCACACTTCCGTAGTAACTCATTTCGAACCATATTACTGAAAGTTTCAAAATGTAATAGGCGTCTTTCGCCCATTTCAGTTGAACATTTTGTGAAATCCACTGCGTCTGCATTTCATGGGACTAGACCACAGGCCCGAAACCATTCTTTAGCTTCCTTGGTTTCACATGTTTGTCTAAGACAGCATTCAAGAGGGGACAGAACTGATCCTTAGGTCTTTTTCCGGTTGATTATTCTGCCCCCAACAAATCCTCCAAATCGTCTTCAATTGACCTAATTGCTCTTATATCCGCAAGTTGCAAAATGCGGATGGCAATAGGATAAAGAGCTGTAAGTACAATACAAGCTGGGTGCATAAGTCTCTTATCTCACACGTGGGGTTTCTCTCTTGGTAGTCAACAAAAAATATTATTGGAGTTTTGATATTATTGCTTTTGATAAATGGGGCAAATATATTGCCAGGATACTCATAGAAGACTTCGGCTCTCATCCAGCCATTCTTACTACGGCCGATAACTCAGGAACCTGGTGGAGAACGCAGAACATCGTCAAGAATAGTTTAATATGGAAAAATTAACATTGGTGAGAACATCAATCCTAATACAGAGAAGGAAAACATACACTATTGGCCATAAACATTGGTACACCAAGAAGTAATGCACATGATAAATATATAGATGGACAAATATATTATACTAGAAATGACATGTGATTACATTTTCACGCAGTTTGGGTGCATAGATCCTGAGAAATCAGTACCCAGAACAACCACCTCTGGCCGTAATAACGGCCTCGATACACCTGGGCATCGAGTCAAACAGAGCTTGGATGCCGTGTACAGGTACAGCTGCCCATGCAGCTTCAACACGATACCACAGTTCATCAACAGTACTGACTGGCGTATAATGAAGAGCTAGTTGCTAGGTCAGCATTGACCAGACGTTTTCAGTTGGTGAGAGATCTGGAGCATGTGCTGCCCAGGGCAGCAGTCGAACATTTTCTGTATCCAGAAAGGCCCGAACAGGACCTGCAATATGCGGTCGTGCATTATCTTGCTGAAATGTAGGGTTTCGCAGGGATCGAATGAAGGGTAGAGCCACGGGTCGTAACACATCTGAAATGTAACGTCCACTGCTCAAAGTGCCGTCAATGCGAACAAGAGGTGACCGAGACGTGTAACCAATGGCACCCCATACCATCACGCCGGGTGATACGCCATTATGGTGATGACGAATACACGCTTCCAATATGCGTTCACCGCGATATCGCCAAACACGGATGCGACCATCATGAAGCTGTAAACAGAATCTGGATTCATCCGAAAAAATGACGTTTTGCCATTCGTGCACCCAGGTTCGTCGTTGGTTACACTATCGCAGGCGCTCCTGTCTGTGATGCAGCGTCAAGGGTAACCGCAGCCATGGTCCCCGAGCTGAGTCCATGCTGCTGCAGACGTCGTCGAACTGTTCGTGCAGATGGTTGTTGTCTTGCAAACGTCCCCGACTGTTGACTCAGGGATCGAGACGTGGCTGCACGATCCGTTACTACCATGCGGATAAGATGCCTGTCATGTCGACTGTTAGTGATACGAGGCCGTTGAGATCCAGCACGGCGTACCTTATTACCCTCCTGAAGCCACCGATTCCATGTTCTGCTAACAGTCATTGGGTCTCGACCAACGCGAGCAGCAATGTCGTGATACGATAAGCCGCTATCGCGATAGGCTACAATCCGACCTTTATCAAAGGCGGAAACGTGATGGTACGCATTTCTCCTCCTTACACGAGGCATCACAACAACGTTTCACCAGGCAACGCCGGTCAACTGCTGTTTGTGTAGGAGAAATCGGTTGGAAACTTTCCTCATGTCAGCACGTTGTAGGTGTTGCCACCGGCGCCAATCTTCTGTGAATGCTCTGAAAAGCTAATCATTTGCATATCACAGCATCTTCTTCCTGTCGGTTAAATTTCGCGTCTGTAGCACATCTTCGTGGTGTAGCAAATTTAATGGCCAGTAGTGTAGATGTATTTGAAGTATTAGTCTTTTCTCTTCCGATTTCATACACATGTTTAGCTTCCTTTAATCCCAGCACTTTATTGCTTGTTGGTTTTCCTGAAACATATGAAAATGGCCTTCATCCTTAAGACAAGGACTAATTCGTGTGAAAGAATTACGACTATCCTTTTCACTCACCCAGCTACTAGCTGCCGTCACAGCTTTACTAGCTCTATATGTTGTCGCTGGATGTCTCCGAAGAAACGCTCGACACCATCCAACTCCAAGTGTGTTGTTTGTGAAAGTATTTTTCTTATCGTCCATTTTTAGAAACTTCCTTAAGTTCAGGATAATATCTTGCGCACGTCTGGGAGAACCATTATTGCAGCTGTTGAGTATCAACTTCACCAGAGTGTTCTCTTCCTCTCCTGAAAGGATTGTCTGTGGTCCTTCTTCTGTTTTTATAACGTTTTGTCCATTCTTGGTATGTATTTTTCTGGTTGCAGCGCTTTTTGAAATCCCATTCTGTATATCATAAATTGCAGCAGTTAGAGCTTCCGGCACGTATCGCCGCTAAGATTTCATCTTAGATATTGTTGTTGTTGTTGTTGTCTTCAGTCCTGAGACTTTTTTGATGCAGCCCTCCATGCTACTCTATCCTGTGCAAGCTTTTTCATCTCCCAGTACTTACTGCAACCTACATCCTTCTGAATCTGCTTCGTGTATTCATCTCTTGGTCTCCCTCAACGATTTTTACCCTCCACGCTGCTCTCCAATGCTAAATTTGTGATCCCTTAATGCCTCAGAACATGTCCTACCAATCGGTCCCTTCTTCTTGTCAAGTTGTGCCACAAACTCCTCTTCTCCCCAATTCTTTTCAATACCTCCTCATTAATTATGTGATCTACCCATCTAATCTTCAGCATTCTTCTGTAGCACCACATTTCGAAGGCCACTATTCTCTTCTTGTCCAAACTATTTATCGTCCATGTTTCACTTCCATACATGACTACACTCCATACAAATACATTCAGAAACGACTTCCTAACACTTAAATCTGTACTCGATGTTAACAAATTTCTCTTCTTCAGAAACGCTTTCCTTGCCATTGCCAGTCTACATTTTATATCCTCTCTATTTCGATCATCGTGAGTTATTTTGCTCCCCAAATAGCAAAACTCATTTACTACATTTAAGTGTCTCATTTCCTAATCTAATTCCTGCAGCATCACCCAATTTAATTCGACTACATTCCATTATACTCGTTTTGCTTTTGTTCATGTTTATCTTCTATCCGCCTTTCAAGACACTGTCCATTCCGTTCAGCTGCTCTTCCAGGTCTTTTGCTGTCCCTGACAGAATTACAATGTCATCGGGAAACCTCAAAGTTTTTATTTCTTCTCCTTGGATTTTAATTCCTACTCCGAATTTTTCTGTTGTTTCCTTTACTGCTTGCTCAATATACAGATTGAATAACATCGGGGACAGGCTACAACCCTGTCTCACTCTCTTCCCAACCGCTGCTTCCCTTTCATGCTCCTCGACTCTTATAACTGCCATCTGGTTTCTGTACAAATTGTAAATAGCCTTTCGCTCCCTGTATTTTACCCCTGCCACCTTTAGAATTTGAAAGAGAGTATTCCAGTCAACATTGTCAAAAGCTTTCTCTAAGTCTACAAGTGCTAGAAACGTAGGTTTGCCTTTCTTTAATCTATTTTCTAAGATAAGTCGTAGGGCCAGTATTGCCTCACGTGTTCCAACATTTCTGCGGAATCCAAACTGATCTTCGCCGAGGTCGGCTTCTACCAGTTTTTCCATTCGTCTGTAAAGAATTCGCGTTAGTATTTTGCATCCGTGACTTATTAAACTGATTAATTTTCACATCTGTCAACACCTTCTTTCTTTGGGATTGGCATTATTATATTCTTCTTGAAGTCTGAGGGTATTAGGCCTTTCTCATACATCTTCCTCACCAGATGGTAGAGATTTGTCAGGACTGGCTCTCCCAAGGGCGTCAGTAGTTCCAATGGAACGTTGTCTACTCCAGGGGCGTTGTTTCGACTCAGGTCTTTCAGTGCTTTGTCAAACTCTTCACGCAGTATCGTATCTCCCATTTCATCTTCATCTACTTCCTCTTCCATTTCCATAATATTGTCCTCAAGTACATCGCCCTTGTATAGACCCTCTATATACTCCTTCAACCTTTCTGCTTTGCCTTCTTTGCTTAGAACTGGTTTTCCATCTGAGGTCTTGATATTCATACAAGTGATTCTCTTTTCTCCAAAGGTCTCTTTAATTTTCCTGTAGGCAGTATCTATCTTACCCCTAGTGAGATAAGCCTCTACATCCTTACATTTGTCCTCTAGCCATTATTGAGAAGGCCTTTAACGAAAATATTTTATTTAATTCTGCAGGAAGTAAATTGCAAACTTCAATAATTCCAAGAAATGTAAAACCTAATTTACAGTTCTTTGGTCCCAACATCTCAACAACAGTTATAGATACTTCACGGTTTATTAGTATACATGCCAACAACTGCAATGGTAGAAAGAAACTTAACTTCAAATGTTAAGGTGAGGAAAAGCGTATACAAATAACTTAATACCAACCAGATACTTATAGTAGTTAGCATGGTTGCCAAGAACTGAAAAGAACCAAAATATGATAACAGTTGTTGGCGCCCAGCAGTCTGAGATTCATTTGACGTTGAAAACTTGAAAAGGTTATAAAGAATTAATTAAAAGAATTCTACTATTAATTATAAGCTACATAAATGAATTTTATTCATTCAGGGAGTTACGCGATTTTAATAGACGATCCCGAAGAAAATCTTTATGAATCACTAACTACAGGTACCAACACAGCTGCAATATTCACAGACACCAGCAATGGAAGATTGGACGCCAATGAGACGTAAAATAGTGTAGACAACATTATAACAAACATTTTCTTTAATAAGAGCATATCATAGCAGAGATTCAGTATAACTTGATTGTGGCCCACTCTGCAAATGTGCTGCGGATAATGGTACCGCTTAGAGAAACGGCATCTACACGAGATCCGGAAGTGCAGCATAAGATACATAGAAACGCTCCCTTGAAGCAAGAGTATTAAGAGCATAGTGATCAACAGTCGAAAAATTTGCAAAAAGTACGAGAATCTGAATAGGTCCTAAAAGGCTATAGATCTCACATTATACTAAGTACAGAACGCTGATTAAAACCCGAAATTGGTAGCAGTGAGATATTAGAGGAACATCTAAGCGCACATCGAAACGAAGGTGGTTTATTTACCGCAGTGAGATAGGAACTGAAAATATAGCGAGATTGTTTCGGCAAGACTAGCTATCAAGTATGAGCATAAATTTATACTCCGATCCTTCTCTCGACAATTAAGCTCAGGTCTGGATGTAACAGAAAAACTGGAGGGAAAACTTTTAAGTCCACTAGGACGAAAGTTCATGGAAGGAGACTTGAATCATCCCACAATAATTTGAGAAAATTATAGTTTTGGAAATTGTTGGCCTAACAAAAGTCATGTGAAGCATTAATAAATGTGTTCTCTGAGAACTACTTCATACAGCTAGATACTGATAAGATTCCAGAGGGGTGAAAGGGCGTGGCAACTTACATTAAGTATACACGTATGTAAAATTGTCCACTTCCCAGAACGAGAAATCGTAGTACCCATGGCTGAAGTATTGTGCCCTGCCTGCTCGTCAAATATGGCGTGCCCAGGAAACCTGCTTCTCGGATAGCTAGACAAGAATTCAAGCAAATCGTATTAGAGAGTTTTATTACGAAATGAATCAGTGACAATACTTAACTTTGACAATAACAAATAAGTGTCGCAAGCAAACGGCGACATGCAAATAAGGAATTTCGTCAGTATGTACAATTCCTAATACAAGTCAAGTAATACAGCTGATGCTTCAGTTGATGCTTCTATCCAGGTCTCTTCTCTTGACGCTTTTGTAGAACTGGGAGAACCGGGCCGCTACCAGTCGGGAGCGGCGCTTATGTTCTCTTCGCCTGGAAGCAGCTGCTGTCGCTTTGTCGTCCTAGAGAGGGGTCGTTCAGCGCGCTATTGGCTGACGTCTTCTTCACAGCGTCTTCACAGCGTCTTCCGCTCCATCGTTCCCAACTGGCGTGCCAGCGCTTGACTTTACGCCGGAACATGAAGTATCAACGAGTCATAGTTGTAATCGGTCAACAGATAAAAAACACCTGACTCTAACAGTTTATAAGAATATGAAATGGAATGATCACGTAAGATCACTCACAGATAGAGTAGGTGCGATTCATCATAGACTGTTAGTCGAGTGTGCGGGACCCGTACCAGATATGACTAAAAGGGGACTTAGAAGATATACGGAGATGGTCAGCACGAATGGCCACAGGTCTGACCCATGGGAGAATGTCTCAAAGGTGCTGAAGAAACTGAACTAGCAGACGAATACAGACGCAAACCATCTCGAGAAAGTATATTTAATAAGTTTCAAGAATCAGTTTTATATGATGATTTTACGAATCACTACAATGTCGCTCTAGGAATCGTTAGGACAAGCTTAAATTAATTACGGCGCGCTCAGAGGCATTTAAACAATAATTTCACCAACGCTCCGCACGTGAATGGCACGCGGAAGGAGCCTTAAGAACTAGTACAACAGAGGGCCACGCACTTTACAATCGTTTGCAGAGTATCGGTGTAGAAGTAGACGTAGAAAGAAATAAAGGCTTGGTGTTAAATTATCTAGAAGAATTCGATACATTTACAGGAAACAAAGGAGATCTGCCAAATATTTTAAATGAGCAGAGCGAGCTGACTTTCAATGGATTTTTTCCGCTTGCTCCAAGAGGAGTTACGGAATATTATGCTTGTAAAGTCAAACGCCAACGAGACAAATGGAAAAAAGTAAATAAACAATTTATTATTTCAAAAGTAGGCGTCAACCTCTTCGTCCTAAGTAAATCGACTGTCACAGACATCTTTCTTTATCGTTCCCAAAATATGTTAATCGCATGGGGAAAGGTCGGACTGTACAGAGGATGTTTAAGTTCTTTCCAACGAAGCTACTGTAGTGTAGTCGAAACAGCCTCGGCAGTATCTAGGCTTATATTTTGTAGGCAGGTTATTTCAACTACGCTGAAGAAGTTTCACTGAGAAGCTATTACGTATCCTGCATGCAGTCCCGAACTCTGCCTGTGCGATTTCCTTATTTTTGGATCCCTGAAGAAAGATATTCATGGACGCCGATTTGCTTCTAACCAAGAGATCCACGCCAGGGTGCAATCATGTTTCCGTAGGCAACCGCAAATATATTTCCATGAAGGTATTGAATGCCTTGTCTCACAGTGGAGTAAATGTACTAACAATTATGGCAATTGGTTTTGAAATAAAAAACAGTTTACTTATCTTTTTCCACCTCTCCCGCTTTCATTTAACTGCCCCTTACACGGGGATGAGCTTCCAATAAACATTTTGATCAAATCACACCACTTCGTGTTTGACTATGGTACGGTGTGGCTCTTTTAACCCGTAAGTGCTGCCACAGAATCAATAACTGTAAATCAGTGGGATGAAAGTAACCAATCAGTAATTAACTTTAACTGCGATTGTTAAATATTCCAATTTCCCCAGATCTAATGATAATCGCGTCTAATGAGTGAAGCCGGTAATAGTAAAGAAAACAGTGAGCGGTCTGTGGCTGATTGGTCTGAAAACTGAGCAAGAAACGTTTCAGCTGTCGAACGTTTGACAGAAATAATTCAAGTAGCAATTGCCATCAGAAATATGTGTTTAATCTCGTAATGTCTTTTTAGGCTGAGCGCTGTCGAATTTTTTGTGCAGTTTAAGAGAGGCAAGTACTCGGTATAAATTCACGAAAATTGGTAGGTAGTACGCCTGCTCTCTTGGAGAAAATTATTTTTACGCTCGTCGTCGTGGTGTAAAATACCGGTGTAATTACTGACTCGGCGATTATTTCTGAAAGGAGAGAGAAATTCACAATAGTCACAACAAAAGGCGCTTCATTAAGAAAACAGAAAATCACGAATTCAGAGAGATTCACAATATAAATAAACCTTTCAGACTTAGTACAAAGGCAGGCAACACATTCTCTTCTTTGTCTCCAGAAACTAAATTATCTGTCCGTAAATGCGTTTCACTGAACCAGCAATTTTGTGAATGTTAATCCTGAGCTAACAATCTTTCTATGTCGTCAGGTTCTGACAGAGACTCTGTCCTTTGTGACTTGTTGGCCATAACACGAGGTCCAAAAAACTGTGAATAAGGATGCTAGAATTATTAGGAATTATTTGTCCCAAGAACGTCGTGATCAACCGCCAAGAGATGCTGAAAATTTAATTTATTAAAGAAACAGTTTCGGTCCACAGACCATCAACAAGTTCGTAAAAGCATTTACAACACCATTCTAGGCCATATAAAATAAATGGCATCAGTTTAAACAACATACATTCGTTACTGTTGTCGCGTAGTAATATAAATTACACCGACATTCGTAAAATGTGCCAGACACTTGCACATCTACATATATACTCCGCAAAACACCGAAAAGTGTATGACAGAGGGTACGTTCCACTGCGCCGATTATTGGGGTTTTTTCCCGTTCCATTCACGTATGGAGCGTGGGAATGAAGACTGTTTAAATGGTTTCATATGTGCTGTAATTAATCTAATCCTGTCCTCACGAGCCATTCGGGAGCGATACGGAGGGAGTTGTAGTACATCCCTAGAGTCTTCATTTAAAGCCGGTTCTTGTACTCAATAAGCAGGCTTTCTGGTCATATTCTACATCTATATTCAAGAGCCTACCAGTTCAGTTTCTCCAACATCTCTGTGACACTCTCTCATAATCATACAAACGTGTGACCATTCCTGCTGCCCTTCTCTGTATAAGTTTAATTTGCACTTGACCTATCAACTATGATAGGTCACACGAGTGATTTGTAAACAATGTCGTTTGTAGACTGATTGCATTTCCTCAGTATTCTAGTAATAGACAGAAATCTACCATCTACTTTACTCCCGACTAACCCTATGTGATCATCCCATTTCATATCCCTACAAACTGTTACACCCAAATATTTGTATGGGCCGACCGATATCATCCGTGTCTGACTAGTATTTTTGTCACTGGATACGGCTTTTTTGTTTTGTTTTGTGAAGAGCGAAATTTTATGTTTCTGAACATTTAAAGCAATTTTTCAGTCTTTGCATACTTTTAAATCTTATCAAGGTCTGATTGAATTTTTCAGCAGCTTCTTTCAGACGGTATTTCATTAGACATGACTGCATCAACTGCAGAAAGTCTCAGGTTACTATTAATATCGTCTGCCTCCTGAAGAGGGGCAGCAGCCTTTTCAGTATTTGCGGGTGCAACGGTCTGGATGATTGACTGATCTGGCGTTGTAACATTAACAAAAACGCCCTTGCTGTGCTGGTAAAGCGAAAGGCTGAAAGCAAGGGGAAAGTATAGCCATAATTTTTCCCAAGGGCATGCAGCTTTATTGTATGAGAGCTGCATCAAGCCAGTCTCCGGACTGAGGACTACAACAACAACAACAACAACAACGTCATTGATGCACAACAAGAACAGCAAGGAACCCAACACAATTTCCTGGGGCACACCCGAAGTTAGTTTTACATCTGCCAATGACTCTCAGTCCAACAAAGCTCGCTACGTCCTACCTACCAAGAAATTCTCAATCCTATCACAAATTTCGTTTGATACTTCCTACATTCGTACTTTTAACAATAAGCTTTCCGGAAATCAAGCAATGTTGCATCTGCCAAACGGCTTTGATGCAAAACTTTCATTAGCTCATGAGAGAAAAGGGCAAGTCGCGTTTCACATGACTGGTATTTTCCGAATCCATGCTGGTTGTCATGGAGGAGGTCATTCTGTTCGAGATACCTCATTATTTTTAAGGACAGAATTTGTTCTAAGAAAATACAACAGATCTATGTCAAAGACTTTGGACGGTAATTTTATGGATCATTTTTAACAACTCTTCTTGTCAGGGATTTCAGCTGTGCTTTCTTCAACTACTGGGCACAGTTTTTTGTACGAGGGGTCTACGACAAATTATAGTTAAAAGAGGGGATAAATCAGTCGTAAATTTGATATAGGATCTGTTAGGGGCTCCTGGCGTTTTGTATACTTTAAGTTATTTCAGGTCTTTCCCAAAGGCACTGATATTGATGTCTATTTTATTCATCTTTTTTAGTGGTTCGATGATTAATTTGGGGCTCTTCTCCTAGATTTTCCTTTGTAAATGAACATTTGAAGGTGGAGTTAAGTGTTTGTGCTTTAGCCTTACTATCTTCAGTCTCATTTCCTGTCTCAGCCGCGAGTGATTGGAAACTAACTAAGGTGCTGCTAGCAGCCTGTCCCTACAACCTGATTTTCTTTGGGACTTGAAAAAGATCGTTAAACAAGATGCTGCAACTGTGATCACTGGAGGCTTTACTCATTGCGTGCCGGCCGGAGTGGCCGAGCGGTTCTAGGCGCTACAGTCTGGAACCGCCTGACCGCTACGGTCGCAGGTTCGAATCCTGCCTCCGGCATGGATGTGTGTGATGTCCTTAGGTTAGTTAGGTTTAAGTAGTTCTAAGTTCTAGGGGACTGATGACCTCAAAAGTTAAGTCCCATAGTGCTCAGAGCCATTTGAACCATATTTTTACACACTGCGTGCTTGACAGCCAAACGCGTTTAATTGGCACTGAGCACTATGGGACTTAACATCTGAAGTCATCAGTCCCCTAGAACTTAGAAATACTTAAACCCAACTAACCTTAGCACATCACACACATCCATGCCCGAGGCAGGATTCGAACCTGCGGCTTTAGCGGTCTCGTGGTTCCAGACTGAAGCGCCTAGAACCACTCTGCCACGACGGCCGGCCGCGTTTAATTCAACACCTCTTAGCCTATAGCCCAATGCTTTGTTTTACACCTATTATGTAACTGACTCTGTCGCATTAGGCATTTCTTTACTTTGACAGTATTACATGGATGATCCCTCCTATTATGAACTGTTCTTTTGGTTACTTATCTATCCAGTACATGGTCAACTATTCTTTTACACTTGAGCCTGAGCTCCCCTACATGTGCCTCTCGTATGTTAAAAGTTTCATGTTTCTTATTGGGATATAACACTACAGCTTCTTGTAGTTTGCTGAGCGTATGTGTCTTTGTACTTGTTTTTGTTTCCCATTGTGCTGTGGTAATCGTTGTTGGCACAATTGTCTCATAGTCACAGATATTAGTTTCGACAAGGACACCCTCAAAGCGGTCATGTCTGTTTGTTGCTATAAGATCTACAGTATTCCCTTCATTAGTGAGGTTTCGGACCATATTTTCTATGTAGTTTGCGGAGGATGCATTTAGTAATATTTCGTAGGTTATCTTGTCATGTTCACCACTAGCAAAACTATAATTTGCAAACTGATTCTTTGGTGACTTAAGTTTCCTCTGATGATTACAGCTCGACTGGTCAACTTAAATACCAGTGAACGTATGTTTTTTCTAAAGTTTTCGGCTGCATTAGGATATGAATCTGGTGGCCGATAGCCCACACCTGATAAAGAGTGTAGCCCAAATAATCTTGCTAAAGCTTCAGGTTGTACCTCGGTGGATTTGGGTGACTTGTCTACTGCGATAAATATACCTCCTCCATTTTCCGTCCTTTCGATATACACTTAAAGTTTTCACAAAGTGTGACTGCTGTCAACTTCAAGTATTAAACAGCTTTCTGTATGCAGTGGTAAGTGACCTTCAAATTCCGACAGTTTGATGCGGATGCTTCGGCAGTTAACTACTAGGATGTTAATACGCTGGCATGTGGCGGACATTCCTTTGGATCTTACACTAACACCTCTGAGATTCCTACAGCTGTCGTGATTTGGACTGAATGGAGAGTCGCTGCTCTAAAAACTCTTCTGTGTATCCCACAAACAGTCAGTTAGTAGGCCAGTATTTAGACTAACCTACTCCAACTAATACATGTTACGCTAAAAACGCAGTTGCATATTAAACCAGCTGATGACAATGGCTTGAGAGGAACAACTAAAGCAAGAAAAACTGTAAATATCAACGCATGAATGGTTACGATAGAAGCCAACTTCCTATGATGTGAGGGATCCTCTGTTAATGTTACGCTTCATGCATTTCCCAAAAGCGTTCCGCCCAGCGTCTCCGTATCTCCATCTCTATGCTTTTCATATTAGGTGCACTGTGCTGCCACCTCTTGCCAGGTACTCTATATCGGCGACCCCAGTAGTCATTAGACATCGCGAGAGAGCAGATTGGGGTGCTTCACTTGTATCATACGTATTTGCGCTAGATTTCCACACTCTTAAATATCCATAGGTCCACTGTTTCCGATGTGATAGCGAAGTGGAAACGTGATGGGACACGTCCAACACAAAAGCGTAAATGCCGACCTCATCTGTTGACTGACAGTGACGGCCAACAGTTGAAGAGGGTCGTAATGTGTAGTAGGCAAACATCTATCCAGAGTATCACGAAGGAATTCCAAAATGCATCAGGATCCACTGCAAGTACTATGACAGGCAGGAAGTGAGAAAACTTGGATTTCATGGTTGAACGGCTGCTCATAAGCCACACATCACTCCGGTAAATGCCAAGCGATACCTTGCTTGGTGTAAGGAGCGTAAAAGTTGGACGAATGAACAGTGGAAAAACGTTGTGTGGAGTGACGAAACACTGTACACAATGTGGCGATCGGGTGGCAGAGTGTGGGTATGACGAATGCCTGGTGAACGTCATCTGCCAGCGTCTGTAGTGCCAACAGTAAAATTCGAAGGTGGTGGTGTTATGGTGTGGTCGTGTTTTTCATGGAGGGGGCTTGCACCCCTTGTTGCTTTTCGTGGCACTATCACAGCACAGGCCTACACTGGTGTTTTAAGCACCTTCTGGCTTCCCACTGTTGAGGAGCAGTTCTGGGGTGGCGATTGCATATTTCAACACGATCGAGCATCTATTCATAATGCACGGCCTGTGGCGGAGTGGTTACACGACAAATGAACTGGCCTGCACAGAGTCCTGACCTGAGTCCTATAGAATATTTTTGGGATGTTTTCGAACCCGACTTCGCGCCAGGCCTCACCAACCGACTCGATACTCCTCCTCAGTGCAGCACTCCGTGAGGAATGGGCCGCTTTTCCCCAAGAAACCTTCCAGCACTTGATTGACCGTACGCCTGAGAGAATGGAAGCTGTCATCAAGGCTAAGGGTGGGCCAACAACATATTGAATTCCAGCGTTAACGATGGAGGGCGCCACGAACTTGTAAGTCATTTTCAGCCAGGTATGTGGATACTTTTGATCACATAGTGTATTATGCAGTATTTTCTGTCACTGTTTGTACTGTATTTTGGTAAGCATTGTTGCCATGACTGCCTTATTGTCACTGATAACCCAAAGTGATCAGATCTATTAGCTGCTGTCTCTATGTACTTTTTGAGTATTATCGAATTTCAGTTAATTCACTCGAAAAACTGTTATCAGTAGGAAAAACTGATAGTTCTAAACAGATACGGTACTAAGGTATTATTCTTTTCAGTTGTTCTAGTACCTATGGCACACATCACTTTCGTTGCAGCAATGTTAATGAGACTGTGAAGAAAAAATCAAATTTGTTCAAAGAAAGTGATCTGGAGTAAGAAATTTACGAACATACTTTAAATTTGCATTGTAAGCTCTTTGCAAAGTGTCCTGCAAAATTTTCCTTCCGAGTTTGTGGCTGATGAGGCAGTTAAGTATGTGAAAACCTGTTAAAATATTTTCCAGAGGAAAACATGACACCTAAAAACAACTTTTTAAAAAAAATTAACACAAACTAAGATTTGTTGGAAGTGCATTTGGTGGATTTTTCATAGGCCAATACATGTGGCTTTTGAATGTTACACACTTGTGGCGTAAGGTTGCTGGGAGTTGAAGAACATGGCAAAATAAGGATTGAACATCACTTGCAACAAGACTTTTATTAACACTCCTCAGGAAAAATAAGATTATTAGTTAGGTCAAAAGGATCTTGACATATTAAGACAAACCCATTTTAGACAATTTAGCAACAATTACTGATAATCTATAAGACAGTGTCTTGATAGTTTCCTAAGGTTTAGGTACAAAATTCAAGAATTCCCAAACAACAGTGTTTCACAGTAAATATAATACGACAGGCAGGCAATAAACATCTCTAGAATGTATCTGAATAAAATACTACAAATAATTCAAGTTTATCTTGGTATGAAGCTACCATTCGTCGGGCAATGAATCTCGGACGAACGGCCCAGAAATTACTTAGTGCAGGCTCAATACGCTGAACACCACTCTCCTCTCATTCTAAGCAACCAGCGCATACACGCCCCAAGGCACAAACATACAGTGATAGCGTGATGAAGAGGGAAACAACTCTTAAGTAAAACAAGCAAAATTTAAGTCATCAGATTACAAGCTGGCAGTGTAGAAAAAACTTTTGTGATAAGTCCTAAAAAGATAAAAAGGTTACTGATGGAGACATTCCTCCCCCCCCCCCCCCACCGCCACTCCCATCTAATTGAAAAGAATTTCTGTCCCCGTTCGAGTCTCAGCTTCAAATCAAGCCACGAGGTGGAAACAGCAAATACTTAACCACAGTACGGGACAGAAAACATACGTGGAAGAAACATGTGAAGGGTTGGCTGATGAACCTCATTTACGTTAAAGACAAGCTTGGCTCGGAAGTATAACCCCCCAAAACACAGGCAAATAGATTGTCCCTATAAGACGCAAGAGCTTAGTCTCCATATATCTAAAGAAAGGGACTTGGCTATTTAGTATACTAGACACCAGACAAAGTAATTTTTAGGTAACGAATAATGAAAAATTGACCTTAAGAATAATTTACAAAATACTTATAATTTAAAACCTGTAATCAAATCAGAACACTATGACAATTATCAAACTGAAGCTACTGTCCAGAATGAGATTTTCACTCTGCAGCGGAGTGTACGCTACTAGCGCACTATGTTTTCTTACGAGTGATACACTCCTCAAATCACCTGGAGAGAGACAGGTATAGGGAACAACAACAACACGATGCTGGACCGAGTCTGATACAACAGCAGCAAGACACAAACACGAGCAGGAATTGAACCAGTCACTATTATCACGCCCACATCAGGGAGTATGATCAGTTTCTACGTATGACACGTGGTCTCGGCCCCAAAACAATGAATTAAAAGTAGCGCACCGATCATCCAAAGCTGCTCTGTGGTGACAAACTGTGGAAAATCTTGGAGCGACCAGGAGATGTGTGGTGACGACGACCTACCGCTCGCTTCCAAATCTGGTCGGCCAAAGGTATAATATGTCTTCCGTTTCCGAAGCACGTTCCTCGTATAAAGAAGATTCTCAGCCAGACAAATTGTTAGTCACACGGATCGTGAAATCAAGAGCGAACCTTCTGGCCTGCAGACTGCACTGTCTGTGCTGCGTCACATACTGCCTCTCCTGGAAAATGGTCTCAGCTTCACTCGTGGCAAAGGTGCTACGCACTCTTCACACCAAAGATCGCGCTTCAGGAGACGCGGAGCGAGCTATTGATCGCACAATGAATCCTGCCGTCCCCCCTCTCAACACAGGAACCCCTGGGGTGGAGGGGGGGGGGAGGGACGGGCAGGACTCGTAAAGGAGACTTCATTAATACCACCTCTCCCAAACAATTTCCCATGAAGACTATGCCCCCGACCTGAATGTTGCCCAGACGTTCGCCCTGATTGTATTGATGCATTCCCTTTCGAAACTTCCTGGCAGATTAAAACCGTGTGCCGGACCGAGACTCGAACTCGGGACCTTTGCCTTACGCGGGCAAGTGCTCTACCAACTGAGCTACCCAAGCACGACTCACGCCCTGTCCTCACAGCTTTACTTCTGCCAGTATCTCGCAGGAGAGCTTCTGTAAAGTTTGGAAGGAAGGAGACGAGGTACTGGCAGAAGTAAAGCTGTGAGGCCGAGGCGTGAGTCGTGCTTGGACAGCTCAGTTGGTAGGGCACTTGCCAGCGAAAGGCAAAGGTCCCGAGTTCGAGTCTCGGTCCGGCACACGGTTTTAATCTGCCAGGAAGTATCATATCAGCGCACACTCCGTTGTAGAGTGAAAATCTCATTCTGGAAACATTCCCTTTTGCTCTGAAGATTTGCCATACCTCTACCTCAATTATCCTTTATTAACTCAAGACTAATATCACTGTGTAACAAATTATGTATGGATCAGATATTTGAGGGTCTTGCCGATCTGAGGGGTGATAGAGGGACCCTTTGCCGTTTTATTCATTCATGTTTCAATGTCGCACCTCTTCATGGACGCGAAACAGGAGGTCTTGAAAGCTACTCAGTTGTTCCGTACACCAAAGCAAACACTGTCGTCGCACTGTACTCCAAGTCGGCACTATCATATTGGAGGGGGTTGCTGTCCCCTGATGTCCTTAGAGAAGAGTTGAATCGCCCGGGAGTTGTCAGCAGTGTCAATAGTTGTCAAGACCGTCCATATTAGTGGCTTGTGCGAGCCTCTTCTACTCTTCCCAAAAATGAGTTGCATTACCATCACACCGATGCAGGTAAATTTTTAAACACTCATATGTAACTACATGTTTCAGTCACCAGTAATTTTTACGAAATTAATGGATCACGTTTATGTCACCTTTCTTTCGTAAATGCAAAGTAGACAATAATTACTGAATAATATGTCTTGACTATGAGCGACGTGTACATCTATGACCTTTCAACAATTTTGCACCGAATTATGTGGTTTAGGCCGCAAAATTGGTGATGTACGAAATAAAACAACAATTTTACCAGCTGTTATCGTAATTCTTTTTAACATCATAACACGTTTCCGGTGGCGTTGCGCACAACTGGGTAAAATTTGGCACCAATATGACTTAATTGAAGCACGTTACAGCTCACATGAACTGAGGTCTGGCCTTTCTTTCGTATTTGTCTTCACGTTGCTTTTTGAAGCGTCCCCGAGTCCGAGGGTGACGCCGCAGGGCTTCTGTACCATTACAGAGGAGGCTTTCAGGCACCTATGAGCCAAATTTCAAACTTCTAAAGCGCAATGGGAGGCAATTAAGGCGTTTTGAAAAAATAATCTCTTAATAGCGTTGCGCAGTGTGCTTTTCGTACTTGTAATTTTTAATTCATTTTCCACGTCCCTTTTCTCTCATTCGCCCCCAGTAAGTGCTATGGTATTTGCTAGCCATTCCTCCATCTTCATATTCCTGCTTTTCTATGGCAGTTGCAAGGCCATACCTTCATATTTATACTCCCGCTTTTTACAGTCTGGGTTTCTTATAAGGCAGATTACCTAATATTTGTTTTTCCATTATTAACAGCCCACTGTCCAAGTAATCCATGTTGCATATCAACACTGAAACATTCTGATCGGGACCGCGGAACGGGCTGAGCACCGCATGAAAAACCACCCCTGTGGTATCTCAGGCAGCTGGAATTCCTGAAGGGAAATGGACCGGTCTGCATTCTGCTTCTTGCGACGCGAACCTCCCGTGCAGCCGCGGCGTGAATTTCGGCCGCGTCTCTACCAGCCCGAAAGCCGCTAGAAAATTCGCACGTCTGGCCGTCGCCTTGCCGCACGAACTTCTTCCGCCCGCTCGTGGCTCTTGGCCAGTCGTTTTATCACCGCATCTCCGCAACCTTGTTTTTGTAACCTATGGTTAGCGGGGAAATTTTCATCTACTGGACGTCCCCCACTCAAGACATCTCCTACTCATCTGTGGTCTAATTATCAGATTATTTTTCGCTACCTTCCATTCGGTAAACACAGAAACTTGTAGCATTTGTCTCGTTCCTTTTCTGCCACTTCTCGTGCATAACTTTTTCTACATCTACATACGTGCTCCGAAAGAAACTGCACGTGGTGTGGTGGAGGGTGCGCTACACCACTACTAGGCGTTCGCTTTCCTGTTCCACTCGCCGATAGAGCGAGGGAAAAATGATTGTCGTACGAGCCTAATGTCTCGTATCTTATCGTCGTGGTCCCTACGCGAAATGTGTGTTGGCGGCAGTAGGATCCTTCTACAGGCAGCTTCAAACGTCGTTTCTCTAAACTTTCTCAGTAGCGTTCTTCGAAATGTCTTCTTTCCTCCAGGGACTCCCTCTTGAGTTATCGATGCATATCCGTAACACTTGCATGCTGATCGAACCTACCAATAACAACTCTAGCAGCTCACCCCTGAACTCCTTCGACGTCTCCTTTCAGTCCGACCTGGTACGGTCTCACACACTCAAGTAGTACTCAGGAACGGGTCGCACTAGCTTTCTGTAACCAGCATCGCTTACAGATGAACCATACTTTCGTAAGATTGTCCCAATAAACCAAACTCGACCATTCCCCATCCCTACCATAATCCTCACATGCTCGTACCATTTCATATCGCTTCGAAACGTTACGCCCAGACATTTAAACAACGTGACTGGACACTACTAATGCTGAATCCGAACATTAAGGGTCTATTTTTCCTAAAAATACGCGTTAACTTACATATTTCTACATTTAGAACCATCTGCCATTCATCACACACCTAGAAATTTTGTCTAGCTCATCTTATACCACCCTAGGTCACTTATGTTCGGCACTTTCCTGTACGCCACAGCATCACCAACGGACAACCGCAGACTGCTGCCCACCCTGTCCGCCAGATCATTTATGTATACAGAAAACAGTAACGGTCCTACCACACTTCCCTCGGGCACCCCTGATGTTACTCCTGTCTCCGATGAACACTCGCCGTCGAGGACAATATGCTGGGTTCTATTACTTAAAAAGTCTTCGAGACACTCACATATCTGGGAGCCTGTTCCGTGTGTTGGTACCTCTGTTAACAACCTGCAGCGGCGTACCATGTCGAATGCTCTAGAAATATGGAATCTGCCTGTTGCCCTTCATCCATAGTTCGCAGCATATCACGTGATATAAGAGCAAGCTGGTTTCCCAAGAGCGATGCTTTCTAAAGCTGTGTTGACTCGTGGAGCTTTTCGGTCTCTAGGAAATTTATTCTATTCGAACTCAGAATATGCTCTAGAATTCTGCAGCAAATCGATGTTAAGGACATTGGTCTGTAATTTTGCACGTCCGTTCTTTTACTTCCCTTATATACTGGAGTCGCCTGCATTTTTTTTCTTCCAGTCGCACATAACGCCGGCTGGGGTGGCCGAGCGGTTCTAGGCGCTACAGTCTGGAACCGCGCGACCGCTACGGTCGCAGGTTCGAATCCTGCCTCGGGCATGCATGTGTGTGATGTCCTTAGGTTAGTTAGGTTTAAGTAGTTCTAAGTTCTAGGGGACTGATGACCTCAGAAGTCAAGTCCCATAGTGCTCACAGCCGTTTCCATTTCCATTCGCTCGGTACTTCGCACTGGTGGAGAGTTTCGCGGTAAATGCAAACTAAGTAAGGGACCAGTGACCTAGAGTACTCTTTGTAAAACCGTATTCGGATTCTTACCGTAACTGACGGTATATTTATTTTCAACTCATTCAGTTGTTTCTCTGTGCCAGGGATAATTAAATTACTTTGTCATTGATACGGCACTCTGTACGATGGTCAAACGACGATACGTTTGTACGATTCTGCTGCGTGAGCGATTTCGTAAACATGGAACTTAAAATTTCGGCCTTCCTTTCGCTATCTTCTACTGTCAAAACCGACTGATCAAAGAGTGATTGGATGCAAGCCTTAGACCCGCTTAGCCATTTTACATAGGAAAAGAATTTTTTCGGATTCTCCGCCAGATCTTTAATCAAGGTAGTCGTATGATGGTGGTACCTGTTGTATGCTTCGCGCATAGATCTTTTCACAGGCGCACGAATCTGTACTAATATTTGCTGGTCGTCATTAGCGCGTCCTCTTTTGAACTGGCAGTGCAACAGGCTTAGCTTTTTCAGCCTTTTCCGAATGTAGTTATTAAATCATGGTGGGTCTTTTCCGTCTTAAATCCACTTACTGGCACATACTTCTCCAGTGCGCTATTTATAATCTGTTTAAAATTTGCCAATAATTTCTCAGTGTCGATCATTCTGGAACCAAATGATTGCAGTTAATTGTCTACGCGCGATGTTAACAACTGCTTATTTGCTCTTTACTGATTTATTAACTTTCCTAACAGTAGTCGCTATGTCTCTATACTGATATCTATAATATCTGGCCTGTTTGTAACTACAAAGTGCAAAATATTTCCATTCCATATGGGCTGCCGAACTAGCTGCTCAAGACAGTTTTCGCAAAACGAGTTCAAAAGTATTTCACAAGACTGTCTGTCTATACCCCTGCGAAGAATCCATACACGTCCTTGTCATTGATGACCTGGGTATTTGTGTACAACTGACCGCAGATTTTCTACGAATGCTCTATAACTGACACAGCGAGTCGGGTGGTCCTTGAACATCCTAAAATTAACTTAATTTCACCTAGACCTGTTATGGCCGAACAGACAACTTCACTATTACACTCTATTTCTACCACAATAAAACAATATTTTTGTCGATTGCAGCGTCCACTCCCCCTCCTACGGCGTCCGGTCTATCTTTCCGAAAACATTCCAAGACTCACTAAATCTTTCAGAGCTTTTACTTCGGGTTTTAGCCAACCCTCACTCCCAACAATAATTTGATGTTGAGAACTTTCCTGGAGGATAATAAATTCGGGAACTTTGTTACGAATACTTCGATAGTTTACTGATAAAATTTATACAGTCTAATAGTATTTACTCTGAACGCGGTTTGATTTCCCTATAGGCGTGTCGACTGCCGAGTGTTCATGAAAACATCACAAACCAACGACTAGCCTAAAAAAAAACCTTGTGCACAAATACTCTGCTATCCGAGCAGCTGCTTCTTTTGTGTAGTACGCCCCCGGACCTATCAAAGTGGGTTCTACAAACGTAGGTCCTATGGGACGGCTGAACATGTTAAAAGGCGCCAACTGAGCTCGACACGCCTTCAGGTAGTAACAGTAATCTGCATCGGTTGGACCTTCCGAAATGCACATCGCTCCCCACGGACTCAGATGAGACAATGAAAACTGTCGCGCCATAGACTAAGGAGATGAAAATCGCAGACGTGACAATTCAGTCCCGAGTGTCGGTTCTCTAAGAAACCACTAACGCTCTCAATAAAAGCCGGCCGCGGTGGTCTCGCGGTTCTAGGCGCGCAGTCCAGAACCACGCGACTGCTACGGTCACAGGTTCGAATCCTCCCTCGGGCATGGATGTGTGTGATGTCTTTAGGTTAGTTAGGTTTAAGTAGTTCTAAGTTCTAGGGGACTGATGACCACAGCTTGTAACAACAACAACTGTACATATGATAAATTTTATTTTTCTTTCTGAATGTTGATAAATTAATGTAAGCAATGTTTTGAATTTCTTTTTCTTTTCGTGTAATGTTAAAGAAACTGTGAGCAACTTTCGAAATGAATATTATTATTTATGTTAGATTTCAAGTAATGTGGTAATCAAAGGGAAGTGTATTTAATGTTAAAACTAAAGTAAGATGTGAAAATTTTATTTATACGCTTGGTCCATACGTAGGAAAGGTATTAATATATGTTGAGTAGAAAACCTGTGGTGAATACCCTACCTGTAGGGGAGTGGGAAAAGGTGGAGGCAGGCGAGTGCGGGAAAACGCACACTGGCGCGGTTCGGCACAACGGGCTCAGTATTACAGTCGGAGTTGGGCATCGGTCAGAGGAACACGTACCGTATCGAGGAGGCTATCCAGGAAAAGTGGATTCCATTGAGCCTCGGATGTGCCGATTCCGACGACTACATGGCATGGCTATATTCTTAGGCACAAAATTGGAAAGATTACAACGCTAAGAAGAAGGAAAGTGCCGATGCAGTGAGAGCCTTAGCCGTGCTTGCATGTGTGCTGTGCTTCTCGCTATCTCGCTGCCCACCATCCGCCGCACCGACGTGCACAGGTCAAACATTTATTTCATCTTTAGAATTGTATCTGTGTGGACCAGTGTCGAAACTGTTTCTAACTGTTCAATAATAACGTGACTTTTACCAGAATTGCCTCAGCCATTACTTATCCTGATCACTGGCCTAGACAGGGTCCTTACCACATATTGTGCAACCCGAGTATCCCGAACTGAAAGTTTAAAGTTAGTGTTAACGAGAATTATCAGCAGACAAATCTATGCTATAAAGAAGTTTAAAGTTCTGTGTGTTATTGCAAATGTTGATAAAGAACAAAAGTATGACTAAATTGGAAGAGAGTTTTTTTGAATTGAGCTAGCAATGACACTTAATTAATTTGAGACAGAAAGAATGATAGTTAAATAATCCAGAAGTGAGACAAAAGATTAGTAATCCATAGGTTAATAATTATGAGTGTTAATTTATCTTCAGTACTTAATAGTTTCAGTACAACGACCATAACAGTTTCAGGGCCCCCCCCCTTTTTTCTTGTCTGTTCTTTCAAATCTTGAAGGGTACTGATCAGATTTTGAACAGCAAAGTTAAGTTCTATATTAAACCTAAGTGTATTAGTGTTTTTCCAATTTTAATAGTGACATTGTATGTGTGCTTTCAAAATTGCTAATTCTAGGGTAATCTATGCCCGATTTCAGTCTGATCAATATACAAAATGCAGTTAGTAGTAATCATTGCTGTGTGGTGTTGTGTAATTTTAGTTCGTCCAAATTAGTACAAAAGAAGAAAACCTTAGTTCAGTAGATTCTTTCTGGTTCCAAACTTTGCCATAAAACGCAACATTACTACGTGTTATTATGCTTGTACATGCACCCACTTGTGCAAGGAAAAACTCACTCAATGCCTAATTAGGCTGGCGACCGTATTATTAATCATTGGTAGTATCTACTGTGTGTACTTCTTGTCCGTGCGAATGCAGAATTGTACTTTACATTTGCTTGACGCATCACTGTAGTTACTGACTGGATATACGTCCGAATTGCTTCCAATTAGGTACACGCGGTCAACTTATGTACTAAAATCCTTGTTTATAAGGTGAAGCCCGTGAACTTATTACAGTACAGGCTTTAAAGAGCTAACGTACGTCCGAGCGGGCAGTAGCGTTACAAGCTGTTAAGTCCCATAGTGCTCAGAGCCATTTGAACATTTTTTTCTCAATAAAAGCGGGTCCAATCATCTAGTGAAATAATATATCGAGCCAAATTGACCTCAATTTGTTACAAAATCTCTGTATCAACTACAAGACGCGAATTATCAGACAAAATTATATCAAGAGTGACAGCACACAGAGCAAATAAAACAAGAAACCTTCTACCTTCACATAAATACTCTGCCAGCCACCGTATGGTGCGTGGTGGAGGGTACGCTATGCCACTACTAGCCATTTCTTTTCTCGTTCCACTTGTAAATAGAGCGAGGAAAAAAGACTGCCTTTCGCCTCCAGGCCAGCCCTAATCCCACTAATATTATGTTCATGATCCTGACGTGAAATTTACGTTGGCGCAGAGGAATCGTTCTGCAGTCAGCCGCAAATGCCCGTTTTCTAAATGTTCTCAAATGGCTAATGAGCAATAATGATTAAACCACTTCACAAATCTCGGGGAAATAAGGAAAAAGCGAAAGTATGAATCCGTGATGCCTGTTCTTTCAGATATATCCGAGATGTATGCAAAGAAGTGCGTTACGGAATTACTAAGGACTGAAAAGATACGCTTGAAATTCTCTGAGGTTATAGATGCGACAGCGAATAGCTCAGTGGGCGTTTAAAATGAAGTGGACTGGGTTATCACATAAAATGGAAAGAAAAACATAGGTATTAAGAAACAGAAGAAATACTTCAGTTGATCGAAGAAATTAGGAAGTAGCAAAACATTCAGGGAATTTCAGGAAAACAGAAATACAGGCCACTTCGAAATATATAGCAAGTGCACGGAAGCTAAGGTGAAATGACTGTATGAAAAATGTGAAGAAAGGTACACTGACTCGGCATACAGAAAAGTTAAAACAACCAAATAACGTAAGAGCGGTAACATTAAGAGGGCAATGGGAACTCCACTGTTAAGTACACAGGAGATAGTGCTTGGGTAGAATGAGTATATCGAAGGCCTCTATGAGGGAGAAATCTTGCCTAATGACGCGATAGGAAAAGAAACAGTAGTCCATATAGAAGAGACAGAGGATCCAGTAGTAGGGATTTGGACGACTTAAAATCGAATAAGGCATAAGCGATAGATAATATTCGATCAAAACTTCTAAAATCGTAAGGGGAAGTGGCAAGAAACTATTCACGTTGGTGTGTAGAAAGTATGAGACAGCGCGAAAAACCATCTGACTTACGGGAAAACAACATTTACATAATTCCGAAGAATGCAGGAGCTGACAAGTCCGAGAATATCGCACAGTCAGCTTAACAGCTCATGAATCCAAGTTGCTTAAGAATAACACACAGGTGATTGGAAAAGAAAATTGAGGATGTGCTAGATGACGACCAGTATAGCTTTAGGAAGGTTAAAAGGCACCGGAGGGGCAGTTCTGACGTTGAGACTTGCGAGCTGTCTGTGCGGCCGCCCCAATTCTGAACATAAATTTCCAGGAAGCCACAACTCGCCCGTTATCTCAGAGGCTGATAATGCAAACAACACTAAAAAAAAATCAAGATGCGTACGTACAATCTGTCGACGCGGGAAAAGAAGTCGACAACGTGAAATGGTGCACGATCTTCGAAGTACTGAGAAAAATAGGGGTAAGCTATAAGGAAAAACGGGTATATAAAATATGTACAAGGGCACAAGGGAACAATAAAACCCGAAGACTAAAAACTAAATGCTCGAATTGAAAGAGGTGCAATAAAGCATTGATGGATATAAAATAAAAGTTCAAAATGAAATGAAAATTAGAAGTGGAAGGATGTCAGTGATCGCAGATGTCATTGTTATTTTCAGTGTAAGTGATTAGAATTACAGATTCTGATGAATGGAACGAATAGTCAATAAGTACAGAATACAGGCTGAGAGTAAATCTAAGAAAAACGAGACAAAATGCAATAACGAAAATATCAGGACTGGTGAAGACGCAGTAGATGAAGTTGAGTAATTCTGCTAACTAGGCAACAAAATAGCCCATGACGAATGGAGCAAGGTGGACACAAAAAGCAGACAGGCTCTAGAAAAAAAAATGGATTTCGGGCAAGGAGAAGTTTACTGGTATCAATAACAGACATTTGTTTGAGGAGAATGTACCACAGCATTGTGTGCCAGTGAAACATGGACTGAGGGGAAACAGGAAAAGAGGAGAATGGAAGCATCTGAGATGTGGTGCTACAGAAGAATGTTGAAAATTTGGTGGACTGATCAGGTAAGGAATGAGAAGTTTCTACGGAGAGTCGGTGGGGAAAGGACTGTATGGAAGACACTGACAAGAAGAACAGACAGGATGATAGGGCTTGTCTTAAGACATCGTGGAATAACTTCCACGGTACTAGAAGGAGGCGTAGAGGGTAAAAACTGTGGGATAAGACTGAAACTGGAATACAACCCGAAACAATTGAAGACATAAGCTGCAAGTGCTACTCTGAGATGAGAAGAAGAGCTTGGCACACGACCGCGGTTTCGTGGTGGTGACGATGGACTCCCATCCTGTTCTCTGCACTCTGAGAAAAATGGGAGTTGATGGCTTAAGTGTTGCAATCACTTAGGCTGCTCATAATCTGAATCGATGTATTTAATAGGTACAAAAATTACTCAGATGCAACAGCTGAAATAAAGGAATGAAATAAAAATGAGACGAATCAGCCGAGAAGAGAATGAAACTTTTTAGTGTTCATGTTCAACTGTTCGTCGGCTGTTCAGATACCTTACGGTAATGCAATCGGGTGACTTCCTTAAATTCTCAGTGAATGAGACTATCCAGCTTCATTGCTGTCACTATGTTGAGCCCTTTGTCACCTATTGTTGCCACTTAAATTAAACGAGTTTTCGGGGAATGTCTCCGTGAGTTTGCGACATTGAAACTTGCTTGAATTTCCTTGATATGGACACGATGCTTCTGCTGTGAAACTTAAGATTTTCTCGGCGAGTCGAAAGTTGAAATGTTTTACGTGAGTACCACTTTTGAGATTAAACTCGCAAGTGATCTTATAAATGGACACTGAGGTTTTTGGTTAAACTTTTCTTGGAAGCATGCTTGGACAAACAGAGGGACGCAGTTATCGCTAGTTGCCTACCCATTAACCAATATTTCGCGGTAGATACCATCTGTCGAAGGTCATCTTTCGTTATATTGTGGTTGTGGCTTGGGTTCCGTAGACATGACCCAACCAACCGAAACTTGAAGTTACCATGCACATCGATATCTCATAGCAATTCTGCCTTGCGAATAATGCGGTTTTCACATGCCGAAACATCGGCTGCCTTCGAGGACGTTATTCAATTTGTTGTCGTAAGCTACTTCGACACTTTCGTTATTTGGGCTCGTGGCAGCGAATCCACAGAACGAATATACACTTTACTATGCAAGTGGAAAATGATGACTTCCTTCCCTTTCTTGATATGTTAGTTCGAGAAAGGGTTGGATATGTCACTTGTAGGAAGCCAACTCGTACCAATTTGTATTCTCCCACTGAAATCTGTCGCCTTACGACTCAGTGCAGAAGGGCACTTCACTACTCGGTAAGTAGATTCCATTTCACACCCTAAATGTTTGTGAGGTGACTCAGTTCACTAGTGGCAGAATACGTACAGCAGGTCACAGATGAGATGGGTGTTGCGCTATCGATCCTACCGCGATCCAGGTGAATGAAGAGAATGAAAAATTGTCGTCTATTTTGTCTTTCCTACATTATGCAGGTAGTATTCCATATTTGAAGAAACAAGTGTCGTCTTCTTCGACCACCGTCTACTATTCCGGTCCTTTTAGGATACATAAAGAACGATTTTGGTTTGCATAAGACGGGTTATCCACTGTGTATCCTGCAGTCGTTGTCATTCACGGTCTCATCGGTCAGACCCTTAGGAACGAGGAGGACAGTTGTGCAAAACGTGTCACGCGCACTTAGCGACAGCCAGGCAAGGAGGCAGAAGGCAGAATACCTTCGCGTCATGCTTTGCTTCCTACGTAGCAGGATCACTTCAGTCGTCCATTACGTGGTCCCTAATTTAAATGTTGAGTTTATCGTTACTTTTTGCTTCCTAGGTAGCAGATTCACTTCATATCGTCCATTACATGGTCGCTAATTTAAATGTTAAGTTTATCGTTACTTCCATTTCTGCTGCTCCTCACTCATTTCGTCTTTCTTCAGTTTACTCTCAGTTCATTTTCTGTGGGCATTAAATTGCTCGTTCAATTCAGCTGATCCTGTAATTATTCCTTGCTATTTCTAAGGATTGTCATTGAGGGATCTTACCACTTCACCCTAAATTTTAGTCTCAACTCTAGTGCTTCTTTCACACGTCGGTAGAACAATAGAGGAGAAAGTCAACATGCTTGTCTTATATCTTTTACTGCGAGCACTTGTCTCCCTCTCTTCCATCTTATTACACTCTCTTGCTTCTTGTAATATAATGAGCGAAGTAAATGTTTCCGTTTGAAGACGACGCTGCAGTTAATACATAACCCAGCGCTGCTACGATATGGGTATATAAGCACCGGCATATAGGCAAGGGGTTAGCGTGGCCTTCAAAGGGAAACTTTTTGATTGCCCCTTATTTATCACCCTTTCCGTATAGTTTACATTCAGTTTTCTGAGATGTTCCATCTTGCACCATTTTACAATGTCGAAAGTTTATTCTAGGTCGCCAGATACTTCTAATGTAAACTAATTTTTTTGTCTTACTTCCACCATCAAACGTAACGTCAGAACGACACATCTTGTGCCTTTACATTTCGTAAAATCATACATCGTCATCTACCAGAGCCTCAATTTTCTTTTCTATGCTTATGTATACTATTCTTTGTAACAGTTTGGGTGGATAAAATGTCAAGCAGACTTTACGATAGATTGTTGGTTCATTTATCTGCCATTTCTATCTTTGGGTGTGTGCAGCTAATATTCTTCCGAGAGTGCGATGGTACTACTCTACGATCATTCTACACGCTAAGCTGAAGATTCTTTGGTTTCCATCTTCTCCAATGATTTATATTTTAGATGTTAATTGTCCGAAGAACAGTAGCACGGTTAATGCTGCCCCTTCCCCCCACCTCCATAACATGGACCGAGGCTGAAATTATATCTCTGTATCAGCCAGTCGGGGTGGCCGAGCGGTTCTAGGCGCTACCGTCTGGAACCGCACGACTGCTACGGTCATAGGATCGAATCCTGCCTTGGGCATGAATGTGTGTGATGTCCTTAGGTTAGTTAGTTTTAACTAGTTCTAAGTTATAGGGGACTGATGACCCCAGAAGTTAAGTCCCATAGTGTTCAGAGCCATTTAAACCAAATCTCTGTAACAGATTACGACTAGCGCCTGAAAACTTATTCCTTTTAAAAGTGTAGTACGAAATATCAGAACAGATTATGTGATATCGGTAATGCCGAAAAAGTTATTCACTACTAGTTCATTATTGGAACATTCCTCCCTAAATTTTTATTTATTTCAGACGTCACAGTTAAGTTATTCGAAGGAGATGTAGTATTCTTTATGGAAGGATTGTATGTTATTATAGTCTATCTGAGGACGATAATTATGCCAAAAAACTATTTTTTTTTACCAGAAGAAGAAAATTGGCTATCTGTTTTCTTCTTTTTGTCCTTTTACATGTGATAGGCTACAAGTTAGTACCGCTGTGCACAAGTTACGTGAAGGGTGAGTCCACTATACAGGAAGGTAACGAGAAAGGTAAGTAAACAATACATATACAGACAACAAGACCCCATGGAGTAAGTACAATGAGTAACCTGTATGACGAGTACCACGTCCTGTTACTTGGAATCGACAGATACGACAGCTTAATTCACATAACAGGAGATTGCATCTCAGTGTGTAGCAACGTACAGGGAACACAGGTCGCTCAGCCCGCTATGTGCCAGTCAGATATTGAGAGGCCTGTCAGCGGAGGAAGTGAAGTTTCCAAGGATTCCTTGTTATCTATTTTGAAAGACCCTGTACATGCCACAATGACAAAATCATAATATGGTTCACTAATTGTTTCTACGCCAATATCGTTCATTGGAGCCAAGAATTGTCTGTTTTACTAATGTAATGTCAAAGAGTGGTGTTATGCTGCTAAGGCTGAGCATTACAGCAAGTGACATTTGTGGCTACGCATTTACGCCTCATCAAAACGAGTGGGAAACTGACTTCCTACAGATCCTTCGCTGAGGTCACATTCGTGCTACAGCTCGCTCAGTTTTAGCAAATTCCAATCCACTCCACGAGGGTCTGTGCATATGACAACTCCAGAACAAGACTCATAATATTTACTAAAATAATGTCTGTTATGAAAACCATTTACATTGCTCTTCGAACTAGTTAAAAATCAGCAGAGTACCTCCACCACTCCACCAACTATTCACACCCCGCTCCTCATTTCAACATCCTGTTCCATCACTATTCTTTGTAATTCCCATGGTCTCCCATTTAACCGAGCATGAGGTCAAATCCAGCCCACAGCAAGTTTCAGAAAACAAGATTGCCGTTGTTGTTGTTGTTGTTGTTGTGGTCTTCAGTCCTGAGACTGGTTTGCTGCAGCTCTCCATGCTACTCTATCATGTGCAAGCTTCTTCATCTCCAAGTACCTCCTGCAACCTACATCCTTCTGAATATGCCTAGTGTATTCATCTCTTGGTATCCCTCTACGATTTTTACCCTCCACGCTACCTTCCAATGCTAAATTGGTGATCCCTTGAAGCCTCAGAGCATTTCCTACCTACCGATCCCTTCTTCTAGTCAAGTTGTGCTACAAACTTCTCCCCAATTCTATTCAGTACCTCCTCATTAGTTAAGTGATCTACCCATCTAATCTTCAGCATTCTTCTGTAGCACCACATTTCGAAGGGTTCTATTCTCTTCTGGTCTAAACTATTTATCGTTCATGTTTCACTTCTATACTTGGCTAAACTCCATACAAATACTTTCAGAAACAACTTCCTGACACTTAAATCCATACTCGATGTTAACAAATTTCTCTTCTTCAGAAACGCTTTCCTTGCCATTGCCAGTCTACATTTTATATCCTCTCTACTTCTACCATCATCAGTTATTTTCCTCCCCAAATAGCAAAACTCCTTTACTACTTTAAGTGTCTCATTTCCTAATTCCCTCAGCATCACCCGACTTAATTCGACTACGTTCCATTATCCTCGTTTTGCTTTTGTTGATGTTCATCTGATATCCACCTTTCAAGACACTATCCATTCCGTTCAAATTCTCTTCCAAGTCCTTTGCTGTCTCTGACAGAATTACAATGTCATCGGCGAACCTCAAAGTTTATATTTCTTCTCCATGGATTTTAATACCTACTCCGAATTTTTCTTTTGTTTCCTTCACTGCTTGCTCAATATACAGATTGAATAACATCGGGGAGAGGCTACAACCCACTGCTTCAGTTTCATGTCCTTCGACTCCTATAACTGCCATCTGGTTTCTGTACAAATTGTAAATAGCTTTTCGCTCCCTGTATTTTATCCCTTCCAGCTTCATACTTGGAAATAGAGTATTCCAGTAAACATTGACAAAAGCTTTCTCTAAGTCTACAAACGCTAGAAACGTAGGTTTGCCTATCCTTAATGTAGCTTCTAAGATAAGTCGTAGGTTCAGTATTGTCTCCCGTGTTCCAATATTTCTACGGATACCAAACTAATCTTCCCCGAGGTCGGCTTCTACTAGTTTTTCCATTCGTCTGTAAAGAATTCGCGTTAGTATTTTGCATCCGTGACTTATAAAACTGATAGTTCGGTAATTTTCACATGTGTCAACACCTTCTTTCTTTGGTATTTGCACTTCCTGTCGATCTCATTTTTGAGACGTTTGTTTTCCTTTTCGCCTGCTTCATTTACTGCATTTTTATATTTTCTCCTTTCATCAATCAAATTCAATATTTCTTCTGTTGCCCAAGGATTTCTACTAGCCTTCGTCTTTTTACCTACTTGATCACCTGCTGCCTTCACTACTTCATCCCTCAAAGCTACTGATTCTTCTTCTACGGTACTTCTTTTCCCCAATCCTGTCAATTGTTTCTTTATTCTCCCCCTGAAACTCTGTACACCTTCTGGTTAAGTCAGTTTATCCAGGTCCAATCTCCTTAAATTCCCACCTTTTTGCTGTTTCTTCACTGTTAATCTGCAGTTCATAACCAATAGATTGTGGTCAGAGTCCCCATCTGCCCCTGGAAATGTCTTACAATTTAAGACCTGGTTCCTAAATCTCTGTTTGACCATATAATCTATCTGATACCTTTTAGTATCTCCAGGGCTCTTCCATGTGTACACCTTCTTTCATGAATCTTGAACCAAGTGTTAACCGTGATTAAATTTTGCTCTGCCCAAAATTCTACCAGGCGGATTCCTCTTTCATTTCTTATCCCCAATCCATATTCACCTATTGTTACCTTCTCTCCCTTTTCCTACTCTCGAATTCCAGTCACCCATGACTATTAAATTTTCGTCTCTCTTCACTACCTGAATAATTTCTTTTATTTCCTCATACATTTTATCAATTTCTTCCTCATCTGCAGAACTAGTTGGCATATAAACTTGTACTACTGTAGTAGACGTGGGCTTCGTGACTATCTTTGCCACAATAATGCGTTCACTATGCTGTTTGTAGTAGCTTACCCGTACTCCTATTTTTTATTCATTATTAAACCTACTCCTGCATTACCCCTATTTGATTTTGTATTTATAACCCTGTATTCACCTGACCAAAAGTCTTGTTCCTCCTGCCACCGAACTTCACTAATTCCCACTATATCTAACTTTAACCTATCCATTTCCCTTTTTAAATTTTCTAACGTACCTGCCCGATTAAGGGATCTGACATTCCACGCTCCGATACGTAGAACGCCAGTTGTCTTTCTCCTGATATCGACGTCCTAGTAGTCCCCGCCCGGAGATCCAAATGGGGGACTATTTTACCTCCGGAATATTTTACCCAAGACTACGCTATCATCATTTAACCATACAGTAAAGCTGCTTGCCCTCGGGAAAAATTACGACTGTAGTTTCCCCTTGCTTTCAGTCGTTCGCCGTACCGGCACAGCAAGGCCGTTTTGGTTAGTGTTACAAGACCAGATCAGTCAATCTCCAGACTGTCGCCCCTGCAACTACTGAAAAGGCTGCAGCCCCTCTTCAGGAACCACACGTTTGTCTGGCCTCTCAACAGATACCCCTCCATTGTCGTTGCACCTACGGTACGGCTATCTGTATCGCTGAGGCACGCAAGCCTCCCCACCAACGTCAAGGTCCATGGTTCACGGGGTAATAACAAGATTATGAGCAGTGTATTGCAAATTGTGACCTATAAGTGAATGAAAATCTATACTGTGTGTAATCGAGCGCATACACAGTCGCCAACGACCACAAGTAATGCATGGGAAACTAAATGATTATATTGTACTTATCAGTAATGTAAATATTAAGATAATCTAAATGTGTGATAACAGAACACTACACGACTCTGGAGAAAATATGTACGCACGTTCTGGCCTCTAGTTCCCACTTCCGCACATTTAAATTATGAATGTATTGTGCGAGAGGTATTTCTGGATTCCCCTTATTTCCAACTAAAGGATGCACTATCACTGGCTGAGAGATATATTCTCTTGCTGCAGATTTTCCAAGTTCTCAGCTTCCCTTAACCCTAGAGCACTAAAGAGGGGAAGATGTTACATTGCTACTAAACTGTCGTAAATGTTATTTCTCCAAATTTTATTCAAAGAAAGTCATAATCTATTGTTCAAAAATTAGTAAATTACAACTATTATAAAGTAATTTTTGAGGACATTTCTCGTGGAGAATAGTGGCTTTTTTAGCACTTTAAAATGAACATAAACAGTGTGGCTGCATAAACCAGTAACCACATAAATAAAGGTTTCTGGCAGTGTAGATTGTTTCGTTCATTTTACAATTACTGTACCTCCAGTGGTATGTTCCATAGAAAAAAAGTACAAAACTGCCTGTTTCAGATCCTGTAATGACAATTTTGTCGCTCAAAATGTTGCTGGAAAACAAGTCATAGTTTATGCAATACACTTTCTTTCTTCTTTCTTTTGCTTATGCCTTTATTCCGTGGTTGCGGAGTGTTGGCATGGGTGGCAAGGTTAATGTTAAGGGGTGCCCGGATGCCCTTCATGCTGCCACCCCATACCCCCCGTGATGGAATATGTGTACCTCAGCTGTCTGCGTCTAGCGAACGTGTGCAGATGTCTGCGAGTCGTGTAACTGAGGCCAGACTTGGGAACCAGCCCGGTCTTCACGAAGTGCGATGTGGAAAACCGCCTAAAAACCACATCCAGGACGGCTGGCCCACCGGCCCTCGTCGTTAATCCACCGGGTGAATTCGATCCGGGGCCGGCGCGCCTACACGAGTCCAGGAAGCAGCATATTAGCGCTCTCGGCTAACCTAGCGGGTGAATTTATGCAATGCACTAGTAAAAAATAATTATAAGTAGTTTAACTCCTAGAGGATGTTACACGCAAAATGAGCAGAGTATCCTTGCTTTAGACACTTCTTTCAATTCAAACAGGACCTAGCTTGGTGATTTTGTACGGTCACCCAAGGATTCTTCTTCCGAGTCCTCCTTTTCCCTACTTGCTGCTTCAGAGTCTGGTTGAACATGACTGTCAACTGTACACACACAAGAAAAATGTTGCTGTTCACTAAATTTCTTTCTGTTTATTAGTTTCTTCAAGCAAATCGCCCAGTATGATATGTCAAAATGAAAGCCAAACTCAGCACCATTCATATTGTGTTAATTTCGGTGGCAAAATTCGAGATCAGCACTCAAGAGGGCCGGTATGATATAAACTGACATCCTTCTAACTGTGTCTGCTTGATATTTCATGTAGGATGGCGGTTATAAAAAACAGGCACACCGATACTAAACGGACATGAAATATACGAAAAACCACGAGTGTCAGCAAACTGTTGGAGTGAGACAATGAATAATTCATCCCTCGTTAACAACTACATTTTCCGTGAAGGTACTGAAGAGCACGTGTCGCTCATGTATACACATTGTCGGGTACCGCGAAGAGATACCAACCGCATTCTTGAAATTTTACAGGTGTTCAGTAATCTCGGATTAGGAAAGGGACCGAGTGCTCTAAGTAGACGCATCTAACACAGCTACTCGGATCCAGACTGGAAGCAGATTCTACAGGACAGGTTGACCTGTAGAGTTGCAAAAAGCAATGCTAGAGGACACTAGAAGTAGTAAAAATATTTTTCTGTACCTAAAAGTTCTTTGTTGACAACAACAGTTGCATACAACGGCAATGAGCCGAACATCGTAACTATACAGGCTAGAGAGAACATTAACTGAAGATTACAAGTCGAGTCACACGCAGTCTTCGTCCTACATTAAGACGTAACTGTCCCATTCTGTGAGTGGAACCTCACCTGGCGCACCTGATGCAAGGCAGAGAGGGGCCACGCTGGCGGCGTGCCACTGTGAGCACTCGTGCAGCGGTGGCGCTGCCATCGAGTGAATCAGGCGCCTACCCCAGTAATTCCTTCTCGCTGGTGGCGTACAATACGAACGTTGCGGTCGTGGTGGCGGAGTATGTGACGCGCTACCACAATTTATACACTGACGGAACAAAAATCGCAACACCAAGGAGGAGTTGTGTAACAGAAACGAAAGCTGATAGTCCTGAAGGATTTTGTCTCTTCAAATTTCGCACCAGTCGCATAAGAGTGTGGCCTCTCTCAGGATGCAAATCGGATTTACTTTAAATGCACGTTGTAACGGACCTCAGTGTTAGTTACATTTGATATTATATGTGGTGAGTTGGTGCCTTTAAGGCGAAAAAGACGCCTTACCAGCACCTCCATGAATTTGAATCGGGTCGTGTACCAGGGCTATGAAGAGCCGGATGTTCAAGGAGAAGGAGGAGGAGGGGATTAGTGTTTAACGTCCCGTCGACAACGAGGTCATTAGAGACGGAGCGCAAGCTCGGGTGAAGGAAGTTTTGGGAAGGAAATCGGCCGTGCCCTTTCAAAGGAACCATCCCGACATTTGCCTGAAGCGATTTAGGGAAATCACGGAAAACCTAAATCAGGATGGCCGGAGACAGGATTGAACCGTCGTCCTCCCGAACGCGAGTCCAGATGTTCAGTCCGCGATACTGCAGAAAGACTTGGCAGGAATGTAACCAGTGTACACGATTGCTGATAGTGTTAATCATGATAACGTACGGTCGCAAGATGGGCGCGCTCCAGACGGCCACGTGACACAACCGAGAGGGAAGACTATCGTGTTCGGCGTATGGCTCTAGCGTATCATACTGCAACTGCAGCAGCAATTCCGGGAGCAGTTGGCACCACAGTGACGCAGCTAACTGTCCAAGGATGGGCAGACGTACTGTAAAGTGCATTCCACTGACCCAAAACCCCTGCGATTTTCGACTTTTACAGTGTCAGGCGAGAGCTCATTGCAGGGCAGGGTGGAGGTATGTTGTCTTTTCTGATGAATGCCGGTTGTGCCTCGCTGCCAATGATGGCTGTGTGGTAGTTACTAGGAGGTCTGTTGACGGCCTGCAGCTAACATGGTTGCGTGCTAGTTTCACTGGACTTGCACCTCGAGATAGGTCAGGGGTACGACTTCGTATGATAGCAGGAGCACTGTCGTGGCTATCCTACGCACCCTAACTGCAAATTTCAACGTCAGTATAGTGATTCAAAAATGGTTCAAATGGCACTGAGCACTATGGGACTTTACATCTGAGGTCATCAGTCCCCTACAACTTCAAACTACTTAAACCTAACTTACCTAAGGACATCACATACATCCATGCCTGAGGCAGGATTCGAACCTGCGACGGAGCAGTCACGCGGTTCCGGACTGAAGCGCCTAGAACCGCTCGGCCAAACCGGCCGGCCATAGTGATTCAATCTGTTATGCTGCCGTTCATGAAAAACATTCCAGGATGTGTTTTCCAACGGGATAACGCTCTCCCACATATCGCTGTTGTAACCCAGCGTGCTTTACAGAATGTCGACATGTTGCCATGGCGTTCTCGGTCACCAGATCTGTCTCCAATCGAGCACATATGAGACATCATCGGATTCAACTCCAATGATATTCACAACTAGCAGTCACCGTCACTGAGTTGATCGACCAAGTGTAACAGGTATTAAACTCGATCCCTCTCCGACACAATCCAAGTACGTTTGCATGCTTGTACTAAATATTTTGGCGGTTACGCCGTTTATTAATGTACCAGAATTTCACATCTACATCTACGTGATTACTCTGCTATTCACAATAAAGTGCCTCGCAGAGGGTTCAATGAACCACCTTCAAGCTGTCCCTCTACCGTTCCACTCTCGAACGGCCCGCGGGAAAAACGAACACTTAAATTTTTCTGTGCGAGCCCTGATTTCTCCTATCGAGATGTTCATTTCTCCCTCTCTCCCGGAGCAGAAAACTGGTGATTGAAATTTCATGAGAAGATTCCGTCGCAGCAAAAAACGCCTTTGTTTTAATGATTGCCACTCAAATTCACGTATCATGTCTGTGACCCTATCTCCCCTATTTCGCGATAATACAAAACGAGCTGCCCTTCGTTATACTTTTTAGATCTCATCCGTCAGTCCCACCTGATGCGGATCCCACACAGCACAGCAACATTCCAGAATAGGGCGGACAAGCGTGGTGTAAGCAGTCTCTTTAGTAGACCTGTTGCCCTTCTAAGCGTTCTGCCAATGAATCGCAGTCTTTAGTTTGCTCTACCCACAATATTATCTATGTGATCATTCCAATTTAGGTTATTTGTAATTGTTCAAATGGCTCTGATTACTATGGGACTTAACATCTGAGGTCATCAGTCCCCTAGAACTTAGAACTATTTAAAACCTAATTAACCTAAGGACATCACACACATCCATGCCCGAGGCAGGATTCGAACCTGCGACCGTAGCAATCGCGCGGTTCCGGACTGAAGCGCCTACAACCGCTCGGGCACCGCGGCCTGCTATTTTTAATTGTAGTCCCTAAGTATTTAGTTGAATTTACAGCCTTCAGATTTGTGTGACTTATCGCGTAATCGAAATTTAGCTGATTTCTTTCAGTACTCATGTGAAGACCTTCACCCTTTTCCATATTCAGGGTCAATTGCCACTTTTCGCACTTACAGATATCTTATCTAAATCATTTTGTAAGTCGTTTTGATCATCTGATGACTTTACAAGACGGTAAATGACAGCATCATCTGCAAACAATCTAAGACGGCTACTCATATTGTTTCCTATGTCGTTAACATAAATCAGGAACAATAGAGGGCCTTCGTTGGGGAACGCCGGATATTACTTCTGTTTTACTCGATGACTTTCCGTCTATTACTACAAACTGTGACCGTTCTGACAGGAAATCACGAATCCAGTCGCACAAGTTAGGCGATACTCCGTAGGCACGTAGTTTGGTTAGAAATCGCTTGTGAGGAACGGTGTCGAAAACCTTCTGGAAATCTGAAAATATGGAATCAATTTGACATCCCCTGTCGATAGCAGTTATTACATCATGAGTACAAAGAGCTATTTGTGTTTCACAAGAACGATATTTTCTGAAACCGTGCTGACTATGTGTCAATAAATCGTTTTCTTCGTATTTGCAATGGCTTATCTTGCGCTTAAATTAACCTGTGACCTTGCAATGTTACTCCCTTAAATATGTTATCTAGACAAATGTTTTCCCAAAATTTCATTACTCTACATTAATAATCTTTTGGTGCTATGGTTTTTTCAGTGAACTTTAACCACAGAATATAGTGTTTCACGGCCGGTATTTGCGTAATTTCTGATAGTTGTTTTATGGGCACTAGGCCATGGTCCAAGGCGTAATTCTCCGTCTTATGTTTCGTCTTCCAATGCTGCGGACGTCATCAAAGGCTTCAACGAATCAGTAGGCAAGTACAGTCTTAAATAAGCTCACGAAGGCGAACTGTTTGCATGAATGCACACAACGCTTTCAGACTGAAACTGCTTTCTGATTCCTTAAAGCTTCTAATGATGCAGCCACCACGTTTGGCAGAGAATTAACCATTGGACCAAGACCTAGTGACCATAAAGCAAATATCAGCTATATTTATACTTTAACAAATTCCTCAGTTGTTGCTTTGTAAACCATTAGAGTTACCTAACAGAATTACGAGAACATGATTGCTAAGAGCAATAATAAAAGTTTAGTTCCAAAAAATGAATAAATATCAACCTTGTTTGTAATACGAACGGCACTGAAACAGCAACTGAGGAAAAGTGGCTGCAAAAAATAAGAATATACTCGTAATACAGCTCTAAGCAGGAATTGTAATATTTTGTAAATGATATCAATTCAAATAAGCGTGTGGGTGTGTGTGTGTGTGCGTGTGTGTGTGTGGGTGGGTGGGTGGTTACAGCGACATATCATTTCTTTCCTTGCTTTTTCTGTGCTAATAAGATTACCTTGGAAAATATCCTGAGTTTTGTGTGTATGGTTACGACGATATATCAGTAATTTTTCTTACTTTTTCCGTGCTAATAAGATTACTTTGGAAAATGTCCTGAGTTGATTGTGCACTCAGCACATAATGACAAAGAAAGGAGTGTAATTTCTGAAACGTAATTCCATACTGATTCAAAAGGAGTGAGTCGAGTTTATATCTTTGAATTGATGTTTATTAATTATCTGTCTTTCTTCTTATGGCACATCCATCAGTGCCTCACCTCCTGCTAGTCTTGGTGTATTAACATGAATATTTCATTGTAAATGTGTTGGTGCGAATAATTTTCTATTTTCTACCAGTAATGACTCTTGTATTATTATTTTTTCACATTAATCTCTCTCTTACGTTAGTAACAGAAGTGGAGAAGTGGGTGAGTGTTGTTGTATAAATCACGATAACCGACTTGGACGAAGTCTGCGTAGCCGCCATTGCGGCCAGGTCACTGATAAAATTAAAAATTGTAGTGATTGTTTAGTAGCTGCACTTCATTTAATCAAACGTAATTTCGATTCCAAATTCACACGGTTGCGAAAATTCGAAGCCAAGCCAGTTTTTCCTAGAGAATAATATTTTGTATCCTACTATCTTTAAATCCGTAGACCTTTCGACAATTTAACTCGCCCAGTTCTTTTTAAAGTGAGTTAGAGTATGCGTGTGTGTGTGTTTCAGAGAGAGAGAAAGAGAAAGAGAAAATGAAATTACGATTTCTTTCCTTAGATGTCCTTTTGATCAACATTTCATTAATAGTGATGAAGCCTTGACAGATAAATTTCCGTCGCCTTGTCATACATAAAAATAAATAACACAACCGAGGTAACTCTAAATACATTATGGTTTGTAATGAACAAGTGGCTAGCGTTTACAGGTTAATCGACTATTTACAATTACAGTGGTGGCATTAAGTGAATACGTTCACTACTAGGGGCAGTCAGTTACGTAACTATTATTTCGTTTGTTGTACGAAGGCTAGTCGGAAAGTAAGGACTGTACGGGTGGCCAATGGAAACCACGGTAAGAATCCGATGAAGCTTTGCGCAGAGGTGTTGGACAGTGTCTCTAGTATGCCCGTCGATCGTATCACGTCTCTAATTTCAGCTCTGAGTGCAGAATGATAACAGAAATATGCTTAGAAACACCTGTCTCCAGCCAACTATGAGGGCCTGGTGAGAGACTTCGCCTGATGTCATGCAACTTACATACCAGATCTGTCATGCGCTTCCTTCTTGTCGGCGCACTCTGCAGTGGCAATAAAGGAGCTCCTGCAACGTTTTCGATGGGAAGTGTTTGATCACCCACAATACAGCCCGTAATTGGCTCCTTCTGATTTTCATCTCTGCTCACATGAACCGCTCGCTATGAAGACAATATTCTGGTACAGACGAAGAGCTGTAGGCTAGGGTAGAAAATTGGCGGAAAGCACAAGCGGCTGCTTTCTATGACGAGAGTACTGTAAAGTTGGTACAAATCTACGAGAAATGCCTTAAGTCAGAGCGGTGACTATGTAAATAAATAGCTGGAAAGTGTAGCTGACTGATTCAAATAAAAGATATTTGATATTCCGAGTGATTCCGTTTTTGCCACAAATCGGACCTACTTTCCCGAATAGCCAACGTAGGTATACAGTATATCTGCAGTACAGTTACCCATTGAAATACCCGCGCCACGGTATCACAGCTCGCCGATAGTTGAGGTAAAAGAAAACGGCGCAGCCTATATCCATTTTATGAAACAAAGTAAAGCATTATTATGCAACTTTATTTTTTCTGGTTTGGAATGCTATAGAACAAAATTTTCGTCATTTTCATGAAGAATAACGGCGCATCGCAAAAGGGGTACATCATTTTCATGCAAAAATACGGCGTGCTGTAGTATCGCCCATTTGTTTCGAGATAAAAGAGATGCGACCGAGGACGTTCAAGGCCCGCAAACAGAGTGAAAAAGCGCGCTCTTTTGTGTGTGTGCGCGCGGCCGCACGCCCATGTGGGCAGGCGGTTCCATTCAGCAGTAATGCGGCCGATTTATCGGGCGGTCACAGGCGGCGCCACCGCTAGAGGCGGAACCAGATGTATGCGGGCGGCCGCAGGAGGCCCGCCTCTGATAAATAAGCACGCGCCGCCTCCGCCGCACAATCGAATTTCGATATTCAATTAACGAAAATGATCGCGGGAACACGGCGTTACCGCGGCCGTCAAGGTACATCTCCTCAACACGCTCCCGACTCGGCACGACGCGGTTTGTTTCGTTCAGCGAGAGCGAAGAGAGCGAGGACGGCCCGCTGCGAATGTCTACAGGCTGTGTCAAAATTGGAGATATAGATATCCATGTAAGCCTGGACTGTCGGCTGAAGATGTTCCGTTTGCTAGCATGTACTAAAGTGGACATTTACGCTCCTGGCTAATAACCTCTTCTATCTGTGCGTACTCTAACATAACCGCTCTCTGATTAATTAACTAAACTTCACAACACGAAAGAAACTGACCAAGTTAATAACAAGCTGCTGCCAGTTCAAACAAATTGAAGGAGGCTGACCACTTAGCTTTTATAACGGAAATCTCCCCCACGTTGCAGAAACCGTACTTTGGAGTGCTTAATTCACTTCTAGGTAGTCTTGAAAGCGTCGTTTTCATAGTTGTATGCTACACAGACCTACTGTCGCAGAACAGCAACACAACCCAAACCTTTTTTTGGTTTAACCTGTAACTCTTCTTATACGCTTTCTTGACAATACGTGCTCTTTTCGTCTCATTGTTTACATAATAGATTTATCGAATTACAATTATAAAGTTTCATTGTTAAATATTATGTCAATACAATACTGAAGTAAACTAATGTTCGTTTGTGGTGAACGTAGGTTCAAGTGTTGGTTTCCATCTTTTGAAATGACTAGAAAGTGATGAAATGAGGTTAACAATATTTGACACAAAATTATAGATTTCTTGAACAACGTCTTGTGCTAACATAAATTGGAGAACATAAGAGACTGCGAAATAAGATTTCAAATTTCAAATTTTACGCAAAAACTTTATTTTGTCAGAATCTCAAAGAAGTCATTTGTTTATATACGATATTTCTAGAACGTGTAATTTAAAAATTAATCACAGGCATTTTGACTCCAGCATTTTTAACAACATTATTCCCTAAGATCCTACGTGACTTTTAACGACGTCTGATGTCGCTAAATATTTTGAATTGTTGTTTGGCTTAACATGAAATAATCTAATTTTAGAGACATTTCCTAACTAGTTACATCCGGGAATTAGATGCTAACGCTACCATGACATTTTCACTTATTTCAAAAGTTCTCCCATAACTGTTATCAAATTTCTGATTCCGAAATAATGCATTATTGGTAATTACATACTCTGGCTAATTACTTTTACCTTGCAAACTGGTAAGCAAATTACTTATACTACATCGTATGCATAATATATGCATTAACATCTAACCATAAATTATGAAGCAAAAGATGTTTCATTACATACTGTCTTCTATGCAATGTGGGTCCGGAGGTATAACGAAAAGCTATAGTGTGCGATATCGAACAGTTACTAAAGTGTCCCTATCACAGTACACATATGTGCACTTCGAGTTTTTTAAGTCCTATCACAGTACACATATATGCACTTCGAGTTTTCACATAGTAAAGTTATTAAACGGTCTTTACCTACTCAAGATCTGCATGACACGTTCTTGTAAGTTACATAGTTTCTGTTAGTGTTGTTACATGTGTAATAATACATCGATTTCTTTTCCTATCAATTTCAATTGATTCATGAGGCTATACTTATTTTGTATTGTGAATGGCATTACGTATTTTTAACTGAATGATCTTTTATATGCATGGCCAGGGAAGGCAAACTCACTATATATCAATAATTACGACAAGAAATCCTTTCAGTTGCGTCAGTTGCGATATCGGCGTGGAAAGCTCTTCAGTACAGCTGATAAAATAAGTAAAAAACATGTTTCTCTTATGTGTTTTATAGTTGTTACACATAGCTAGATTCTAAATTACATTTTTATAACGTTTATTTAGTATATTTTCTAAATATTTGATATATACATGTTTCTACTTCGGACTTAAACAGTAGAGAAAAATATTTTATAACTGATACTAAGATTCCTGTTCATGGAATTTTAAAAAGCGGTTCTAATTAAGTACACATATATGTATGTATTACACTTCCTGCATATGGTTCTAAACCTCTCATGGCGACATTTAGAAATATTCTTCACATCTGCATATTGGGGGAGTTGATAAACCTGACCATATTGTTTTTATGTTCTTGTCTAGAGGATAACATCTCATCTCTTGGATGTATTGTCATCAGTTCTAGAACTGTCAGATCTGTTTAAAACAACCGTCCTCATATTGGGGCTGGGTGGTAACGTGGAGACACATGGGGGAAGGAGGAGATGGACAGAGTGAAGAGGAAGGGGTATGGACAGAGAGAGGGGAGAGAAGGAGATCGCCAGACAAAGTAAAGAAAGTGAGATGAACAGTGATGAGGGCAGAAGGAGATGGAGACAGAAGGAAGGAGAAGCATTTAGACAAAGGTGTGGGAGGAGGAAATGAACAAAGAGAGGGAAGAGGAGGGGGGACAGAAAAAGGAGAGAGGAGGAGATGGGCAGAGAGAGGGAAAGGAAGAGTTGGAGGAAAGAAGGAGACGGACAGAGGTACGAAGGAGATGGGCAAAGGATGGGAGATAGGGGGCGGAATTAGAAGGGAGGACGACGAGATGGTCAGAGAGGGGGGGTAAGACAAGGTGGACAAGTAGAATATTGGAATTAATATCTGCCTGGGCAAAGCCAGATAGTTCGTCGTACAGGGCGGGGCAATAAAAGTGCCCTGGACGAGTGGATACGACTTGATCCAGCATTAACGGAGGAGGAAAAGATCTAGATACTTCCAACAGGATGGAGCAAGTATTAATACAGCTGGACGAACCCTGGACACGCCTGGCAGAGATGTTAGCAGAGGTCGTCTGGTGGTGGCCCTAGCTGGCCACCCAGGTCATCTGATCTGCAACTGTGCGATTACTTTGCGTGAGGATTCCTCAAGTCTAAGTTGTATCACAACAGGTCACATATTTCTTCAGTACTGCAGCAGAAAATTTCGAATGTAATTGCAGCGACTCCAGCCATCCAGCCTTCAGAAACTTTCTTACCAGGGCCCAAAAGTGCTAAGAGATGAATGGTGGTCAAATTTGACATCTGCTTCTACATCTACACCTACATTTATACTCCGCAAGCCACCCAACGGTGTGTGGCGGAGGGAACTTTACGTGCCACTGTCATTACCTCCCTTTGTTCCGGTCGCGTATGGTTCGCGGAAGACGGACTGCCGGAAAGCCTCCGTGCGCGCTCGAATCTCTCTAATTTTACATTCGTGATCTCCTCGGGAGGTATAAGTAGGGGGAAGCAATATATTCGATACCTCATCCAGAAACACACCCTCCCGAAACCTGTACAGCAAGCTACGCCGAGATGCAGAGCGCCTTTCTTGCAGAGTCTGCCACTTGAGTTTGCTAAACATCTCCGTAACGCTATCACGCTTACCAAATAACCCTGTGACGAAACGCGCCGCTATTCTTTGGATCTTCTCTATCTCCTCCGTCAACCCGACCTAGTACAGATCCCACACTGATGAGCAATACTCAAGTATAGGTCGAACGAGTGTTTTGTAAGCCACCTCCTTTCTTGATGGACTACATTTTCTAAGGACTCTCCCAATGAATCTCAACCTGGTACCCGCCTTACCAACAATTAATTTTATATGATCGTTCCACTTCAAATCGCTCCGCACGCACACTCCCAGATATTTTACAGAAGTAACTGCTACCAGTGTTTGTTCCGCTATCAGTCATTCAGATCAGTTCTGTATTTCCTTTCCTCTGCTGTCTTTCTTTACATCCCGTAACTCTGTTCAGCACGCCACTTTTATTTGTCCCACCCTGTATCCATATATGCATAGGGTACCATGGAGCCTTCTTTTGGTGTCGAATCTGTTCCGACACATAATCTATTAAGAGGGAGTGAGTAAAAGAAGGTCCAGTTCAACCTCAGTCAAAGGAGAATGAAATTACAGGGGTCGCCGTCTCATACTGACTGCGAGAGGCGAACAATGCGTTATAATATGCCTCAGCGCGAAAGCTGTCTGCTGTCGCCGCCACTGTACAGTAGAAACGCGCTGAGTGGCGCCGAGTGCGGGACGCACAGTCTGGTTCGCCGGCCAGCGACGTTACAGAGATTTTTGCAGCGGGATGCAAATAGCGGCGGCTCGCAGCAGCGGATTGCGCCGGCCATTGTTCCGTGGCGCAGCCCGGGGCAACACGAGGGGGAAGGGCGGTTGTGGCGGGGGTGGGGCCGCCGCCGCCCTGCCTGCCGTGGCAGCAGCGCATGTTCTGCACACTGGACACGCAGCCCTTGTGCGTCGGGTTGTGTCGTCTCGGGCAGCAATAAGTCTTCTAACTCCATGGTCCTCCACTCTGCACGCATACCACCTCCTCCCCTTCGAGGGTTAGGTAGCTGCGTATTTCAAATTCATATTCCAGTCTCTCTGTGCATGGACTTCTCGCATTGCTCTTGCCCACTATATCATATGTTCCGTTGTGCAAAAGGATTGTGCTTTGAAAAGGCACTTTTTCGTCTTTTTCGCTAGTATATATTTTAGTGAATTTTCACTATCCACAGGTTCTCATTACTTTACTTGCCTGGTGCGAGTAGGACGTGCGCCCTCAAGGTCCCGCAAAGATTTAATTATACATGTATAGGAAGTCTATCCAAAATGGAAATCGATGACTTTTGCCTGTTATAGCGTTGATACTGGCTAGTCTAATTTTAAGTCTGAATTCGGATAACAAATCACAAAAGAAATTTTTTATGCGATACAATTTTAAAATAAGAATTTTCTTTTTTTTCTTTACTTTTACTTTTAATTTGAAACTTAGCTTCTTACCAAATTTCATGATTCTATGTGAACAGAAAGCACCCTACAGTTTTGAGTGAGCTAACGAGTATCAAAATATGTGACATATATGGCTGTATCTTTGGATTGCACTGACTTAGAAATGTGTTTTCAAGCGCCAAGGGACCATAGACTTCAGTATGTGATATAAATTTCACCTTAATATGTTAGCAAGTTCCTGAGAAGAAACGGATTCAACAGACGGAGTGATAGAGAACATATGATATAAAAAGATCATTGTGTGATATAATAACAGGGAAATATACACGTACAAGAAACAAGAGGGACTAATAACACTGGAATAAAGTGCTCGAATAAAAAAGTGTGTAACGCAGGGGTGCAGCCTTTCCCCCTTTTTTTTAACCAGTCTACGCATCCACCGAGCAGTGACCGAAATAAAAGTAAGGTACAAGAGTGGAATTAAAATTGACAGTGAAGTTATAAGATTCGCTGACGACATTGTCATCCTAAGTGAATGTGAAGAAGATTTAAACGATCTACTGAGTGGAATGAACAATCTAATAAGTACAAAATGTGGACTGAGAGTGAATCGAAGAAAGGCGACAACAACGAAAAATAGTAGAAACTAGAACAGCAAGAAACTTTACATCATAACTGGTGATCACAAAATAAAATTCTGCTACGAAGTCAGCAAAATAGCCCATGGTGGACGAGCAAGGAGTACACAAAAAGCAGACTAGCATTGACAAAAAAGGACATTCATAGCTAAGAGAAGTTTACTGGTATCAAATATAGGCCTTAATTCAAGGAAGAAATTTCTGAGAATGTACGTGTGGAGCAAAGCGTTGTATAGTAGTGAATCAAAGACTGCGGGAGAACCGGAACCGAAGAGAATTCATGCATTTCGTATGTGGTGCTACTCAGTGGCGAAGCGTAGCGTGTTTTTATAGCGGTATGCTGAGAATTACGAATTTCGAGAAAGGAAAAAGACTATTAATACAAAAACTAGCAAAATAGAAGCTCTGTAAAACTAACTTAGTTACATATTTCTACTAAGTTTGAAAGTACTACAGAAACTGTTATGAATAAACTCGTAAAATATTAAACAGATACCCATTAGTAAAAGTATAGCACATAAAACTCACCCTTACATCTTTTTGTAGATTCTATCCTCCTGTCCTTTTTATAGGCGTAGTCATCGATAACACGAGAGACTAACTCCTGTCGTTTGGTTGAGGATTTCACAGTTCCCTCCTCCATAGCCAAAACTGCCAAGCCATTGTGTTGCGAAGGTTGGTTTTAACACGTTTTAAAGGTCTCGTGCTTCTTTAGCAAGACGCAGTCGTTGCTGGAACTGCAGGAACCAATGACAGTAATTTCACACATTCAGTGAACACGTTCTTTAATCCATTGTTTTTAATGGATTTAAGCAGGTCCTGAGGCTCTAGACATTTATCCTCGCTACTGTAAACAAACGCAAGTCCTCCTTTCAGTTTTTCGCTGTCAAAGAAATCATATGTTTTAAGTACACTAATATTCTGAAAATACTGAATACCTTGAATGATTATCATTTGAACCATATCGGCCCGTGGGTTCAACGTCAACATCGATACCGCGGCGCAACACCACCTACCAGTAAAATGTGCCTACGATTATCATTGTCACTAAAACCGAAGGTAATGGACTTGTGCAGACGTATGTACGAACCGTACCGTCATATCAGTGACTTTGAAAGAGGGCGCATTATTGGTACGAGAGAATGCAATGCATCCATCCGGGAAACTGCTGCTCGTGTGGGACGAAGTGTTTCTGCAGTGTAACGGGTGTGTGCACAATGGTTCACGGAAGGTCGTATAAGACGACGAATTGGGACAAGCCGCACTACCCAGACCACACCCCGAGAAGATCGACATATCTTCCGAAAGGCATTGCAGGACAGATCTGGTAGCAGTTGAGCTGAACAGTGTAACACATCGTACACTATCAGGAGTGGCAGTCCGTCGCCGTTTATTATGGGTGTAGGAGATCGCTCCCCACACCATGATGCCGGGTGTTGGCCCTGTGTGCCTCGGTCGTATGCAGTCCTCATTGTGGTGCTCACCTGCACGGCGCCAAACACGCATACGACCATCATTGGCACCAAGGCAGAAGCGACTCTCATCGCTGAAGACGACACGTCTCCATTCGTCCCTCCATTCACGCCTGTCGCGACACCACTGGAGGCGGGCTGCACGATGTTGGGGCGTGAGCGGAAGACGGCCTAACGGTGTGCGGGACCGTAGCCCAGCTTCATGGAGACGGTTGCGAATGGTCCTCGCCGATACCCCAGGAGCAACAGTGTCCCTAATTTGCTGGGAAGTGGCGGTGCGGTCCCCTACGGCACTGCGTAGGATTCTACGGTCTTGGCGTGCATCCGTGCGTCGCTGCGGTCCGGTCCCAGGTCGACGGGCACGTGCACCTTCCGCCGACCACTGGCGACAACATCGATGTACTGTGGAGACCTCATGCCCCACGTGTTGAGCAATTCGGCGGTACGTCCACCCGGCCTCCCGCATGCCCACTATACGCCCTCGCTCAAAGTCCGTCAACTGCACATACGGTTCACGTCCACGCTGTCGCGGCATGCTACCAGTGTTAAAGACTGCGATGGAGCTCCGTATGCCACGGCAAACTGGCTGACACTGACGGCGGCGGTGCACAAATGCTGCGCAGCTAGCGCCATTCGACGGCCAACACCGCGGTTCCTGGTGTGTCCGCTGTGCCGTGCGTGTGATCATTGCTTGTACAGCCCTCTCGCAGTGTCCGGAGCAAGTATGGTGGGTCTGACACACCGGTGTCAATGTGTTCTTTTTTCCATTTCCAGGAGTATATATATATATATATATATATATATATATATATATATATATATATATATATATGCATTTATGCCGATGTACCATAGGTTTGTTTTCTAAATATTATTCGTATTTTTACTCTGGGTCTTGCCTAGGGAAAACTATACTATCGAACGATTACATCGATAGGTCGTGTGGAAAATCAAAGTGTTTAGCATCTTTGGCAGTGTTAATTCTGCCGCGTGCAGCGCGGGCAGAGCGGAGTCTGGCTGGAGTAGGGCGGTGGAGCAGGTGTGTTGAGTGACGCTCCCACGAGTTTCCGCGCTTCCGGCGTTTGGCAGCATGTAATTGCACTCGACTTGTTATGATAGTTTCTGGCACGGTGTCCCGGACGGGAAACATTAGCTGTCACACATCAAGAGCCCGTTTCGCCTGGTGACCGTGTCGAGAAGAAGGCGCGCTAACATCCAGCTTCTGCAACAGCTACGGCCGACAGTAAGTGATTGTCACCACCTCCTCGATCGACGACTATAAACCTTCAATCAACCAACAAGGAAGACTGAAGGTACATAAAGTTTTAGAACTGAATGGCAAACCTCAGCTTTTCAAACTGTTCCATTTGCGTCACTAAAATACAGCAACTTAGCATGAACCTTTATTGCTCATTGTCCCAATCGCATTACCAAGCACGGTCCCTTCCTTTTCCGAAAAGAACCTGAGTGTCTTTGAAATTCAAACGCCAGCATTAAAGTAATATCATTACATTTCACTGCTTTAATTTCAAAGTTCTGTTAAAGTATTCATAGCTGGCTACAATATTTGGATTACACTAGCACAAATTAAGAGAGCGAGTTTTGTTACCATATTTTAGCTTACCTGTGACTGCAGCTCAGCTTGGTACGTACTAAATTTTACTATTGTTAATTGTTCAGAATCATTTAATCCAAGTTCAAAGTTAAATCTCTTATTTCTAAATTGCGTAGATTCAAGTAGCTTTTGAGATGATTGTTGAGGTAGCCCAAGACTAACCTTATTTTATTTAATTTCGTAGTACTTCAGAAGCAAAGTTCGCTATTAATTTCAGTCACTAAATTAACTATCAGTTTTCCGGTTTCATTAATTCTTTCGCTAAATTAAGTCAGAGTGTAGCGAAAGTTATTACTTCTGACAAACATTCAGTTTTCACACAACACGTGTCAACCTTCAGTTGCCCCGCTTTTAGTGCTAATTATATGTGCATTAACCTTTCTTTTTCGGTTATTATAGTAGTTGTCCATAGTACTGGCGACCGTCATTTCCCCAAATCTCAAATATCTAATTAACGCAAGTTAATTGTTAACGTAACGACCGCACATTTACTTTCTTTATTAACTTTACCCTTTTTCAAAATTAATTTCCACCAATTTAATTTGAATTTTTCCTTTCATTAAGATGTAACCCTTCCTCCCTCTTTACCGACAGATTAATTTCGGAGACGATTGCTTTTCCCAAATTTCCATTAGGTGAACGCGGTTAATTTTTCACTGCCATTAAGGTCGATAAGTGTAGGGGAGGTTACAGCCTTATAGTGTGGGATGCTATTGGGTACAGCCACAAATGGCAGTTGGTGTTTGTCCAGGGCACTGTGACCAGTGTGACCTATGTGAATGACGTCCTTTGACCCTTAGACACACGCCTTCCGCACAACACCACAGACGTTATTTTTCAGCAAGACAATGCACTACTATATGTTTCTGCACGAACACGTGCATTCTTGGTGTCACAGGCTTTCAGCCTTTTGCTCTGACCTGTCAGATCACCAGACTTGTAACCAATAGCAAGTGTTTTGGATGTGGTGAAATGACGGCTGCAGGACCATGACCCAATACCAACCACCACAGATGATCTTTGGAACCAGATGAATGCAACATGGATGGCTGTACCATAGGACGCCATTCACACCTTATAAGTGTCCATGCATGGAACAAGTTAACAAGGTCCATAGTGCACAGTGTGCCAGTTAGGCAACACTGCACATGCTGAAAAGAAGAGACTGACATGCTAATCATTTCTGCAGAACATAGTAATATAAATGTCTTGTGATTATGAAGATCCTACCTCTTGTTGTTCAAGGTGCTCAGTTTTTTTCTGAAAATGAGTGTAATTTTTTAGATTCACATGTCGGGAAATTTGTTTGGCCGACTATAGCCTGAGAAGTTTTTCTCATTTACAAGTTCTGTAAAATATATTTCATGAAAGTCCTGGATACTTTCCATGTTAACTACTACTGTATCAATTATTTCGAATGCTAGCGTTTTCAATTTCTGAATACATGCTTCTGTTGCGTTAAAACTAATTTCAGAAACTAATGCTGAATTTATATGGCTCTTATCTTTCACCATGCTTTTCAGAATAATTTCCTCACATCTTAACCTTTCAACAGCCTTAATGCAGTTTTCCATTTCCAGCTTATAGTTTCTTATGTCCACAGTTTTACTTTGGTAGGTGTCAAACAAGATCTTGTACGTAGGAAAATCGAATTGTACAGCTGCAGTGTGTGCATTGTGTATTAAACTGGGGACCTAGAACCGACGGAGAGGATTCGTCCCGCCGTAGCCGTCGGTGGTTCACACCCCCACAACAGGCCACAGCAGTCCACACACCCCACCGCCACCCCACGCCGAACCTAGTGTTATTGTGGGGTTCGGTCCCCAATAGTCCTCCTGCCTCCCCCGCCACCTCCCCTCCCACGGGAACGTTTCATACCAGCCGAGTGTAACCCCAAGCGTTTGAGTGGTAGAGGATTATGGTGTACACACATACGTGGAGGCAGTGTTTGCGCAGCAATCGCTGAAATAGTGTAAGTGAGGCGGAATAAGGGGAACAAGCCAAAATTAGCCGAAACAGATGGAAAACTGCCTTAAAAACCATCAACAGGCTGGCCGGCACACCGGACCTCTACACTAATCCACCGGGCGGATTCGTGACGGGGACCGGCACGCCTTTCTTCTCGGGAAGCTTTGTCGATTTGCCACAAAAATATTTACTTGAGTAATTTGTCTACGAGCATAGAGGATGACAGGGTTCAATTGGAGTGCGTAGCAGTGGATAACCTGAGGATATGCTTGTTTCATAATACAATGGACACTATAATTTTTCCCTGCCATTGAACTACAACCTTCTTATGTTTACGATACTAATTTGTTTTTATCAATATGCCAACTGCTTAGCTTAGCACTTGAAACAAAGCAGTGGCTATGCCTTATGCACTTTGGTCACGTCATAAAACCCTACGAATCTCTTTTATCTTCCTCTGATTCGATATTTGCAAAACGAAAAATTATACTCAATTCACTTCTAGTTAAGACATCCGCTGTTTTGTCGGCTTGTACTCACGTTAAAGGACCATTTTTAAATTACCTTGAAATTTTTTCTTTAACAACATTCATAATACAAGCTATTAACGCATTCTGTTTATCAGAGAAGGTGCCTTTAAATACTCCAACGGATGTTAACTAATTTTCATGTATGGTTCTCTTTCTGCTAAGTAATCCCGAAGATCTAAATAATTTCCTTCTTTAACCGCTGCCTCAGATTCGTCATGATCTCGAAGACTCTTGCCCTGCTAAAAAACAGATAGTCGAAGTAAGTCTCTTCGTTATATATCTGTTTCTATCATACATCTTGTAATGTTTCAAAGTTTCCGGGCCTGTTGCTTCTGAAAGGGTATTGTCATTTCTTATTGTACCTAGCTGATTGTATTTAACAGCTGCTGTAATATGGAAATGCAACATAGTTTTTAGCTTTGGAAGGGGAATTTTGGGGACTCTCTTCGCCGACTCCGCGCTTACACCTTTTAAAACAGTCTGCACATTCCAAATAATACACAGAAAAAACAAATTTTTTTTCCTAACAACGCTGCCACTTAAGCTCTTTTTTTAACTGTACCATTGAGTCTGAAAACGTCTTACGAATTTAAGATAAGATTTTTTAATAGACAGACTTTGCTTCGGCATTCGTTCTTTCATCAGGAGTTTATCTTCCAAAGTGAGACGTAAAAAGAATGCTGGGTTTACAATTAAAAACTTAATTTCATCTTGTGATGAAATAAACGCGTCAATGTAAGTCTGTGGTAGCAAGCAATACCATGAGTTACAAGACAATGATTTAAATATTAGACAACTTACAGTCTTCCTTTCGACAACACAGTGACAAGGCAAATAAACGCTGGCGCCTCACACGTGACAGGGCACACCGAAATATTCTTCATTAATCAGTTAATAACTACCGCTACTTAGTACATTTTAACTACAAAATTCATGTTACAAGTTTCACCATGATCACGTCTAGACACAGCACTGTTGATATTAAAACCTACAGACACACTGCAGAACTATCGACGTTTGAAATTAGTAACACAACACTAAATTTTAATCTGAAGAACAATGAAAAGACATAGGCTATTTCCTGTCATCTTCAACAACATGCAGTGATGCTTTCATCCCGTTCGTTGTGGTCGAGCGGTTCTAGGCGCTTCAGTCTGGAATCGCGTGACCGTTACGGTCGCAGGTTCGAATCCTGCCTCGGGCATCGATCTGTGTGATCTTCTTAGGTTAGTTAGGTTTAAGTAGTACTAGGTTCTAGGGGACTGAAGACCTCAGATTTTAAGTCCCAAAGTCCCATAGTGCTCGGAGCCATTTAAACAATTTTTGATGCTTTCATATTTATTTTCGATGAATTATTAATATCTTTTTTGTGTTTTAAACAAACACTTAAATTAAGAGGTAGTGGTTTTTTTTTCCATTCTGCTGCTGCTAGCGTGCTAGACGATACGAAGTAGCGCTCTCTGGTAGGGAACTGCTGAATCACTTGTTATTTCACTTAGGCCTGTATCCACTTGCTGGCGAGAAGTAGAAACACATCAAACGCCAGCTTTTAAAGTCCATATCCACGATCTAGAAACCACAGGCTGCCACATGAAAGAAACGCATGCTCATAACAAGCACGGAATTCCGAGCCGCAATTGGTTGTAAAGCTAGAGGAGTGACGCATTATCCTGGTGAGTGGAACTACGAAATTCAAACGTAAAATATTTGAAAACATTTACGAGGGTCCGTGCTCGGATTGGGTTAAATTCAGTTTGGACGAATTATTTTGGAATTTTTTGGCTAGGCTCAGCCTTAGAGCCTTAATGGACGCTTCGCCGCTGGTGTCACAAGAGAATGTTGAAAATTAGGTGGTCTGATAAGGTACGTAATGAGGATGTTCCCCGCAAAATCAGCGAGGAAAGAAATATTAGGAAACCACTGACAAGAAGAAGGGACAGGATGATATGACATCTGTTAAGACATCAGGGACGACATCCATGGTACGAGAGGGAGATGCCCGCATCTCGTGGTCGTGCGGTAGCGTTCTCGCTTCCCACGCCCGGGTTCCCGGGTTCGATTCCCGGCGGGGTCAGGGATTTTCTCTGCCTCGTGATGGCTGGGTGTTGTGTGCTGTCCTTAGGTTAGTTAGGCTTAAGTAGTTCTAAGTTCTAGGGGACTGATGACCATAGATGTTAAGTCCCATAGTGCTCAGAGCCATTTGAACCATTTTTTTTAACTAGAGGGAGCTATAGAGGAAGGCAGAGGCTGGAGCACAGGCAGCTAGTAATTGAGGACGTACGTTGCAGTTGCTACTCTGATATGGATTGATTAGCACAGGAGAGGAATTCGTGGCTGACCACGTCAAAACCATTCAGAAGACTGACGACTAAAAAAAATTAACAATCTTCGAAATTTTTTCTTCACTTCTATTGCGAAAATTTGCTAATTGTCAAATTTCACGACTCTATGTCAACGGGAATCACCCTTTAGTTTGCGAGAATCAAAATATGTGACGTGCCTAGCCGTATATTTTGACTGCACTGACATAGACGCTTACAAGTACTACACCACCAAAGCACTATAGACCCAGACAATTTCAAATTGATAAGTCTACCCGTTCTTGAGACAATGGGGTCTTTACAGACGGACTGACAGACTCGACAGACCATTGGACGGTTCGATACCAAGTAACTTTTTTCGTGAAACAATTACAAATTTCCGATTTTCGGATTTTTTCCTTTAGTTCTACTGTGCAATCGTGATTCTTACCTAACTTTACGACTCTAGACCAAAGGAAAGTACCTTACATGTTTTAGTGAGTGAGTTTGCGAGTGTAAAAGTAAGTGACGTAAATGGCCATATCTCTGATGGCATTCACTTAGAATCTTACATTTATTGGTTAATACGTCTACCCGTTCCTGAGAAAATGGGGCTTCAACAGAGAGATAGATAAACAGAAAGTCGGATAGCAACTAAAAAAAAATTCGTGTGATATAATTACAAATTAACAATTTTCGGTTTTTCCCTTACTTGTGCTGTGAAATCTTCCTTCTTGCCAAATACAATGATTCCAGGTCAACGGAAAACACGCCATATGTTTTGATAAGTGATTTTTCCAGTGTCAAAATATGTGCCAAAGTTGTCGTAGCTTTTAAGTGCATTGACTTAGCGACTTTAATTTTTTACACCTCCGAGACGCTAGATCCATGTATGTGACACGAATTTTTAAGTTGATACGTCCATCCGTTCTGAGAAAAATGGGTTCTAAGAGTCAGACGGACTGACAGATAGACAGAGAAACAGACAGTGACAAATGGACAACAAAGTGATCTTATATGGACCACTTTTCACTGATTCAGTTAAAGAACCCCAAAAACTAATATTATGGTACATATAGCTATGACACTGCGGTAATTATTAATTTTAACAAAATACATAGACGAATTCAGGGAAAGGTATGAGCAATTCTGTCAGAGACGACCAAGGACTTGTATGTGCAGTTGAACAGACCGGATATCAATATCAACTAAAGTGAAACAAGGATAAAAGTATATAATCGAATTAAATCAAGTGTTAAAAAGTAGTTAATGAGTTTTGCTAATTGAGCAGCTTAATACTTTATGATGGCCTAAGTAGAGATAATATAAAAAGCAGATTGGCAATAGAAAGAAAATAGTTTCTCAAAACTAAAAATTTGTTAACAAGAATATAATTTTTAAACTTTTTTACACCAGTCTGAGTTGCAAACAGTCACAGCTGATACTTAGTTTCGATAGCAGCCAGTGATCATCTTCAGCTGTGAAAAGTCACTATTCTTTAGAACGAACATAGTCACAGCTGTAAATTAAAGGTAACAGCACAACAGTAAGCTTGTGAAAATATTTTGTGGCATTTTAAAGTTCTAGATGTTGTGGAATATTGTCAAAAGTGTGCTTTTTTTCTGTCACCTTGATTACAGCATTGCCTGATTAAACAAATTTTTACTTTTCACAACTAGTGGTTAATAAGATCTGAAAATGGCTATTACATGTGATCGAAACTAATTATCAGCTGTAACTACTTGCGAGGGAGAATGGTATAATCAATATTTTAAAAAAAATTAAAAATTATTGATCAACCTCTCATGGCAATATGCTATCCGTTATTATAAACTTAAATATCAGGAAATCTTTTTTGGGCGTATATGCATGTAGCTGCATAAAACCAGTCTCGGGACTGAAGATCACAACAACATGCATGTAGTACACCCTTTTGTGGAAATTAAACGTGGCCGATAAACAGTTTTTCAAAAAGCGCTTAGAAGCATTTGAAATACGGTCTTACAGAAGAATGCTGAATATTATATTCGAAATGAGGAGAAAAGAAATTTATGGTACAACTTGCAATAAAAGAAAGGATCGGTAGATGAATAACATAATGACGCATCAGGGAGTACGTTAGTAAGATTAGTGTGTGGGATGTGTGTAAATATTTGAGTGGGAGACCAGGCCTGAATACAGAAAGCAGGTGAAAGGGGGTGGAGGCTGTATAGTCATTCAGAGATGAGAGGGGCTTGCACAGGGTAGACTAGCATGGAGAGATGCGTCGGACCAGTCTTACGACTGAAGACTGCAGCAACATGCGACACTACCTAACGGTTTCTGCTGAGTAATTGCTCTTCTAATCAGTAGCCCATATGAGCCAACCAGCTGTGTCTTTATCTGCTGGTACGCTTACTTTAGGTACTTGTCCTACACAGGGCTCTGTTTTAAAAAGAATAGCACGGTTTAGTTATAGGGTCGAGCCGCGCACATCTGTTTTCATGCCCCGCAGGTAATAACCTGTAGTGATGATCCTGCAGTAAAATAGTCTATTCATTGGCTAGGATTTCGAGTTAATAAGAAGTACAAAATAAAAGTTAAACGAGTAATTTTAATAACCTGGGTTCTGTTCTAACATCTGTGATTTATGTACAAGACAGAGAATTATTTTGAATAAGGTTTATTCAAGAAAGGACATCTCAGATGAACGGGAAGTGGTCCTACGATACTCTTTTAAAATACAGACAGAAAATACACTTCATGTTTTCGCGGCGTAAAGACTGTTCCATAAAATTTCGGGCGTGCAGCTGCATCAATTCAGTTTCTTCTCCTAATATTTCGGCTGAATACCGTCCAGCCATCTTCAGAGCGGGCTGAGGTGACTAACGCACCACCACTTGCTCCTTCCTTTTGAACTCAAGGACCGAACCACTGCGTGTGCGGCCATACGATACACAAGGCGCCAGAGAAGTTAATAGCTTCAGCTTGGAGAAATCATGAAATCCGGCAATTTCTGTAGTTAAACCACAAAGACGTCGCGACGGTACAGTTCTCCGTGCCACATCGATATCACCCTGTGGATCGACTGCTCAGCCATAGATTTAATTTCCATGCACATGTTAGACCTCTTTGCCGCCTGTCAACGTCTCTAGCGCCTTGTGAATCTTTGGCCGCAGACGCAGTGGTTCGATCCTTGAGTTCAAAAGGACGGAGCGAGTGCTGGAGCGTTAGTCACCTCGGCTCACTCTGAAGATGGCTGGACGGTATCCAGCCGAAATATTACAACAAGAAACTGAATTTATGCGGCTGAACGCCTGAAATTTTATGGAACAGAAAATACACTTACCAAATGCTGTGAAGTTACTTGAGGGCATTACAAGAATGGTAGCAAAATCCCCAAACTAAATAGTCATGAAAAATACGCGAAAACTAAGTTCATTTCGTAATCAGCATAAATGAAATATCCACCAGTTAAAAAAAAAATTCGAAGTTCGAGATGATAATTCGCAGATTAACACACGTGATTCAAAAATTGTAACCCATACTCTGTCTATCCTCAGTTCTGTAATAGAAGCAAAAGAAAAAGCCTCATACTCTGGGGCACATTCAGATCTCTCGCGAGTCTCTTCGAAAGTTAGATTACTACAGTAGCCGCTGACCTCCTAGAATCATGCATCTTAGCAGCTAGCCTGCCCTCTTCCAGCTCTCGGTTCAATGTGTCCACAGTCGCTCCCTTGAGCTCTTCACTCAAAAAGCCCCAGTCAACACTTCACTGCCATGTGTTTCACTACTGTCTGCTTTTCCATTGGCTGAAGACCATCGGCCCCAAAAAATATATCGTTCTTACGTGCTACAGACATGATTTGACTCATCTTGACCACTTTCATAACGAAACTAACATATTACAACAATATTTAAATGAAAAAATTGCTATAGACCTTCTGTTACATATGCCTTCTTGACAGAAGTGTCATTTGATTCTCTTTGACGAAGTATGTTCCGCTTACTCATGTAACTGACCACTTTTAAATTAGAACAGCTTTTTAACGGCACTTGCAATCAATATTTAAATAAAATTGCTGAAAAAATAGTAAATTGTTCATTAAATAAATGCAAAAGTGTGACAGTATATGAGATTCTGATGCTGTGTTCATTTTCTGTGTAAATGAGGAGGATACAATGTTCTGACAAGCCTTTATTGCAATGAAAATATACAAAAAACGTAATAAATCAAGAAATAAAATAGTTACAGATCTGTAGGTTTCAGGATGATAGCTATAGTGCTGTGGAGGTAAGATCCGGTAATTGAGCGAACCAAGCAAAGTGCGACTGTTTCCTGACTTGTTAAACTACGAATATAGGCCAGGGAACGCAGCCCTGTCCACGCGTGATTCCACAGGACAGTCACCATGAAGATTTATAAGAAAGAGCAAAAGTTTGTAACCGAGAATGTTGAAATAAACATCCTGGTTCAGATTCACAGCAACCTGAATGACTGGACCAAGTTATGGTACGAAAAGTATCTCGAAAACATCATAGAATGACCTCCAGCCCGAACTGCCCCTCGACACAATTTAAACGCCTTATTGTGACGTCGGTGCATATGTCACTGTATATCATCTGGAAAAAGAGGCAAACCCTCAACATTGCACTCCTGCAGCCCTCTGCTGTTCAGTTTCTGTGTTGTTTGGCCCTTTGAGCATGTGAATCATGGGGTCATTTCCAGTGCACACGTCATTTCAGGTGACCCAAATTCTGATCCTGTGTACCACTTTTCTTCAGTGTTTACCACAAATTTTCCTGTTCACAGAATCAGATGCTTTCCTTACATCCAGAAAGGCTTAACCAAATCTCAAGTTTCTTCTTAGTATTTTTCTATCAACTGGCAGAGAATAGAAGCTGCTTGTACTGTCTCTTTAGGACAAGAATCAAGAATGGCTGTCAGAATGTAAAATTTCCCATTAATGGCCACGGCGACATCATTTTCGCATTCAAATCACGTATCTGTCACGTTGCCTTATGGTGGTTGACTATGGTTAGCAGCAGCAGCTGATAACCATTTCGTACTGTTTATGCCTTGTAAGTACCATCCAGAGAAACAGGGTGTGCGAAGAATCAGATAAAAGGAACACCTGGAATGAAAATATGATAAGTGCCATCGGTTTCTCGTCAGTAACCAGTGCACGATTTGTCTGATACCTGATAAACTTCATAGAAGACAGTGGAAGTGGGGAGGCATGCAATCCGAGAGGGTCAGCAGAGAGGTATGTCAGGCAGGTTTTGGGCCAGCATCATTTACAGATGGCAGACACCTCCCATGAGTACGGAGGATAATTTGAGGGCTACATATTATCAAGTCAGAATCGCAGAAGTGTTTCCCAGGCCTACAGTCATCGTTTCGATAACGCGTTCGTTGAATGCCATCATGTATACCACGTTGCGAAAATCTGTCTCCAAGAGGCAAGAATCAACTGAACTGAACATCCTGCAGCCTGCTGGAACACGTTGAAACTTGCACCTGGTTATCGCGCAGGGGAGGTCACTAGTGCAATAAATTTGAGCATCAGAAACCCTTAAGAAAACAGAATTATACAGCTTCATGAATGCACAGATAGTATTATGAATGTGTGAAGGTGTGTAAACACTGGTTAATCGTTTGTATTTTGTTTAAAAAACAAGTGACAGAAAGAGCTTAGCTTCTTGTAACCCTCTTTTCCGCGCCCCTTCTGGAACGACGGCTATTATAATGTGGTGATATTTCAGTTTCGTATTTCTTGGATTAATAATACAGTCTTGAGAGGAAATATGTTATTATTTAATATTAACATTATTTTCAATATTAACATGATTCGTTGTCGTAAAATTGGTTTTTAATATTTTTACAGGTTTTATGACGATGGGTGATGATTTAAGCTGGACGGTGCTAATACGGTGATGCCATTAACAGCTGCCGTTACAACAGACTTAAACACACATCAAATGGTCGGTAATAGAAGCTGCATTCATTCTCAATTTATTACACGAATTCCTGTGTCTTATAAAAAATGATAAATCAGAAAGCCAATACAAGCACCGAACTACCGAGTCACGGACACGCATCACCGTGTTAGCAGCGGATTTTAAAATGCGCAAGGTTTAGTAACGCTGTGTTACCCCGAAGCAGATTTTGATTTTACAGATGTCCGAAGATGCGCCCTTACTTTCAGGAAGTCTCAGTTTAGATTATTGTTTTACTTTTATTTGACAACAGTATCATTTGTTTTCTTTCATAAGGCTTATGTTTTCAACCTCAGGTCCCACTCAAACTAAGCCCACCAACGTTGGTGCATATGCAGGTGGTGCAAACCTTGATTTGACCAGTTTACACCACTATTGCAGCAACCTTTGCAAGTGAAGCAAACTTGAACCAGATCGTAGGCACCGTGTTGCAGATCGCGGCTCCCTGGGAAAAGAGCTGCCCGTGCTGTGTCGAGAGGCACTGGCTGAAGGGAACAAACCTCCGTGCAATATGCTGGCCTGTGTAAAGCCAAACACTGCGCAACCTCAGTTTAGAACCAGTGTGTGGTTACTGTGTTGTAGGGTTGCAGCGTGCTGGGAAGCAAGATCCCTTCGCAACTTTGAGAGGTGTCAGCTGAGGTAGAAATACACTCCTGGAAATGGAAAAAAGAACACATTGACACCGGTGTGTCAGACCCACCATACTTGCTCCGGACACTGCGAGAGGGCTGTACAAGCAATGATCACACGCACGGCACAGCGGACACACCAGGAACCGCGGTGTTGGCCGTCGAATGGCGCTAGCTGCGCAGCATTTGTGCACCGCCGCCGTCAGTGTCAGCCAGTTTGCAGTGGCATACGGAGCTCCATCGCAGTCTTTAACACTGGTAGCATGCCGCGACAGCGTGGACGTGAACCGTATGTGCAGTTGACGGACTTTGAGCGAGGGCGTATAGTGGGCATGCGGGAGGCCGGGTGGACGTACCGCCGAATTGCTCAACACGTGGGGCGTGAGGTCTCCACAGTACATCGATGTTGTCGCCAGTGGTCGGCGGAAGGTGCACGTGCCCGTCGACCTGGGACCGGACCGCAGCGACGCACGGATGCACGCCAAGACCGTAGGATCCTACGCAGTGCCGTAGGGGACCGCACCGCCACTTCCCAGCAAATTAGGGACACTGTTGCTCCTGGGGTATCGGCGAGGACCATTCGCAACCGTCTCCATGAAGCTGGGCTACGGTCCCGCACACCGTTAGGCCGTCTTCCGCTCACGCCCCAACATCGTGCAGCCCGCCTCCAGTGGTGTCGCGACAGGCGTGAATGGAGGGACGAATGGAGACGTGTCGTCTTCAGCGATGAGAGTCGCTTCTGCCTTGGTGCCAATGATGGTCGTATGCGTGTTTGGCGCCGTGCAGGTGAGCGCCACAATCAGGACTGCATACGACCGAGGCACACAGGGCCAACACCCGGCACCATGGTGTGGGGAGCGATCTCCTACACTGGCCGTACACCACTGGTGATCGTCGAGGGGACACTGAATAGTGCACGGTACATCCAAACCGTCATCGAACCCATCGTTCTACCATTCCTAGACCGGCAAGGGAACTTGCTGTTCCAACAGGACAATGCACGTCCGCATGTATCCCGTGCCACCCAACGTGCTCTAGAAGGTGTAAGTCAACTACCCTGGCCAGCAAGATCTCCGGATCTGTCCCCCATTGAGCATGTTTGGGACTGGATGAAGCGTCGTCTCACGCAGTCTGCACGTCCAGCACGAACGCTGGTCCAACTGAGGCGCCAGGTGGAAATGGCATGGCAAGCCGTTCCACAGGACTACAGCCAGCATCTCTACGATCGTCTCCATGGGAGAATAGCAGCCTGCATTGCTGCGAAAGGTGGATATACACTGTACTAGTGCCGACATTGTGCATGCTCTGTTGCCTGTGTCTATGTGCCTGTGGTTCTGTCAGGGTGATCATGTGATGTATCTGACCCCAGGAATGTGTCAATAAAGTTTCCCCTTCCTGGGACAATGAATTCACGGTGTTCTTATTTCAATTTCCAGGAGTGTACATCCCTACCAAGCGCCAACCTCGTCAGTGTCAACCATATCTCAGTCGCAGTCAGAACTAGTGTGTGGCCACGGTGTTGCAAGATTGTAGCACAGTGTGAGGCGAGCTACCTTCACGGCGCTCAAGGATGTTGGCTTAAGTGGACAGATCTCCTTGCCATGTGTCGGCCTCTCCAGCCACTGCCCCAGCCTCGGACTACAGCCAGCGTGTGATCGCTGTGTTGCAGGGCTGCCGCGCTCTGGGAGGTGAGCTGCCCTCGCGGCGCTGAAAGGCGCCGGCCGAGGCGGACAGACCTCCCTGCCACGAGCCAGCCCCTCCACCCACTGCCTGAGTCTCAACCTCTGCCTCCGCCTCACGGGACTCACTTCTGCGCCCTTCACGGTGAGTCACGCCTCTCACATGGCAGCATGCCTCCAGCTTGCTAATGCAATACCTCACAATTCTGACCACTTGGCTGAGTCACATTGTCAGCAAGCACGTGCAATGACGTGACACCAGTCGTCAGTACTTTCCACGATAAAAAAAGAAGCATCTCGTATCTAACGTGTATTGTGTCGATTAAAATGATTTGTGCCTTCATACACACCACATTCATAATTTATCTGTCAAAGGAGTGTTATCAACGCACAAAGTGCGTGACATGTTCACTGCTAATCTGTTTTACTCGTCAGATGCTGAGAGTGGGCGTAATACTATTTATAGAAGTTTTCGGCAAGGTTGGCCTCCCAATATATTATTGGAAGACGACTAGTAACCACTGGTTTGCCTCTCTTCAGTACTAACCTTAATGAACTAATCATATTTGGCATTTTTTCAACTGAGACACACCACCTGTTACACCACAATTTCTTCACGATAAATTTAGGCCATGGTGCTCAAGAGAACCCAGCTGGACAACAGGAGATCCTCTGTCAGCTGGAGTGCAGCAGCAACACATGGAGAAATTTTGGTGTACGTGGTACTGCGAATCAATGAATATATTATTGTCGGCTACACCATTAATTCACCAGTTTCTTCAAATTTTAGCCCATTTATTGGCATGGGGCGTCTTTGCAGCTATTTATGTCATTGATATTCCCACATTGGATCACCGCTATTTCTACCGTTTCGATAAAACAACTTTATCAACAGTGTAAGGTCTTTCTTCTCAATAGCCATTGCGTTTCGCGCGGCAGATTAGAAATACGTATCAGACAGATACTCGAACTCGCGACCTTTTCCTTTCACGGGTGGGTGCTCTACCGACTGAGCCACCCAAGCAGAACTCACGACCCGTCCTCACAGCTTTACTTCCGTTTGCGTCTCGTCCCCCTGCCTTCCAAACTTCATAGAAGCCAAGAAGTTTCATACCACTGCACACTCCGCTGCAGAATGAAAATTTCACTCGAGTAACACCCCCAAGGCTATGACGGAGCCATATCTGCGCAATGTCCTTTCTTCCAGGACTGCTAGTGTTGCAAGTTTCTACGAGTCAGAATTACCTGGCAGGCGCTTGGCCTAGCTCATTCCAATCGTTGCAGACCTCACGACGACTGCTGTTCCTGCTTTCTACTAGACTACAGTATTGACGTCATCCGAAGGTCAACACCGCTAGCACACTGACCACGAGCTGCTAATGGCATGCACTAAAGCACTGCTAGCCAAGCCAATCTGTACTGTTTGTCTCAATTGCTCTGAGAAAATTTTTAGTACAAAAGGGCCTTTGTTGTTGCATTTTAGTTTAAATGTGTGACTCAAAACGTTAATTCACTGAGAATAGGTTCTGTAAAAGTAACAGAAATCGATTTAACCATAAAAATATTTTTAATTAATTTATTTCTTAATAAGAGCAAGAAATTTTATCAAGTTCCGTTCTTGGCCATTTTAATGTTTATACTGGGGATAGTACACTGAGGAACCCTGTTTAGTTACAGTATGGCGCGTGCGTATGGTATCCAATTGGTTAGTAACGTAAAATTCTCTTCCCTATGATTCATCCAATGATTAGTAGAACCTACTTCAAACTTGTGGCCACAATTATTAATGAATGAGCCGGTTTCACAACTGACCGGGGCCCTTAATATCGGGACGTCAGTTTCCAGTTATATATTGCATGGAATCCCTTTTGAGACACATTCGTGCTCCTTGTAGCTGGCGTGTCTCTATGCTCGTAACGAGTGGAGACTAGCGATCTGACAACAGTTAGGAGAGCTTTCACCACGGACTGTTATCGGAGCAGCGCACATCTTGCAGCAGAAGCGCTTAAGCTAAAGCAACGTATACGCGGTACACATTCGCTGGAGAGGGAGTTCAGTGTTCTGTTGCCGGTATACAACCGAAGATGGCCAGAATACTGTGCCGAAATATCGTAGCAGTAAGTTACTGACATCCAACAGTTTGTTGAGAATTTCATGTAAAAATCTATATACCGCTATAAAAGTAATATTTCTAGAACTAACACACCTAACCATTTTATTTGATGTTGAATGCAACTACTGCACTCAAGTACAATTACCATAGTTAAAAATTTTATTGAAATAGTTTCGTAGGCCATATTGTATATTAAAACAATTACCACACAAATAGTTTCCTGTAATAGGCCTAAAAGGTTAATTACTTCAACCAGGTACAGTCGTCAAAACACAAAACCTCGTGGCATCAAGAGTCGGGAAAGATTTCTTTGAATGCTGCTTATGTACCGGATTCCATAATGGACGTTTACTTTCCTGAGGTAGTTGCAAGAGAACAGAACCACACAATTTTGTCTTCTTCTTGCTTTTAGTTTTAAAATCGTCATACACTGATATAATGACATAACGACGAAATACAGAGCCTTGTACTTTATTATTCGTGGAGCACTTAGACAAGTAACACTACGCTAAGCAGCCAAATTCATGTTCTTTAAAAGTGAGATCATCATTTTCTTTATTTTATGGTCTCAACCTGAAACGGTTCTTCCATTCCTGTATCACAGAAAAAGAGAAAGCTGTTCATGAAATTATCACAGATATAAGGAGTTGAACGTATATTACAAAATCGTATGTCGGTATTTTACTACAACATTATTGTTCTAGAAAACTAAAATATCTTGATATTTTGATAGAACTTATAGGAATTTGTGCTCATGACGAACGAGATTTCCGTCATTTCCCTTGTTATGAAATTCTCAATGATAAAATCCGCTACAGCTATAAAAATTATTTATTTCTAAAAAGGAAAGCGTTACCCGGTTACAGGAGATGTGTCCCATCTTCAGGTGCATTTGATAAATTTTAGACGAATGGTAGAACCTATTCATAAGGTTAAAATAAACGATGACGTAGCCTGCCATTTGCTTGTTTACAACGCAAGAGTCGATTCTGACCGACTTGCCTTTAAATTTAAAATACTTCTCGGATTCTTTTGCGGGGAGTTGGAACCCCAACATTAACTCGTCTTTTCAGCTACCTTCTCATGCCATTAAAAAGTATATCATTCTACTTAAAAAACGTATTTGCTTCAGTATCGCGAGCGATACACTTTTTGACAAACAAAAAAAATGGCGATAGTGTATTATAATTTGCTGTAAAGCTCATTTAGATATCTGGAACCGTTAAAGGAATAAAAACGGTGGTACGTCAAACGTGACTCACCTTGTATATTGCACTGTGCGATCGTATAGCGCCTGCGAAGTATTAGTCACATTAATGCAGTTAAAAAATAAAACACATGACCACTAAAATAAAGAGAAAATGTTTATGTATGTCTGCATGTAATTCAGTTGTTGTGCCAAATGAACAGAATAATACCAGCCGTCTGATTACACAAACTACTTGGGTAAATGAAAATGCATACACATCATCTGGACAAAGTTTTCATAAACGATACGAAGCGTGTAAAGGTAAGAGTGACTGAAATGAATACAAACTCTTCGGATTAAGTGACGAAGATGGCTTCCGGATCAATCCTCGTGGCTTCTCAGCTCGCAAAGGCACAGTGGATTAGTAATGCCACGTGAAACGCATGTCCACTAATGGCAAAAACTGACTGTGGAATGAAAGAACCTGGCGAGTGATTAACGAAATAATTTTGCAGCCAGGCAATGCCTGCTGATACTCCAGTAACATAAACCACGTCTCCAAGCAACTACACTGCGACAGGTCGCATTCGACACCCAGCCTCCTCGCCTCGCTGCTGTCCGCACCAGACCAGCCAACAGCCCAGCACCGAAGAGGGCGTATTTGAAACCGAGGCAACGCATGCTCTCAGAACCGTGAACCATTCGGTTGCCCAACACTACCGGAAGCACCTGAAAGCCTGCACCTTTCGACTCTCGTGGACTAAACCTCCAAAGATATTCGTGATGGTAGCCGAAACTGAATACAGAATCACCATTATTTGCTGTGATATCTACTTCGCGAAGTTAATAAAACATCCAAATAATGAAACAGAATATTGCAAGTGGCTATTTAGCAGGCAACTTTCGTCACCTAAACTTGTGAAATTGAGGCAACGAGACAAGAGAAAGGAAGGTTTCCGACGCGTGCAGTAGATATCAATAGTAAGTATCCTTTTTATGTGTGTAGAGAGTAAGAAGGAAATTGTACCTAATCACCATCATTTATGCTGTTATAATGATAAGAGATATCATTTTAGTTTACTGAAGTATATCATATGACTAATGAAAATAAATATATAACCCTTGTTGAAAGCCGGGAATATCGTTTCAAGGGTATACTTCGGTCGCTAATCACATAGGAATCAACGCTGATAAACATTTAAAATTTAATAAACATACGTATGCAGATAGTTTTCTCATTCCTGTTATTCTTGTTCATCCTCCCATTCCTCTCAATTTTTCCGCCAGAGTTCCATCGTCTTCGTAATGCAACTCCTGTTCAGTGTAACGTGATCACAACACCTTAATCCAGTCGTTCTTGAAACTGGCAGATTTCACTTCATCACATACACTGCAAGGTTTCATCTACCGAAACAAGCGTAATTTACGTCTTTGAAAAGCTAGAAAAAATTAATAACTTTTACCATTCCTGTATAATTATTATTCAATAATACAAAATAATAAATATGTTTGACTAATTGAATTCCTTTGTGCCCTTCTCCAGAAGACAAAAATTCTGTTCATTATATGGCCCATTCCCACAGAAAACCGCTACATTATATTTGGCCGTTTTTTTATATTTAAGTATTACTACTTAAAACCATACGCTCTTCACTGTTATTTGTCGCTCCTGCTTCTTCAGGTTACATATCACTCGCATTAAGTGTCGTAATAATTGATTTGGAAATGCAGCAGACTTATGAACAGACTTGAAATATCCTAACCTTCAGATCTGATGACAGAGACTCCAGCGACAAACTGATTTGTTTACCCTGGCAGCAGCTTACGATATATTTTGTAAGTTAAACACAGTTTTAAAGATATTCCAATAAGTCTGAAACGCAAAAATTTTATTTGGTGTGTTGAGAGAGTCTACTTTCCTAGGTCACAAACTTTTGTATCCGGTAATGCAGTATTCTCTTAGTTGTAGCAAATTTCCCGTCTGATTCTAAAAGTATTATTTTTGTTTGTTCTCTTGAGTACGAGTCGGAAAACAGAAACAAGAAAAACAGCATTTTTTGAAATACCTCAAATTTCGCTCTTAAATTATTGTATGTAAATACTGGACTTCTGTTTGTCAGTATTATCCATTTTTCCTCAGAGAAATTTTAAGGACGTAGCCATAATTTATAGAGTAGTTTTCTGTTGGTCTTAGAATGGTCGTTTCACATCAGCCTGAAGGAATTAGTCGAGGTGACACTGAAAGAGAAATCTATGTAAGCGTCCGTCCATCTCAAGCCAAGAGCAGACCCGTGAGAGGAGAGCTAATGTTTAGTCTGCAAATGCTACGTCACACGGGACCCCTCCATTGTCCCAGTGCTTTACTAATCCGGAACCCTGTGACATCTTGATTATTATGCAGGTCTGGCTCAAGCTCTCTCTCGATTTGCATAGCGGGCTCCCCCTTGAATAACCGCTTACACAGGCCACACCGTCGTAACCCTTCATAAAACGAGCATTTGGAATATAATGCTAAAAGACACTCAAATAAACTGAATAATAGGATTTCCAAAATCTTGAATATCAATACAAAGCATGAAAATATAATATTCAATTCAGATTTTTTCTTATTACCCATTTTGTATTATGAAGATAACCCTCCCTCCAGCAATCCAACTGCACCCTAATGTCCTTATTAACTTACGGAGAAAGGCAATAACTTTGGTGTCAAGGTATTTCTCCAGGCACATATTACTACCGTTTTTATATTATTTTTTCATTTCAAGTCCACGGATTTATTTTAACATCAACATCTCAGTGTTTACTGTCGATTCTCTTGTAATCAACGCACCATTTCCGTTCAACATTCGTACAATGCTTTAGCCTAAAGGTGCAAACTTAAGTGCGACTATCATTCTGAGAAGGCTGAAGTTTAAGATAATCGTCAGGAAGAATCATTTTAGAAGAGATGCGATATTGAAGCACTGGAGACTGATGATATGCGTCTGACGTTCTCAGACTGTACACAGTGCAATAATGCACACACCAGTAGACAGTTAACTTGAAGGGGAATAGACATCCCGAAAAAAATCGTTACACACATTGCACAGACAAATGTTGATACAAGAATGATAACCGTCAATAAACCTTAAGGTACAGAAAAGTACTTCAGTTGATTGACGAAAGAAAGAAATACAAACAGTTCAGGGAAAGAAAGAAACGTATCGGTATAAGCCATTTAGATATGGAATCAATAGGAAGAAGCCATACCAAAATTACTACAAGAAGATTCTGAGGCAATCAACAAGGACACTGTCGTCGGTAGAATGTAATAGGCAAATAAGAGGGCGTGATAAAAAGTAATGCCTCTGAATTTTTTATTTGAAAACTCTTAAAGCTTATTAATAAAACAAACGATATTAACGGTCTAAATTTTTATTCCTCGTATCTACACATCTGCAGCTCTCAGAGTGTACATGGCCGTGCGTAAATTAACTGTGTTTGTGCTTGAAAAACTGCGTGCTGTAATGGAGTCTAGAATTCAAGGATTTCGTCCACACGTCTCCTTCAGCATGACAATGCAAGACCACGCACGAGCGCTTTCAGATCTGTAACAATCCGACGCCTTGGGTTCACTGTCATCGACCTTCCGCCATACAGTCTCGACTTGGTCCCATCAGATTCTCATCTGTTTCGAAAAATTATAAAACACCTTCAGGGCCTTCAGTGCGATAATGTTGAAGAGGCGTAAGCAGAGGTGATTGGTTCAAATGGCTCTGAGCACTATGGGACTCAACATCTTAGGTCATAAGTCCCCTAGAACTTAGAACTACTTAAACCTAACTAACCTAAGGACATCGCACACACCCATGCCCGAAGCAGGATTCGAACCTGCGACCGTAGCAGCCTCGCGGTTCTCGACTGCAGCGCCAGAACCGCACGGCCACCGCGGCCGGCAAGCAGAGGTGGGATTGCGCCTGCGGTAATAATTTCAAACGTTCTACAGTGATGGTTTGACAAACTGGTCTCTCGTTGGGAGAAATTTTTTCGTCGTCAGAGTGTCTATGTTGAGAAATACACTACGTGATCAAAACTATCCAACTTGGATGAAAATAACCTACAAGTATTTCTGGAATTCAATATGATGTTGGCCCACCCTTAGCCTTGAAGACAGCTTCCACCCCCGCAAACATACGTTCAATCAGGTGCTGAAAGATTTCTTGGGGAATGGCACCCCATTCTTCACGGAGTGCTGCACTGAGGCGAGGTATCGATGTCAGTCGGTGAGGCCTGGCAGGAAGTCGGCGTTCCAAAACATCCCAAACATGTTCTATAGGATTCAGGTCACGACTCTGTGCAAACCATTCCATTACAGGGCTGTTATTGTCTTGTAACCACTCCTCCACAGGCCGTGCTTTATGAACAGGTGCTCGATCGCGTTGAAAGATGCAATCGCCATCCCCGAATTGCTCTTCAACAGTGGGAAGCAAGAAGGTGCTTAAAACATCAATGTAGGCCTGTGCTGTGATAGTGCCTCTCAAAACAACAAGGGGTGCAAGCCCCTTCCATGAAAAACACGACCACACCATAACACCACTGCTTCCGAGTTTTACTGTTGGCACCACACACGCTGGCGGATGACGTTCACCAGGCATTCGCCATACCCACACCCTGCCATCGTATCGTTACATTGTGTACCGTGATCCGTCACTCCACACAACGTTTTTTCACTGTTCAATCGTCCAATGTTTACGCTCCTTACACCAATCGAGGCGTAGTTTGGTATTTACCGACGTGATGTGTGGCCGCCCGACCAGGAAACCCAAGTTTTCTCACCTCCTGTCTAACTGTCATAGTACTTGCAGTGGATCCTGATGCAGTTTGGAATCCCTGTGTAATGGTCTGGATAGAAGTCTGCCTACTACACATAACGAACCTCTTCAACTATCGGCGGTCTCTATCAGTCAACACACTGGGTCGGCCTGTACGCTTTTGTGCTGAATGTGTCTCTTCACGCTTCCACTTCACTATCACATGGGAAACAGTGGACCTAGGGATGTTTAGGAGTGTAGAAATATCGTGTACAGACATATGACACAAGTGACACCCAATCAACCTACCAAGTTCGAAGTCCTTGAGTTCCGCGGAGCGCCCCATTCTGTTCTCTGACGATGTCTAACAACAATTGAGGTCTCTGATATGAAGCACCTGGCAATAGGTGGCAGCACAATGCATATCATATGACAAACGTATGTTTTTGGGGGTGTCCGGATACTTTTGATCACATAGTGTATATATGTGAACACAAAAAATAAAGATGTACAATGTTAATAACGTTTGTTTTATTAAAAAAGCTTTGACAGATTTCATACACATTACTTGCCAGTACGTCCTCATCACCAATAAGGGGGTGAAGAGAATTCCATACTAAAACGCAGAGAAGATAGCGGATTGCTTAAAAAACAACAGAACTTCTATAGTGGATGACACTGTCTGTGGATATGATGGATGAAGGGAGCTGATTCGGAAGACGTAGACGATCAAGTATTAGAGCCAGAGTGTAACAAAATTTTGGAAGGCTTGTAATCTAATAAGACAGAAGATATATATAACATTCCTTCTGAATTCCTAAAATCTAAGGAGAAGATCAACCAAACAATCACTGTAGCTATTTTGTACAATGTATAAGGAGAGAGACATACTATCTGACCTCAAAAACGTTACCATCAAAAAAGTCCCCAAGACAGGTGACACTGCTAAATGCTTAAATTATGACACAATATGTCTAAGTTTCGTACATCCAAGTTGCTGACAAAAATAGAAAACAAAAGAATTAAAACGGAAACTGAGGATCTGTTAGCTTGGCTTTAGGGAAAAGGCAGTAGAGAGGCAGTTCTGAAAATATCGCTTGATATTTAAACTAGACGTAATACAAAGGAAAACACTTTTCTAAGACTTTCTGTATGTTCGAAATTCTCAGAAAAACAAGTAAAAGATATAGACGGGGCAAGAACCAAGGGGTAGTAGTAAGAATGAAAGTCCAAGAGCGAAGTTTTTGGGTAAAAAAGTTCATAAGGCAAGGATGCTGTGTTTCGCCCCTAGTATTCAACTTGTAGCGCGAAAAAGCAATGACGGTAATAAAAGGAGGGTTCAACAGCGAGACAAAGCTTCTGGATAAAAGGATGTCAATGAAAAGATTAGCTGATAAAGTAGCTATGTTCAGCGAAATTGAGGATAAATTTCAGGACCTTTTACTGAAAGATATAGTCTCCTGGACATGAACCAAAGAAAGGCGAAAGTTGTGAGGAGTAGCAGAAATGGAGTAGTGATAAGATTGAGGACCATGCAGTGAGCGAAGTTAAATGAATTCTCCTACCTTGGAATCAAAATAACGTATGATGCAGACGCACAGGAAGGCTGTAAGAAGCAGACTATTACAGGCAGACAACGGAATCTTCGTTGAAAAAAGTTACTAGTATCGAACACAAGCCTTCATTAGAGAGAGCAATATCCGAGTATGTATATCTGGGATACAGTATAGTACGTAAGTATAATATGAAATGCTCGGTAAAATTGCGCAGTTTAAAACAAGGTTCCTAATTGTCTGTCTTACTGTTTCGTAAGATATCTGAATCTCTCGGCTGTCTCCAGGTATCTTCATATACTCAACTTTCTTTCATGGTTCTTAATGCAAATGTCAGCAATTATTAAACTGTGCTCCGTATAGCTTTCTATAAGGCGGAAAAGTGTTCCTTTGCTGTATCCAAATTCTATTATTCTTCCTTCGCTTCCTTTTCACGCTAGCGAATTTCAGTCCCCTGTGAAAGTATTTATCTTTCTTAACATACTGAATAGTTTATTTTATCCAATTAGGCATTTTTCAATCTATTCTTCGTGTGAAGCCCGTAGCTGTTTATACTCGTACTGCAGCAATGGACTGTTGCTTTGCCTTCGTCTAACAATTAACGTAGGTTTTCTTTCTCTTCACGAACCTATGAAAAAACTATTTTGTGGATAATTCTAGTACATTTTTAAAAAATACGAGGAAACGACTTACCTCATTCTATAGGATTCCTTAATTATTTGTCTTTTAATTACTTTGGGTTCTTTTGATATTGTTTCCATCCTATTCACCCCATATAAAATATAAAGTTCGTTGTGTGTAGCCTCTGATTTGCGGCAAGAAAACTACAACAATAAAATATTTCGTTGGTCTTCTGTGGATAGGGTTCAAGGAAACTAAAAATTCTTTTGTATTAATATCACATATAGTACAACGAATCGGTTCCAAATTACCTTAGTGTTTTCATTTTCCTTGGTTCATAACAATATGCTAAGAATGCAATAAAATGTTCCTGACTTATGGCAATGTTGAAAACGCTGCATTATATTAATGTTATTTACGCTGCATCGTAATGGTGGATATCTAATAATGACGTTAAGGTTAACAAAAGTCATATTACTTTCATAGAGGAGCAACAACTTCTTCTCTGACATTGAATCCATCTTCGAAAAGATGGAGGCAAAAGAATAAATAAAGAATATTGTGAATCTGGGCCATAATTTATCATTGATGATAAAACCTAATATCTGAATTTCGATTTGTTGCTATGTTGGATACGGGAAAAAAAGTGAGCTACTGCAATCTGTAAAGATAACTAAATCTTCTTGTGCTTTCTTTGTATTATGATAAAGAAATTTTCCTTTAAAAATGAAAAAAAGCGTGAATTCACTGTTAGACTCGGTAACATCCATATTACATTAAAAAAATTATATTCCTATCAAAAGCATCAGAATGGAAATACGTATTGATATACAACAGTCAGAAACGAATGAAATTACATGTAACAAGCAAAACTACGTACACAGGAATAAACATTAGAGAAAGTTTTATGTAATTACCCCTAAATATTTCCTCATGTATACTTCCCCTTCCATACCTGTAATTATCCGATGCAGATGAATAAGTACATTAATAACAGTTCAAATGGTGAAATTCCACGGCAGATTAAAACTTTTTACCAGCAAGGGACTATAATACCAACACTTGTCTTTCACAGCCATTGGGCATTGCTCTTTCCGGCTGACCTATTCAGGCACGACACACGACCTCGCGCACTCACAGCGTTACTTCTGCCGCTACGTCAGTCCTACATTCCATACTTCACTTAAGTGCTCCCAGACTGTACTTCCCGCAAAAACCTTTCTTCCAGGTGTGCGTTTCCTGCAGGGTATTAAGTCCGGAATGTAGGTGAGGGGTAGTAGCGGAGAGGCATTGGTGAAAGTAAGGCTGTGTGTGTGTGTCGCGAGTTCTTGCATGGATCACTTAATGGGTAATAACACTGATCACCAAACGCAAGATTCCAGGCACGAGTACGAGTTTCAGTCCTGCACACATTTTAATCAGCAAGGAAACTTCAAAACTGCACAAACTCTGTTATAGAGTGAAAAATTTAACTGGAATTTGTGCTTTTCTTTTGCAACACATACGAGGTTGTACTATCTGTATCTCTGGAAAAACCTACAGGCACATCTGAACTGCTGTCCAAGCCTTGGCCGTTTATGGATGATAGAATGTTCTCCATGAAGTGTAGCTTCGAGCAAGACCACGAGAAATTTTCTTTTCCTGGTTCACTGGGCCTACCTTTGCTCCCGGCAGTCGGTTGGGTGGTGGAGGATATGTTTTGCCTCTCCATAAGTATACTGTCAGGGAATTTCACGATGGGTTATGGGTTTTGTTGCACGCTGCCTCACCTGCGGATTCCAGTTCCATTCCTGTCGTTCGTCTCCGTGGCATCACAGTAGCCTCCGTGCAGTATCCGAGCTGACGGTAGCGCCTTAACACTGCGGCAACCCGCGCAGCGCACTCTTCGCCGGCCGACAGCCAGCCAACGTGCGCCACAGCGTCGGCCGCGGCGCCGCCTTTACTGCGTTTTCATTTCCTTGCCAGGAAGGAGCGGGTTCCATTCGCCGCTGGTGATAAAGGCGCGCCCGTGTTTATAACTTCCTCAGACAGTGCGGTGGCTGCTTTTTATTGCAGATTTATGTGGCGTGCGGAGACCCGCCGCGGCTTTATAGGTCCGTAAACAGCGCCACGGGGCATTTGTTAGCGCGCCCTTCGGTTCCCACTTGATACCTGCCGCAGCGTGCCGAAATTGTGCGTCTACTTCCGCTGCGTTTCGCCTCGTCGCGTAGGTCCATCCAGATGTCTGGGATCACAGTACCAGGCTTAATTAAGGCGAAAAAGTTTTCGCAGTCACATGCACAAAAACTATTGCAACTGACACACGTGTTAGGACGATGTAATATAGAAACGCCGCTGAAATATTTTTACTAGTCGGTAGGAAGGTACACCGATATGAATATTTCGAATAATTACTACACAGCTGGATGCCTGTCAATAAGGCAATATGTTGTATTGATATAATTTTTGACGACCCAATGATGCGGGAGCAGCTACAAATGTGGGAGGCAGTGCTCATGGACAACGTTCCATCCCCCATTCGCCCCCTCCCCCCCCCCCCCTTCCTGCACAAACACATTTCAGCAGACGCATACAAATTTTTGCATATCAATTCCACAGCGAATTTTGGGAATGAGGACCTGCCAACTTGGATAGGATTACGATCTGGTAACATTCTAGCCAGACAAAAATGAGCGTTCCAGAGTTGTCTGTACCTACTGTCAACAAATTTACTAGTTCACAAACCTACAGACAGAACGAAAAATCATAGAAAGTAGAGTAGGGAAACACAGGATTTCGTAACCAGTTGGATTGCATTTGTACTTTTTAAAAATGACAATGTGAGAACATCGTTGGTGACACTTTTCCCCCAAAGATTTTCTTTCAGCTTGCGGTAATGATGGAAATCGTGTGCTGCAAGCTCTGGAGTTCCCTATCAGCGTCATTCACATCAACTGGCAATGTATATATAATTAGACTATAATTACTCAGTGTACGAGGAGATTACGAAAATCAAATGAGTATAGTCATCCACTGTACTTACATCAGCAAGTGTGATCTTGTTGTAAGTTCTGATCATGGCTAATGTCTTTTAGTTTAATGACAATTTGATTGTATGCCCTGTCCATAAGAGCAGCTGTGTGAAATTAGACTTCTGATAATTCACTAGTCATGAGAGCTGGTCTTCCATTGTGGCTGTATCAGTAAGAAAGCGAAATTAAATGTTAATAAAAATGAAATTAGAATGTACGTTCAGTTTTCATTAGGTCTGTGTCATACGCTCATTGCTATTGATTCCGACGTAATAAAAGTTTTTGTACTATCGCTGCTTAACAGCGGATGGAACTTTATTTTGTAATTCTACTCTTGTTAAATTGGATTATTAGGACATTAAGGTGTACGTAAGTAAACTCGACTCCCTATAGGTAGTATTCTCGCATTAACATTGATAGCCCATGACTTTTAATCTCAATAATGAATTTCCGGGGTATATACGATGCCGAAATGTGCCCTCCCATATGCGTCGCTCATTTCCAGTCACACTTTTGTAAATAAAAGATTTTCTTGCTATTTCATCATATAACTCTCATCTAGTAGGCTTTAAGCATTTTGATATGCTATGTGGAAAATTATGCAGGTACTGACCCTTAGTTAGCCCACGTAGACAGCTGCTTGGTGTGCCAGCTTGGAGAAGGCTTCCCATTCTCAGCTCTCCATCAACTCACCGCCCTATTCATATCGGTGTACCTTCCTACCGACCAGAAAAAATATTTGAGCGACGTTTCTATATTACATCGTCCTAACAAGTGTGTCAGTCACAGCAGTTTTCGTGCATGTGACTGCTGTGCGTACTATAAACCGGATCGTCCATACGAGCACTCGACAGTATGGACGATCCGGTTTATGGTACGCACGGCATCACGAACAGCCCTTGCTATCTGCAGGACAACACCGACCGAGCTTCCCTTGCCACCACCGGAATGAGGTTCACAATACGCAACCTCTCGTAGTCCAAGCCTGTGCCCTCTGCCTCGCTCGTCCGCTGGCCAATACAAGATTCCGTCTTGAGTGCTGCTCCCGTCTCGTGCTGTCCCTTCCACGCTTGGAGTGCCGCCTGCAGCGCCTCAGGCGTATCCAACCGCGTCCCAAACTGTAGCGCGAGGAAGCGCTAACACGGCCAGCTGGCCAGGGCTGGAAATAATACAGGCTACGAATTATAGCTTCATGTCACTCAACAGCTGAATTCGCCTATGAGGCATTCGAGAACCGCCGTCCGAATGTCATCCAGGTTGGTAACAATTTTCTCCCTAGATTTTCTTTCAGCTTGCTGAATATCTGAACCTTCCTGTCATGATCCCCCACGTCATGCGGTTCTATTTAAATTTCTAGCAACAATGCATTTGGTACACTTATTGCCAGAATTTCATGGTGAAACTGTATGCAGTTTACACGTTTTGCCTACAAGAATCGCAGTGCCATGAATACTTCAACTGTTGAGTGTGTTTCCAATTGCCGTGCATTCAACTGCTCGCTGTAACGCACCTATAATCCATTCCGCATCGAAACTGTATCTGTACGATAACATGTACATGTAGTCTCTTCTGACAATCTTCCATTCTTAAACATGAATAACCATTTTCTGCAGCGCGAGCCGAAGCGACGCGTTCAGGAAGAGTCAATGAGACTTAGGAAGCTACCGAAAAGGATGAGGAAGATTGCATTGTAGTTCCTTCTCTAGATTGTCGCACAGATGACAAAATGGTAGATATCGAAATAGACGACAGACGGATAGAGAAACAATTAAAATCACTCAAAAGAGGAAAGGCCTCTGGACCTGATGGGATACCAGTTCAATTTTACACAGAGTACGCGAAGGAACTTGCCCCCCTTCTTGCAGCGGTGTACCGTAGGTCTCTAGAAGAGCGTAGCGTTCCAAAGGATTGGAAAAGGGCACAGGTCATCCCCGTTTTCAAGAAGGGACGTCGAACAGATGTGCAGAACTATAGACCTATATCTCTAACGTCGATCAGTTGTGGAATTTTGGAACACGTATTGTGTTCGAGTATAATGACTTTTCTGGAGACTAGAAATCTACTCTGTAGGAATCAGCATGGGTTTCGAAAAGACGGTCATGTGAAATCCAGCTCGCGCTATCCGTCCACGAGACACAGAGGGCCATAGACACGGGTTCACAGGTAGATGCCGTGTTTCTTGACTTCCGCAAGGCGTTCGATACAGTTCCCCACAGTCGTTTAATGAACAGAGTAAGAGCATATGGACTATCAGACCAATTGTGTGATTGGATTGAGGAGTTCCTAGATAACAGGACGCAGCATGGCATTCTCAATGGAGAGAAGTCTTCCGAAGTAAGAGTGATTTCAGGTGTGCCGCAGGGGAGTGTCATAGGACCGTTGCTATCCACAATATACATAAATGACCTGGTGGATGACATCGGAAGTTCACTGAGGCTTTTTGCAGATGATGCTGTGGTGTATCGAGAGGTTGTAACAATGGAAAATTGTACTGAAATGCAGGAGGATTTGCAACGAATTGACGCATGGTGCAGGGAATGGCAATTGAATCTCAATGTAGACAAGTGTAATGTGCTGCGAATACACAGAAAGATAGATCCTTTATCATTTAGCTACAAAATAGCAGGTCAGCAGCTGGAAGCAGTTAATACCATAAATTATCTGGGAGTACGCATTAGGAGTGATTTAAAATGGAATGATCATATAATGTTGAGCGTCGGTAAAGCAGATGCCAGACTGAGATTCATTGGAAGAATCCTAAGGAAATGCAATCCGAAAACAAAGGAAGTAGGTTACAGTACGCTTGTTCGCCCACTGCTTGAATACTGCTCAGCAGTGTGGGATCCGTACCAGATAGGGTTGATAGAAGATATAGAGAAGATCCAACGGAGAGCAGCGCGCTTCGTTACAGGATCATTCAGTAATCGCGAAAGCGTTACGGAGATGATAGATAAACTCCAGTGGAAGACTCTGCAGAAGAGACGCTCAGTAGCTCGGTACGGGCTTTTGTCAAAGTTTCGAGAACATACCTTCACCGAAGAGTCAAGCAGTATACTGCTCCCTCCTACGTATATCTCGCGAAGAGACCATGAGGATAAAATCAGAGAGATTAGAGCCCACACAGAGGCATACCGACAATCCTTCTTTCCACGAACAATACGAGACTGGAATACAAGGGAGAACCGATAGAGGTACTCAAGGTACCCTCCGCCACACACCGTCAGGTGGCTTGCGGAGTATGGATGTAGATGTAGATGTAGATGTGGAGCCATACCAACTTCACTGCCGTGGCCAGCTGCGCTAGATTTGTCGGATGAGGATCCGTGACGCGAATAGGCCGATCGGGGTGGATTCTTGACTGAGTTTCAACACGGAGAGTTTGGTGGCCAGGTGAGGACGGTAAACTCATCCTGGTACTCTTCGAATCACGCACACGCACGTACGTGGTGAGCCAACTGACACGGTGCATTGTCCTGTCGGTATATGCAATCTTGCAGAGGAAAAACAAACTACATGGTCTCCAAGGATGGATACATACCTATGTTGATCCAATGAGCCTTGCAGAATGACGTCAGTGTGGATGCATGTATCAGGCGCCCGCTGTGGAGGCCCAGCAACATTCGCTGAACGTCCGTTCAGGGGACATTGTCGGCAGCCCTCCTTTCGTATGGGTGGTAGGCTGCTCAACATATGATGATGATGATGTTGGGTTTGTGGGGCGCTCAACTGTACGGTTATCAGCGCCCGTACAAATTCCTAACCTTTTCTCAGCCCAATTTCGCCACGTTCATGATGATGATGAAATGAGGAGGACAACACAAACACCCAGTCATCACGAGGCAGTTGAAAATCCCTGACCCCGCCGGGAATCGAACCCGGCACCCCGTACTCGGGACGCGAGAGCTGCTCAACAGTTGCACATCTATTCGCCCGCACACATATCCGCAGCCGTCGTTCATCCCTGTCATCTCTGACCCGTGGTGTACCACAGTTGCCTCGGCGCCGGTTTTGAATCGCGCAATTTTGTCCTACTTTAACAATGGCGGCACCGGAAAAGTTTGCAAAAATATATGTTTCTGAAATGCTTCCGCCAATGGCCCTCAAATCAATGATTATACCCTTTCCGATGTCAGATAAATCGCTTCGTTTGCGCATTACGTCAACAACTTCAATGTTTTCCGCGAGTTCCCGACACGTTTTATATACCCTCAAATGCTAGTGCTGCCACTTGCTGTCTTGTTATTGCACGTTGATTTCTAACATAGGCGTTGGTCAAATTAATGTGGCTGGACAATGTAGATTCACGGCACAGAGTAGTTCATTTCCCCGATGATTTATATATCTGGTTCTTGGTCACCGAGCCATTCGAGAACGGCTGTGTGAACGCCATCATCTTTGCTAACTCTTTTTTCCCCAATATTTTCTTTCAGCTTGAAGTAAAAATGGAAATCGTGTGGTGCAACCTCTGGAGTTCCCTATTAGCATCACTCAAGTCATATTTTTGGCACTTTTCACTGCGGATGGACGCGACTTTACATTTGGTCCACTTACTACCGGTATTTCAAGGTGAAACTGAATGCAAATTAGACATTTTGCCCAAAAGATCATACTCGCCTGCATACATCAACTATTATCGGTAAATGGTAACAGCCAAACAGTTGCAGGATAAAGATTTATTAAAATCCTTGACCACGGTTTCGGTATATGTAAATGTACCTTCATCAGAAGCAAAATACACTAAAATCACATCCTGCAGTCGAGATACAATCGTGCCAAAGGCCAAGTACTGATGCTATGCCGTGTTCGCATCGACCTTCTCTTCATAATTATGTTGTATAAAAGGAGATGATGTTTTAACTACTGGCGACGCCTTTGGCAGGATTGTTTTATGTATCTCCACTGCAGACTGTGATTTTAGACTGTTTTGATTCTGATCAAGGTATATTTAGATATACTGAAACCGTGGTCAAGGATTTTAATAAATCTTTATCCTGCAACTGTTTGGCTATTATCATTTACGGTGAAGGTTTTCAACAGTTGCTGTTTCAGCTATGTTTAAAATCTTGATACATCAACTATTATGTTCCCCATTACTGTAGAATTTCAGTTACACACAGCGATCCATCTGTTATGTATAGCGCAGCAGAACTTTATCAGCAGAAAAACCGAAACGTGTATTTCATCAGAAACTGTGCCATTCTTGTTTCGCAATGTTCTTAGCATGAGTAGAACTGTGTTAACACTGTTTCTAAGGTCCATACATAACACTAGGTGTCTCAGGCTAAGAGTCGTCGGGCGCACCTTGTCTTGCATTTCAATAGTTTGCAACTTCGTTTTTCCAATGTGCAATGTATAGCTGGAGTCAACCTAAGCAAATACTACTCATCACATCCTTCATGCGAAGCCCATTGTCAATGGAAAGTGCAGATTTTTTCCTCGTTACAAGCAAAATTGTTTTTAAATCGGAATTTTTCCTGCCCGTTCAGGAGAGCGGTCCCAAATTAGTCTCGCGCGATACTCGGTTTAGCGTTATGTATTAACAAGGGCAATAAACAACAAGGATAATCAATATCTCTGCAGCGCCCGTCTATGCCGCGCATTATCTTCTACAGCCTCTCACCAGCGCTACTAACGCCTACTCGTCTTCACCGACTTCGTCCAAACGTATGTTATACGCAGGACTTGATCAAAAACAGAAGTGACAGAAGCGGGAAATTCAGATGGCGAAACGTTTAAATAAATGTAACATTTTTGACGTGGGTCGGACGAGGCTTGAGACACTTACGTTAGGGTAGTTTCTAGGTAGCGGTTGGCGCAGCGATAAGTGCTGAATGGCAATCGGAGGATCTTGGGACGGAGCCTTTCTACGGAACGCTCTTTTCTTTTTATTTGGAATGTTTACATTAATTACGTTGCAAATAAACCGAAATAATGCTGTATATGTTATATTTATTGATATTATCGTAAAGGGTGTAAAAAGGAAACGGAAAGAAATTGGTTTTGCGAAACCATTTTGTAAGAGAGGCCTTAATTAAAGCGTACAGAACTTAAGAGTTCGTTAATTTCATTTTTCATAGCCAACGGCAGCGATAGACGGATAATAACTTTCCGGTGCAGGCAAAGTCGGCCCATCGGCCGTTGTTGATAGCCAAAGAAAAATTTTGAATTGCACAGAAATTACCAGTAAGGTATTGTAAGCCGTATATGAGAAGTTCGTTTATAAAATTGGATACTTTAATTACTTTACAGTTGATGGTTCACACGTGGTGGCGTGATCATCGTAGAAGTGGCCAAGTGGTTCTAGGCGCTACAGCCTGGAACTGCGCGACTGCTACGGCCGCAGGTTCGAATCCTGCCTCGGGCATGGATGTGTGTGATGTCCTTAGGTTAGTTAGGTTTAAGTAGTTCTAAGTTCTAGGGGACTGATGACCTTAGCAGTTAAGTCCCATAGTGCTCAGAGCCATGTTTTGATCATCGTAAAAAGAAGGGAAGCAGTAATTTCTCGGTATCTTGCATCGCATTTTAATAATCACGTAGTTGTTTTAATCTATTCGAAACGGGCACTTGCGGAGGTAGTTCGTATGCTTACAACAAAGTACTGGCTCTTTTGGGCCGAGGATTCAAGAAACGGAGGATGAGTACGGGGCAAAACATAGGAATGTCGTCATTACTTCATCAAAATCTAGGAAACGCACAACAATTTTTTGCCAAAACCGATGAAGCCCTAAGTGAAGGAAAACATATTTCTTCTTTTAATTGACTCGCGTAGAGGACAAACGGGTCGACAGTGGTACGACAAGGTTTTCCAAGCCAAGGATTGCCATCGTGCAATATTAAATTGATTCCCCCTAAATGCACTTCACTATTGCAACTCTTGAGAGGTCTATTTTCATTGTTAGGTAAACAATTTGACCAGAAAGCTTCAGAATTGCTCTTATTTCATAGTGCCCCCCCCCCCCCCGGCATGGGTTTGTGTGTTTTGTCCTTACCGTAAGTTATTTTAAGTTACATTAAGCAATGTGTAAGCCTAGGGACCGATGACCTCAGCCGTTTGGTTCAAATGGTTCAAATGGCTCTGAGCACTATGGGATTGAACATCTTAGGTCATAAGTCCCCTAGAACTTAGAACTACTTAAACCTAACTAACCTAAGGACATCACACACGTCCATGCCCGAGGCAGGATTCGAACCTGCGACCGTAGCAGTCCCGTGGTTCCGGACTACAGTGCCAGAACCGCTAGACCACCGCGGCCGGCTCAGCCGTTTGGTCCCACAGAACTTACCACAAATTTCCAAACTCCTCTCTAGCATTGGGCGAAATGATTCGTTGTGCGTCGCTTGCTGGCAACTTGCGCCATGAGAGAAAACTTTTTACTAATGTAAACGAAGTTTGTTTAAGGTAATTCTCATCTAATCTTCCATCTAAGCTGACGCAACTACTCAGATCTAAAGATGATCCAGAGTAATCGAAACATGTAACTTACTTAAGATCGTGCAACTGAGACGGAACAATAAATGAGAATATTCTTAAATATCTAAACGGTTGCTGTAACTCTCGTGACGATTATGTCGACTATAGTGAAAGTTAATTTTTCAGTAGGTTAAAACAACCTTGTAGTTGTTAGAATGTGGCGTTCATAACGTTTGCAGGATAACGAGTAAATCACTGCTTCTCTTGGTTTTTCAACAAATATCAGCCCAGAAAGTGTAATTAACAAATGTAAAATAATAAAAATCTAATTTTACCTACGAAGTTCTCTAGTACGACCGAAATGCTTACCACAAATTTATTTGCAATCCAAAATTTTCTTCACCTTCCCTTTCCGTGAGTTTTATGAAAATGTAAGTGATAATATATTTGGCGTTACTGCGTTTTATTTGCAGCGTAAGTAATCTAAAAATTGTATATAGAAAGCAAGTTTCCGCATATACACAGGACCTCACAAACCCAGAAATACAATTTTATACTATTTTCATGGAGCCAACCGCTGCGGAAACCATGCTAACGTAAATGGCACATGTGTACCCCGACCAGTTTTTTAAGCACTTGGCCATCTGGAACTCCTAATTCTCTTACTTTCATTTCTCGCTGAGTCCTGTATACACCAGACATTGGACTAAATTTATGTTGACAAGTAGGCGCTCTCGACTTGTCAGAGAGAGAGATGACATGAATGAAAACTCCTGTACGACTCTGAGTGCGCACAGATAAATTCCAAACTACTGAACACTTCACTGTCAATATTTCCAACGTGCAAACCAGAATTTTTTTATTGCTATTCAGTTCTCTGTTTTAAATGTGCAAAAGGTAGATGTATGTAATTCCAAAGATTATGTTAAGTCGGTAAGCATGTAGGATTTAACGCGAAGCGTAAAAGCGTGAGACCCAGAAAAAACGTGGGGATCCAGAAGCGAGTTTTGAGTGGCGCGGTGCTGCGAGATATTTTCAGTGGAGGTTATCGCCGCGGGGCAGCGGGAAATTTGCGCTCGCAATCTCAGGTGGCGGCCCCGTTAAAGCCCGGTGAGCTGGTTCATTAGTCAGCGCGAAACGCCAAACAAAGGGCCGGGCCAGCGCAGCCACGGTTTTACGGCAATCCTGCAGTGGCGCGACAGACTGGCTCCCCACGCCGTTGCTGCCACCTGGGGTACTCACACGGAGTCGCGACCAATGACACTCTCACCCTGTGAACAGCATCCTAATGTAAAGTTGTAAGACTACCATACGCTGTAGTAAACTATCACAAGCAAGCATAGACTGTGATACTTGCCCTAGGAGCTTTGGTCAGTTAAGATCGTAACTTCGTTACCTGTACATAAGGTATGTTGCATACCTATGAGGTGTTACTTCATTTCGAACATTTTATTGAAGTGTGCGATCAGTGTCTTACTAGATTCCCCTAAAAATGTGAAGCAGTGAACCGTGAAAATGAGTTGGGGTAGACAAATGGCCACGTAACCTATGGAACACTTTTGTTCTATGTAGTTATCCTACCTATTACTTAAAAGTAAACATTATTTATAGCAAAATTAAAACTGTCAGTATTTAATTCAATTTTATTAAAAAATTATTGACTTGTAATGTGAAACATAGGGATGTTGTAGTACAAATAAAAAAAGACAATAGTGATTTATTATATTGCGCTACAAAAAGCAATTTCCTCATAAAAAGGTACGAGGGTCACACCAAAAGAAATGCACGCTATTTCTTTAAAAATCCACCTTTCACTCTACATGCTTGAAAGTTTTACAGTGTGTAGATTCATTCTTTAGGATCAATATTTTCATTTCTCCACATAATTTCCATCCCTCTCAACTGCCTTACGCCATCTTGGAACCAGCGCCTGTATACCCGCACGGTAAAATTCTGGACCAACCTGTTGAATCCACTGTTTGGCAGCGTGCACAAGGAAGTCATCATCTTCAAACTCTGTTCCACGAAGAGAGTCTTTCAGTTTCCCAAAAAGATGATAGTCATATGGAGCCAGGTCAGGACTGTAAGGCGGGTGTTTCAGTGTTTCAGTCCATCCGAGTTTTGTGATAGCTTCCATGGTTTTTTGACTGACATGTGGCCGTGCATTGTCGTGCAACAGCAAAACATTCTCCTTTTGCTGATGTGGTCGAACACGACTCAGTCGAGCTTGAAGTTTCTTCAGTGTCGTCACATATGCATCAGAATTTATGGTGGTTCCACTTGGTATGATGCCCACAAACAAGAGTCCTTCGGAATAGAAAAACACCATAGCCATAACTTTTCCAGCTGAAGGTGTGGTTTTGATTTTTTTTTTTTTTTTTTTTTTTTTTGTGAATTTGCATGATGCCACTCCATTGATTGCCTCTTCGTAGCCGGCTGGAGTGGCCGTGCGGGTCTAGGCGCTACAGTCTGGAGCCGAGCGACCGCTACGGTCGCAGGTTCGAATCCTGCCACGGGCATGGATGTGTGTGATGTCCTTAGGTTAGTTAGGTTTAATTACATCTAAGTTCTAGGCGACTGATGACCTAAGAAGTTAAGTCGCATAGTGCTCAGAGCCATTTTGAACCTCTTCGTCTCTGGTGAAAAATGATGGAGCCATGTTTCATCACCTGTCACAATTCTTCTAAGAAATTCATCTCCACCATCCTCGTACTGTCCCAAAAGTTCGCTGCATACCGTTTTTCTTATTTATTTGTGAACCACTGTCAACATCATGGGAACCCACCTGGCACAAACCTTTTTTAACGCCAACACTTTCAGTATTCTGCAAACACTTCCTTCCCCTATCCCCAAGTAGCATGACAATTCATTCGCTGTGATGCGTCTGTCAGAAGTCACCAATTCGTTAACTCTCTGCACATTGTCTGGAGTGTGTGCAGTACGAGGCCTGCCGCTGCGAGGACAATCCTCAATATTGCCGTGCCCGCTTTCATCACGTAACCTGCTTGCCCACCGACTAACTGTACTGCGATCGACAGCAGCATCTCCATACACCTTTCTCAACCTCTTGTGGATGTTTCCCACTGTCTCGTTTTCACAGCACACGAATTCTATGACAGCGCTTTACTTCTGACGAACGTCAAGTGTAGCAGCCATCTTGAAGACATGATGTGACGGCGCACTCACGGGAACAAGTTCAACTAAGTTTGAAAACAAGTGGGAAGGATGTATTTACACACTGGAAAACTTTTACACATGCAGAATGAAAACTGTATTTTTACAAAAATAGTGTGTATTTCTTTTGGAGTGCCCCTCGTACATTGAAAAAAAAACCACCAAAACAATAATATGTCAAACATCCATTCCACTCTTCGTCTCCCTTGTATAAAGCTTGTTTCTGTTATTCATAAACAAATTCCGTACTTATCAATCGTAACAGGAAACTCTTGCCTTTGTTAGTGTTGTGGATTGGCAAGAGAGCCAACCCGGTATGAGAGGAAACCGAAAGGCACGCGTTTTAGCTCACGCAGGCTGGCGTGAGGTCTGGAACAGATTAAGGAAATTAGACTAGCAAAAAAGGACGTAGCTGTGGAATACTTAACTTTAATCCATAAATAGTGAACATCGCTCTTGACGGTACATATTTTACAGCATCAATACCAGCTAGTAATGGCGCCTTGCTAGGTCGTAGCAAATGACGTAGCTGAAGGCTATGCTAACTATCGTCTCGGAAAATGAGAGCGTAATTTGTCAGTGAACCATCGCTAGCAAAGTCGGCTGTACAACTGGGGCGAGTGCTAGGAAGTCTCTCTAGACCTGCCGTGTGGCGGCGCTCGGTCTGCAATCACTGATAGTGGCGACATGCGGGTCCGACGTATACTAACCGACCGCGGCCGATTTAAAGGCTACCACCTAGCAAGTTTGGTGTCTGGCGGTGACACCACTAATTTTCATTAGCTATAAAATGCAATTTATATTTTTTAGGGGTATAGATTATACAATGGGCTAACACTGAACGATGTCTTGTTCCAGTTATGTTCAAAACGAAGAGAAGTCGTCGGCTCCCAGTTTCATTCCCACGCATTCATTCACACTCAGGTGACAAAAGTCATGGGATACCTCCATAGCCGGCAGGAGTGGCCGAGCCGTTCTAGGCGCTTCAGTCAGGAACCGCGCGACCGCTGCGGTCGCAGGTTCGAATCCTGCCTCGGGCATCGATGTGTGTGGTGTCCTTAGGTTAGTTAGGTTTCACCAGTCCTAAGTTCTAGGGGACTGATGACCTCAGATGTTAAGTCCCATAGTGCTCAGAGCCATTTGAACCATACCTCCATAATATCGTGTTGGACCTTCTATCGGCCGGTGTAGTCATGATTGCGGATTGTTGCCGACGCACGATTTTGTGCACGAACTGACCTCTCGATCATGGGCCGTAAATGTTCGATGAGATTCAGGTTGGGCGAACTGGGTGGCCATACCATTCGCACGGATTATCCAAAATGCACTTTAAACCAGTCCGAACAATAGTGTCCCAGTAACACGGCCCAGTAACAAGGCTGAAATTATCTCCAGGTAGCCGAACATCCAGAGGATCCAATCTATTCCATGTAAACATAGGCCTCACCATTATGGAGCTATAGCCAGTTTGCACGTTGCCGTATTGACAACTTGGTCCATGGCTTCGAGGGGTGTGCGTCACACTCGAACCCCACCATCCGCTCTACCAACTGAAATCGGGACTTATCTGACCACACCATGGTTTTCCGTCCGTCTGCGGTCCGACCAAAATGGTCAAGAGCCCAGGAGAGGCGATGCAGGCGATGTCGTGCTGCTAGCGAAGGCAGTGGCGTCGGTCGTCTGCTGCCATAGCCTTTTAACGCCAACTTTCGCCTTACGTTCCTAACAGATACGTTCATCGTACCTCCCATACCGAATTTACGCAGTTTTGCTTGTCTGTTAGCACTGACAGCTCAACGAAAACACCGCTGCTCGCGATCGTTAAATGAAGCCCGTCGACCACTGCGTTGTCCTTGGTGGGAGGTATATTCTTGGCAATCTCTTATCGCTGTGGATCTACACTGTAGATCTCGGAATGTTTGATTCCGTAACGATTTCGTAAATGGATGTCCCATGCGTCTAGCATCATCTACCATTCCGCGTTCAAAGTCTGTTAGTTCCCGTCGTGAAACCATAATTCCGCCGGAAACATGAAACATGACAACCTTGTAGGTAGGCGGCCACAGCTATGCGTAGTCATTTTTTGCATTAATAAACCACCTCAGTTGTATTTAGTATTTCATTATTGCTGCAGTACCAGTTTCGTGGCACTAAAAGTCACAAATTGAGGTGAACGTCTGTATAACAAGAAATCCAGAGACATACACTGGTGTGGTAAATTATTGTAAGATTAAAAACATTTTTAGACATTAAGAACATTTACTTGAGAATATAAAAATGTTAGCACTCACTTAATTAAAATATTAGAGCGAAAAAATCGGAAACTTCTCACCCAACATTCGTTGTCCGTCAGAAAAAAGCACAGTTTAAAGGCGGTATGTAGTAGAATAAAACAACCGGATTCCAGTATAGTGGATGGGCCCTAAATAAATCATACCATAGTGATTCATCGGCAAGGAGAAAATAAATGAAAACTATTAAGACCTAATTTTGGGCCTAAATAAAAAACCAAGAAGTGGTGCCACAAAATGGAACGACGTTCTACCTGTACCAAACCCATCAAGTAGATAGCTATTGACGGACCAGCAGAAACTGAAAACCGCACTTACCACTTCCCCGATCTATACGAAATCGTGAATAGAGAGGCGGCCGCGTGCTCTGTCATATTGACGGCAGAAAAGTAAACAGTTTGCCTATGGACGGCTCGCGCAAGAGCCGGCCGCTGTGGCGCTTCAGTCCGGAACCGTGCTGTTGCTACGGTCGCAGGTTAGAATCCTGCCTCGGGCATGGATGTGTGTGATGTTCTTAGTTTAGTTAGGTTTAAGTAGTTCTAAGTCTAGGGGACTGATGACCTCAGATATTAAGTCCCATAGTGGTCAGAGCCATTTGAACCATTTGTCTCGCGCATGCACTCATGGTGCGTGGGCTCGACCGAATGATTGGATTTCTTTTTGGGGATACACGAATGGTGAATGCGAACAAGGAGTACTTGGATTAAAAGTACAAAAACTTTTTTTGAAAAACAATCTGTAGAATAACAATATGACAGTTACAGTTGACATATTTTTCGTTAATAACGCCCGTAAGTTAAGTTCAAGCCAGAGCATAAAAGAGGAACATCATATTCATATAATACAGCAACAAAATAGATCTGCCGGCAGTGTCCACTGACCAAACCTTAAAACTTTTTTTAAAAAAATAATAATTTTAAAATTCTAAAAAATTAGTGTTTCGTAAAAATTTTTTAAAAAAGTTTTCACATTGGCATTTAAAAGGCTTCAAGAGTGTAGTGAATTTGAAACTAAGGGTAGATAAAACTTAAGAAAAGTTATAAAAATTTTAGAACATACTTGAAAGGAAGACATGGAAAACCTAAGATAATAAGTAGGATACACAGGAGATGGGGAGATGAGATAGGGAGGGGAGGGGGGGAGAGGAAAATGGAAACGCCTAGGAGGAACAGAGGGGGGCTAGGTAAAGAAAGTACAGATTAACTTAGGCAGTCTAAATTTGCCAAAATGCTACAATGTCTTAACTCCGTTTGGCCATTCAGAGTTTGGTGCGGAAAACGACTAATGGGTCTCATAATTTCGAACTCCTCCAGAACGGTTAAAGTATGGTCCTTGTTTTCTCGTGGTAAAATTCTTATGTTACTAGTGACATGAGTGACGAAATGCCTCTGCTCACGAAAATGGGCACGCAAGGCAGATTTCGAGCTAGTAACCCTAAGACATTCTTTATACCTGGTGCCAAAGTTCCTGCCTCTTTGTCCGATTTGCCGCATAGGGCAGTCATTGCAAGTGATGCAATACACCCCGTTTGCATTATACTTGGAATAAGTGACATGTTCTCTGTGCCTACACTTTGAGGTCTAAAATTACTGAACCTGCTTTCTTCACTCCAAGTAACGTTGACACAAACTATAGACACAGAGAACGTGCCAATTGCTCCAGTGTAATGCAACCAGGGTGTTTCCATCACTTGCTATGATTGCCACATGTGGTACATCGGACGAACAGGCAGGAGCCTTAGCACCAGGTTCAAAGAAAATCTTAGGGTTGCTAGCTCAAAACCTGCCTTGAGTGCCTAGCGCTTGATTGTTTATATACATCAAAAAAAGCAACGGACATAGAACAGACCCCTATGGCAACTCATCTCCCCCAAGTTTATGTAACTCTGGTAACGCAAATTTTCACCGTCTTCAGCTCTGTTACACGTAAGTAATTCAGGAGAAAACGTTACTTCTTTTCAGAACCATTATAAATCTTTAACTAAGGCGTTGCTAAATTTAACACAATATCAGAATAGCGAGCATACAAAAGATATTTTAGACCCGTAACGGTCTTCTCCAAAAACTGCTAAGTTCACTATCGCACGATCTCTACCACAACATACATCTATCTATACGACTTAATTAATCACTATTATAGATTACTGTGTTCAAAATGGTTCGTATATTAAATGTCGTATTTCCCTTTACTCACGATCTCTACCACGACATACATTTATCGAAACGACTTGAATAGTTAGTATTACAGATTATGGCGTTCAAAATGGTTCGAATATTAAATGTCGCTTTTTCCATACAACTCACCTGTAGCGAAATGCTGGAATTCAATGGTATAACATTCGAAGAAATCTGTATTGCAAGACCCTTTGGAAATTGGCAACCACAAATTCGATAGCATAAATGGACGTCTTGTGAGGAAATGACGAGCGAGCTGAAGTACAATTGTGAAAACAAACATCGTGATCTGGCAGGATGAACTCCAATGGGTGTGATAAGTGAAGTGTCGTAACAGCAGAACAAAGGACGCCGGTTAGCACATGGATTTTCTGTGTTGAAATCCGCTGGATGCTTGTGTACGCAGTGACTTTTGAATATTCATATTGAAGGAAGGACGGCAAAGTGTCGCAAAACTCATACTTTTTTGCAGATCTTGGTCAAATGGCTCTGAGCACTATGGGACTTAACATCTGTGGTCATCAGTCCCCTAGAACTTAGAACTACTTAAACCTAACTAACCTAAGGACATCACACACATCCATGCCCGAGGCAGGATTCGAACCTGCAACCGTAGCGGTCGCGCGGTTCCAGACTGAAGCGCCTATAACCGCTCGGCCACACCGGCCGGCTGCAGATCTTGATTTCGACTATAAAGTAGTCATCGTTTGTGGTAAAATACAAAAAGGTAGAATGAAGAACGTGTACAAAATATGTGTATAACACATATACATATATATACGTGTATATATGTGAGAGCATAACGTATGACAAAATGACACAAGCCTTTGCATGGCAGACGCAATGCTGAGGCCGTTACTTACTTCCGGCGCAGACGGCATGAATGTATAATTATATGTCATCGAGGACTCCCCAGTGCCGTCTTTGGAGTATTCATTCAACGAACTAAGCTTTAATACTTTTATTTCAAAACCGTGACTCTTAAATGGTGCTTATAAGCCGCTATATTTGGGATATGCGAATTACATAAACAATATATATAGTTTTAAGGCGACGAGCGGCAGAATTTATATGTAAATGAATTCGTAAAGGACATTAGCGTCCCCTATAGCATTACATGACAAAGGTAGTGAATTTAGTAATAAATGGATTAAAATCCAGAATGAGATTTTCACTCTGCAGCGGAGTGTGCGCTAATATGAAACTTCCTGGCAGATTAAAACTGTGTGCCTGACCGAAACTCGAACTCAGGACCTTTGCCTTTCGCGGGCAAGTGCTCTACCAACTGAGCTACCGAAGCACGACTCACGTCCGGTCCTCACATTTATAAAAGCTTCATACAACATATTTGACTAAATGTGTGTCAAAAGAAATACAAAAAAGTTGCGCATGACACCATAAATTTTACAGTGAAGTACAATGGCATTAAAATCGGCCTTAAGTTGAAGTTAAGTGAGAAGATAATCTGAATACCTTATACTGAAGAGCGAAACAAATGTACACTACACCATCTCAAATCTCAGTATGTTCCAAAAGAGGCAACTGCAAGTGTTTTAACAACTTAAAAAGCATGTGGTAGTATGATTTTGCTACTTATTACAGTACTTCCTTCAATTTGATTATGACTTTTCGTTGGTTCGAACATAGTTTTATAAAATATTTTCGTAGAATCTAACGGTAAATACTGAAATACGAAGGCTACGATCAGTTTATCCATCCTCAGCGGTGTCAACTGTGTGTGTGTCCTGTGGAACGATCGTTCAGTGTAATGTTGACATAGATGATCAAGGGGCAGAAGTGGTAAAAAATGCTGGCACGGAAAATGGGTCTCCCAAAGAAGAAAAGTTAACATCCGCAGTAGAATGAATGACCAGTATCACAAATGGTGAGTCCGGCCCCTTAGCAGAGTGGTCAGCGCGTTTGATTGCCATGATCCGGGCCCAGGTTCGATTCCCGGGCGGGTAGGAGGTATTGTTCGCTCGGGGACTGGGCATTGTGTCATCATCATTGTGTCATCATCGACACGCAAGTCGTCCAGTGTACTGATAGCTGAAAAGACTTACTAATCGGCGTGCGAACTTCTCCAGGTGGGGACTACTGGCCACCAATACCAAACGTAGGTAGGACTGGAAGACGCTTCTGACCGATAATCTTTACTATACGACAATCTTGAAGCGGATTCACTAACCTAGAAATTTAGGAAATCTCTGCCTAAGTACCGTACAGAAGTATTAGCGCTTGTTTCACATATTTTTTAAAAAGATGGAAGTGTCATTAATAAAACTTGGAGAACGGGTATTCGAGATAGGTAGTGCTACAATTCTGCGGCCACATGTAGCATAGGAATCATTAAGTGAGACCCGGTTAAATAAAGAGGCATATAGACTGGCATACTTTCCCCGTTTAATGTGGGAATGGAACAATGCAGGAGATAGCTAATACTGAAACGAAGAACACGTGGGTAAGCACTGTGCAGTGAATCTGGCGTAGATGCCTGGTCCTGTTGCGTAGATAGAGTCCTAGTTGTTCAGTATGAATCACAGTACGGCCGACTAACAACACTTCCTCATAAAATCCGCTCGTACTCGCTTCAAGCACGCAGTTTGCTTGGTCAATCTACAGTAGTGGTTCCGAAACTTTCTTAGGACACTACCCCTGAGTTACTAGCTAGTATTCCGCCCACCGCCACCCACGTCACTGCTTTCCCCACCATTCCCAGTTTCAGCACCTAACTAAACTTTACAATAGAAAATAATTTTCTTTGAACAGTTTCATTATTAATATGATTAAGATTAAAGATGAGTGGTATTTGGTTTCAGTGCGCATTTTATAAAGTTACGAGCTAATGAATCAATGAGAAAGAGGTTAGTGCTTATTTCTAATTTTTTTTTACATGTTTGTGTTTTTATCACTCAATGTACATCTTAAGTGATGCTCCAAATCCATTCAGGTCCTTGTTTTTTTTCAGTTCTATCACAGTCATAAATCTACTTTCCCATCTATATATCTTGAATGCCACGTTTTCTTCCCACGTGTTGTGTTCGTGTTTGTTAGAACAGTGATGAAGCGATTTCCAGTGCGTCGCAAAAGCTACCTCAGATAAGCAAAAGCTCCCCCACAGATAAGAAAGCTGATTATCCACATTGAGGATAGACACTTGTTAGAAAATATGCTTACCCTGCACTACTCCTCTCCTTAGAGGCACTTGCTTAACCTGCGCCCTGCATC